>NW_005841857.1:4192121-4241296 GCF_000455745.1 Alligator sinensis
TGGCCGTGGGGGGAGCCTGGGTGCCCCCTCAGACCCAGGAGGCTGATCCAGGGGGCCCCCATTGCGCTCCCTGGAAGACCCAGAAGTGGACCGGAAGTGCTTCTGGCCCACTTCCAGATCTGCTCCCGAGCATGCTGGGGCCTGCGCCCCCCCACCCCATGATCCTATGGGACACTTCATGAGCCCCAGCATCACAGCATTCACGAGACACCTGCTACCTAGAGGTATGTAGAAAAATATTTAAAGCTGTCTCTATGTCTGAATCTCCGAATCTTTCCGAATCGATTTGGAGGTTTCCGATTCAATTCAGAGAGATTAAAGGATCCTCTGATTCGATTCAGATGTGGAGATTCAGCCACCGAATTGGACTGAATCCTCATCAAATCGAATCAGGGACCGAAGCTTTGCACAGCCCTAGTGAAAAGCTGTAACCACAGGGGGAAAAAATGCCTCCAAATATCAAGTATATTTGAACGATCGGGAGTGATCAATCCAGTAGCAGGCAATAATACAGAACAAGTACATAACCCAAGAAATGGGACAGTAATAGGTTTCTTAGTGCCTCCTACAAACTTTCCTCCTACAACATATTTTTGTACATCAGTTCCACATTGGCCAATTGAACAATTATTACTTTAAATCGTATATCTTTATCTGCCATGTATTGTGACCATTATATTTCATTTACAGTTCTTAGCAGTCAAGCCTAATGTTTATCTTCTAAAAAAGGGGAAAAAAAGAAAAAAAAATCAACTTGCCCATATATGCTAACATGATTATATTATAATTTTTCTTCTTTTGGCAGATAGCAGGCTCGTTACAGCATGACAGAACTGCAGTAGATTGGAAGAAATGTATTAATAATGTGACATAAAGAGTCAATAGTAAGAACAAAGTGTCAGGCATACTATATAGCTTTAAAGCAGGAACAAGATTCCTGAAAGGCAGAACAACTGAGGCACAAACTGTCTCTTAATACGTGCTAAAATGGTTTCCCCTCCAATCACCACATGACCTTGGAACTCTTCTCTCTCACCTGCAATAGCAAGGAGGGTTTTTTTTTAAACAAGAACAACAAAAAAACCCCAACATCAACAAAAAGCCTACCCACAGCTGTATAGGCTTAGAGAGTTTTTCTTCCAAGGTCTTCCCGAGTGAGATTTGAGCTAACTGCGAATTTTGGGCATATACCATAATAGCATACATCAAATACTTACTGCTCTTTTCAAGTCTTTCTGAAATGCTACATGCTTTTGTTCCTCCTAAGAAGATATTCTAAAATACAGAAAATCCTTGAAAAGGATTGGGCACGTATGCTATGAATGCAACTCCATGGATGTCATTCCAGGAACTTCAGGAGGCTTTTGCTACAAAGTCCATTTTTACAAAGTCAATCAAGTGACATCCATCTTTGCTCCTATTCCAACACACCAATTTGGTACTCACCATTATGAGCAAATGGGCCCAGGACTGCTTTATAGTCAGTAAGCTTTAAGTGCACGCTAACAGCTAAGCACAGGCTTGAGAGTCAAGCTGGATTTCCTCTCTTTTGCAGTTGTCACTCTGCTGAAGTCAGAAGGACAGAATAAAGGATTTGGTTCGTGTTTCTCTCCCCATATTTCTTTCATGTTTTCATCAAATGGGAGGTCCAGTGTTAGCCCATTGCATATAAAGAAAGAGTGCAGGAAAATAAAGTGACAATGAAGAGGAGTAAATGAGGCAATGCAACGTGAGTCTAAATTTAGGGGTATTTGTAGAAAAAAAATCCAATACAACTGGAACAGTTTTAAGTCCACAAGATTTCCATGCTTTCAGAAATAATCTTCATAGGCTATATTCAGTCCATTCTGGATCCTCCCTGTCCCACCCCCACAGCTATTTCTCATCAGTATAAATCCTTCCTTGGGGGTTTGGAGTGAGCATCCAATTATAAATGTGCATTTCCGAATGAAAGATTTTTAAAGGGGTAAAAGATCTCCAAATCAAGTTTTTTTTTTATTTTTTTTATTTTTTTAATATCTAATGAGACATAGTGGGGGATGGGAGAAGAGAGAAAGACAGAAAAATCACAATCCTGAAGCTGCAAAAACAGACAAACTAAACAAACAGTGAATTCTGCATATATGTAATCGATTCCTTAAATGTACTTTGTTTTAAAATGTAAATGAGATGTGCTTCATCTCACCATTCAGTACTGCTGTGTAAATTTGCATATCATCTCCTCCTTCCTTTTCAGGATCCTCGATGAACAGCTGTGACTTGTCAAGACATGCCAGGGAGGCAGGAAAAGGCGAAGGGGGCATACTGGAAAAAGCATCAGCTTATCTCTCGCTTTCAGTAAAATGTAATTGCTGAGCATGCCATTAAGAGGTGACTGAAAAGATGTGCTAAGGCTGCTTAAATTGCATTGGCGTGATATCTGGGAAGGGCAAAAGCAACAAAACAGAACGTTTTGTATTCTCCTCTCCCAGTTCACCTCCTCTTGACGTAGAATTGCTGGAGCTGATGCTCTCTTGGTTGTAGTGACAGGGTCCTTCACTATGGTAATTTTGTAGCAATGTTCATTGTTCTCTTATTCTACCCCTTTAGTTCTTCTCAGTCGTCTTCTTCCAATACGGTCCCTTCACCCTGTCGGTCTTTGCACAGAACACAAGGTTGTTGTGTTCACATGCAACTATGCATGAAGGACTGGTGCGAGTACCAATAAAGGCAAGGTCTGATAAAAGAATGATCAAGTACTTGTAATAATGCAGAGCAGAGGATTATGGGTATGCAAGAGAGCGGGAACAGGAGTTAAGGCTCTTTGCCCATACACAACTAGCACAAGAGTGATGGTCCAGGGGTTATGATGCTAGCCTAGGATATTGGTTACCAGAGCTCAAGTCCTTGCTCTTCCTCCATTAGCCTGGGCAAGTCATTTATCCTCTCTCTTTATCTCAAATTCCTACCAGAAAATGGTGATTATAGTACTCTATCTCACGAAGCTGAGAGAGGACTATGAGGAGCTATGGCATTGGGGCCCATACGTATTTAATGTGGCTAGAAGCATAGATTATTTGCCTATCATTGTGACCTTGTGCTTTTAAAGGAAAAGCATCGGGGCTGTCAGACTGGGACTGGGTTATAAATGAAGGACTCTGGTGAGAGAGCTGTGGGGTAAAATATTCATTCTGTTGGAATAAAAGCTGCTTATAGGCATCAATGAAGCTTAGTCTCTGAAGCAGAGACATGCTCCTTTTCTACTGCCATTCTGGCTCAAAAGTTCTCCAAAGGGAGTAAATGGGAAGGGAAGCCCCCGAACTGCTATAGGGTGGCTCGAGTAATCGATTCCTGAGGGGAGATCAGACTAGAACAGGGGCGGGCAATTATTTTGGACAGAGGACCACTTACTGAGTTTTGGCAAGCCATCAAGGGCCACATGACAGGCAGCCAGAGCAGATAAATATTAATTTACTAATTTTTTTAGGGACCTTGTGGGCTGGATAGAATGGCCTGGCGGGCTGCATCCATCCCCCGGGCCGCATTTTGCCCACCCTTGGACTAGAAGCTAAGGGTAGGCTGAGTTACACTAAATTAGCTGTGCTTTTCTAATAAGCAGACCAGGATCTTGTGTTGCTTTTGGGCTAGCCTCATTAACCTTTTATAATTATCATATTATTGATAAAGCACTGCCCTCCACCATGCTCAGGGGAGGCTGCACAATTAAAAACAACAGATAATGTGAAAGTCAGATAATATACTAACAGCAAGAACCAAATTGGTATCATGAAAAGGGTAGGTATCCTCTAGAACTAGGACTGAAATGGGAGATGCCTTGTTGGCAATGAATGATGCAGCAGGAAGGCAAGCATATTTACAAAGAAAAACAAAGGCTACAGAAACCTGGCGCTGGCTCCAATTTCCAGGTACCCACCATACTAAGTCCTATCTGACCTCTGCCCTCATCCCATTCAACTCTGCTTATCACACTACAGAGATCATGTGATACAAAATTTTTTTTTTTTTTCTAGCTGCCTTTAAAAAAGTGGGTGAAGATTATGCCAAGACAGATGCCTGTGGGCAGCTACAGGCATGTATTCAAGGAGACCCCATCAGTAGAAGGGGACGTAGATGGTGGAATCCTTACAAAGGTTGGATAGTGTCAGACTGCAAATGCAGAATAAGAAATCATCCAGACTAGACTGTGTTAAATATGGTCTAAATCAGAGGGGCTCAAACCCCAGCCCATGAGCTAGATCTGGCCCATAGAGCCATGTAACCTAGGCAGGGAGGCTTCCCATGGGTTTGGAAATTTGGCTGCAGGGGAGTGGTGACTGGGCCATTTCCATGAAGCTACACTGGGCCCCAGCTGGCCCAGCACTGCATGCTGGATCAAGCCCATGGATGGGATCTGGCCTGCAAACCAACCTAACACTTCTCATCTGGCCCATGAACCAGTTAGGTTGATCACCACTGGTCTAAACCAAGACTACAGGGTTTTACCCCGTTACCTGGATTAGCTTTTATAACCCCTATGTCCCCCAATGGGTTAACCACTTTGTTTTTCTCTCTTGTAGCCTCTCTTTTTTCCTCCCCCTTCCCTGCCCTTTATATTCTAATGACTGCTTTTTATTTAGCAGCTCTCCTTCCTGCAACCTCTTTGCAGCATCTAATGAAGCAAGCCCTCTTCTTACAGAAGCATATGCTTTACATATCTGATTTAGTTCATTTAAAGGGGTAAAGCTACCCTGCCTTCTGCCTGACTTCCGGCTAACATGGTAAACTACCCCTCCCAGGCTGCAGATAACCACCAGGGCAAGGCTCAAAGCTGCGGTCCCAAAAGCTGGACAGAACCTTGCCATGAAAGGCTGACTTTTAAAACAAGTATTAAAAAAAAAAAATCAACCTGCCACAGGTTACATAGTTAGAATACAGGATGCAAGCTGGAGTCATCACCACTATTCAGTCCAGAGAAATAGCACCAAGAAGTTCCAAACTGAGGCTCTACTGCACATGATGTAGGTGATGTTCACTATCCCAAAGAGCTTTAAAAAAGGTGTGATACACCAGTGCTCTCACAGTTAACAGGGAGCTGACAACATTAGCTAATAGGCAATGTTGAGAACAGGGGTGCACCAATCACTGCCCCTCTTCATGAGGTGGGTACTAAGGCTGTGCGAAGCATCGGTCCCTGATTTGATTCAGCGGAGATTCAGTGGACAAATCTCCAAATCCAAATTGAATCAGGAGACCCTTAAACGCTCTGGATAGAATCGGAACCCTTCAAACCGATTTGAAAGAGATTCGGGAAGATTCGGCGATTTTTTTTTTCTACATACCTCTAGGTAGCAGGTGGCTCATGAATGCTGTGATGCTGGAGCGCATGGAGCATCCCACAGGAGTGCGGGGGGGTCCCCAGCGTGCTCTGCAGCAGACCCGAAAGTGGACCAGGAGCACTTCCAGTCCACTTCCAGGTTCGCCAGGGAGTGCATGCCTGTCCCCCCACTTCCTCCTGGCTCAGCAGTCAGTGCCTCCTGGGTCTGGGAGGGCACCCGGGTTCCCCCCACAGCCGATTGCTGAGCTTGGGGGGGCGGGGGGCCCAACACACTCCCTGGCATACCCAAAAGTGGACTAGAAGTATTTCATTTGGCAAGAGGTGTTCTGCCTAGTATTTATCTAGAATAATTAGATTCATTAGGGGGAGGGGGAAAGACAGAATGATTGAGCATGATGCTAACTGGAAGCGGATGTTGGCCCTTGTTCCACTCTATGTTTAGCTCATGTACATGGAGCAAGGCTTGAAATCTATATCTGCCACCACCTGGCATGACTCTCTAGCCCTAAGTACTAGGCTAGAGTCATGCTCTAAGTCTCTTAAGTAATGAGCATTTCATGCAAAGTGGACCAGCCAGATTCATTAGCAAGGACTGAGAGTTCCCTTCCCTAATGGGGATGAGACTAGAGCCAGGCAGTTTTAGCAGTCTTTGGGTAAAGGAAGGAAGTAAACCCAGCTCTACCTCATCCCAGAGGAATGCTCTAAGCTATCTTGCTCCACCAAGAAATGAAGGGAGCAGCAATCACTACCTTCTCTTTTGACTGCTTTGTATTGAGCCTCATCAGTTATGCTTGCTTTGTGAATACCTCAGGGATTAAACCCCACTGGTAAGACAGACAGAGGATCTACTTGCCTGATGAATAGTGATGGGATTTAGACCTATACTAGGTGCCTGTGTGCTCAGCCTTGTCAAAGCTGAGGCTGTTCAAGCATGTCCTGAAGACAACCATTAGGCACTTGGGGAAACTTAACGAATGCAAACTTGGGCATGTACAGGCTTCAGGTGCCTCCAAGGTTAGACACCAGGTGAGTGAGGAGTTTCAAGGTCAGCACTGGATATCAGGCAACAAAGTTCCTCTTAGGACCTAGCCCTGAGCAAAAGGGAAGAGAGACAAAGATGCTCAATACTTTTCTGGCTAATTATAGTCTAATAATGCCATATAAAAAGGATCACTGAAATTAGCTGGACTGCCTAAAGTATGAAAAAGTTAGTACTGAATATTCATATTTGTTTATTATTTTAAAATTATAAAGGTGCTTATCCAAGGCCATAGCATAATTAGACAGAAGATACAATTGTAGGTTTGTTTTTTTTTTCTTCATATTTGCATAGATGTTAAGGCCACAAGGGCCCATTATGATAATTTGATCTGCTGCATTTTACTAGTCACACAGTTTCACCCAGCAAGCCCTTCCAATAAGCCCTTATGCTGTAATTCAATCATGTTATTTTTTATAAGACATGCTTTCTTGCTGTAAAGGTTTCAAAAGATGGAGAATCCACTTTCGCATGTGGTTAGTGGCTAGTGATTAATGGCCCTCATTCTTAATGTGTGAACCTTTTGTCTGAGTTTGTCCTGGTTCACCTACCAGCCACTTGGTCCGGTTATAAAGTCATAATAAAAAGCAGAGCTAAGAGGGACCTTAAGAGACCAGTTGGAATAGCCCCCTGCTCAAGCCAGGATCATCCCAATTTAAGCCATGGCAGGAAAATGTTTACAAGTTCTTAAGTGCAGATAAGATGCATTGCACCAGCTCCCCAGGTAGTCTCTTCCAGTACTTGTCTACCTCATAATTAAGTAGAACTTTCTAATAGCCAACCTTAACTATCCCTTGATTCAATTCAAGCCTGATACTTGTCTTGTCTTCACCCATATAGTGCTCAACTCTTCTGTCTTCTTAGGCAGCCTTTTTGTATTTGAAAATTTAACAAGTCTCTTGTCTTCTCATCTGCTGAAGTTCTCATGCCAGTTCTTCCAATCTTTCCTCCCTAAATTAGATTTCTTAGGTGGAAAGGATCTCCATGTAGGCTCAGAGTAGCCATGATTAACTCACCTCTTCATTTTTTCCTGAAAAAAAAATAAATTGAGCTTTTTTAATCCCATACTGCATGCCAGAATTTTTCAGATCTCAAATCATAGCTCTTTTCTGAATTCTTTCCAGTTTGTCAGCCTCCACTGGTTCTTAGTGATGTTGCTATTTCCAGGACCTCAAGTGGTAAAGAAAGATGAGGTCCATGAATCTTGCACAGCAAAAGCATCCTTTTCATTCCATGTCTGGCATGGGGCTGAAAAGAGGAAGCTTAGCTGATAATGACAGAAAGATTTCTTATCATTCAGCTGTTCAATGGCCTCTGTCAGGTGACCGCTTCAAAAGAAATCCATGACTGCTATATGCACCCTTGTTACCAGTTATAGAAAAGAAGCGTTCACTTAATGAGTACATACCTACTTGCCTTTCTACTTTCTACAAGTCCTTCCTTCATGTCAGGTGCAACTAATATAATGCACAGTAAAGTATCACCATCTACACATGCGCAGCAAGTACTGTGCAGTAGATTAATATAATGCGTCATTTTCTAGTACCTGTAAATACAGGTACTAGAAAAACGGCACATTAACTAGTGTACCATACTGCACATGTAGATGTTAACTGGGAGCAAATTGTTCCCGGTCAGCCTAGGCATCTGGAAAAAAAAAAATCTTTTTTCCCCTCCCTCCATTCTGCCTTTCTAAACCATGGTGTGCATTATATTCTTGGGCATAATGTATACAAGAAAATATAGCAGTTATTTAAAGACTCACTCCTTGTGGGCAATATCTTTCCCATTTTAATAAGGATATCTTAATAATGACACCACTTAACAAGCACTTTGCAAATATTAAGTAATTATCTGTCTCTGCCATATCATATTATGGTGTCATAGAAAATGTTAGGCATTTCTGGGGGAGGTTTTTATAACTTGGTACAGTGAAACTAAATGATGCAAATGAAGAGGAAGATAATTGAATACGGAGTTGACATTAGGTATATAGACACCCAGTCTTGGACTGGCGCTGCCCCACTTTACTGTGACAAAACTCTGCTGTATCCATTGACCTAAAAACAATCCTTCCTTGTTCAGAGGCAGTGACCCACTTAGAAAGTGGACTAGAGCAAATGCATTTTAGCTGATTCCCTGGTGGGTGGTAAACGGTTGCTTTTCTGACCTCAAAGCCACTGCTGTTCCCTTTAAAGAGGTCCTTCTAGAAGACTAATATCACTAATACCCACAGTCCCCACAAGTGTGGGACGTGAACTGTAGGTCACATGGGTTTTAGCTTCAATGGCTACAGTTACCAGAGACTCACTGGCCTTATGTAAATGTTTGCCAATTTTGAAATCTTTTAACTCCCTCAATTTTAACGGGCAGCTGTTACAGTATTGTAGTCTTTCCGCAATTTTTTTCTGTATTAGTTCCCTAAGCTTTACTATGGAAGCTAAACATTTAAGGTCAGCGTGGAACACTTGCATCTCATTTCTAATCTCTGCTCTGGTTTATCATAAAACCCCAAAAAGGTAAGGAAGCCTTTTTTAGCCAAGAACCATTGTGCAGCTGTTGTTTCATGCCTTCAGCCTGAAAGGAAGGATGATACATGGCCCACACACCAGATGGCGAAGGCAGTTTAACTGGAAATAGCATTGGGGTTTTGCCATTGTGTGGCCTGCATTAGACAAAAGAGTGGCCCAGTAAAACAATGCTGTGTAACAGAACACAAGGTTACAGGTGATATTTCCACAGTAAAGTGATTTTTCTTCAGTGTAGCTGGCAAGAATATAAACTAGAAAGAATGGGGCACTGGTGAATGAAATGCAGGAGCGAGTTTGAGGTGCCAAATCTTCAGGCCAAAAGGATGCAAGAAGCATTGACCCAGAAGCACTAGGCAAGCCAGAAACTAAATAAAATGTATGGGTACAATGGACACCTGAAGAGAACTGAAGGACAATAACAGGGAAATGCTAATAACAGGCAACTAAAGAGGGAGAATAAAGAGGAATTGAACACATGGAGACAAAAGGAAGACCATTACTATCGAAGGTACAGGTGGGCTTCCAGTTCTCAGCCTTTCAGTAGGTAGAAAAGCAAAACCTTTTCTGTGAAAAAAGGTTATCATAAGGACCTTAACTTGCACGGTAAAGCTCATGCCATTAGCTTTTAATGACAGGGAATATTACAATGACTGCCCTGGAACAAGTCAGGAACCAGAATCCTGCTGTATTAGGTGCTATACAAGTGTAGACTGCCAAGACAGACATACAAATGACATTGGTCGGCTTGACAGACCTATGGTTTAGTAAGACCACCAGCTAATTCTAGACAGGTTTTTGTAGGCGCTGCTACACAGAGAGCTTTTGAGAAACACAAGGCATATCAGGGTCAGCAGGCATATACCTCATTTGTGGATCGGCTGCCATGTGCCCAAAGTGGCTTGAGTTCAGTCAATATGAATATTCAATATTCTTTACAAAAGAGATCATTAGTGAGGTTACAGGCAACCTCCCAGCTCCCCTCATAGTCACCCCAAGCCATACAGCAATTAGTACAACATTGTCAAAATGAATCTGAGTACCACCAGATTTTACTCTTGACATCAGGGGACCCACAGTCTCTTAATAATCACTGTGTTTCTCTGTTGGGTCCATGACCCTCCCTGCCTTGGGAGCTCTAGTCCCTTGAATACCCAGGCTACAATCAAACCCTTCTCCCTGGCTCATTTTCTTATATATTTCAATATAGGCAGGCAAAGCATCTTAAAGAAGACTTACCCCACCTGATTGGCATTGTAGGGGCAGGATTCCCAGTCCTATGACAAGAAAAGTTCTGGAGAAGTCTTACATGTTAATGTTACAGTTGTTTGTAGGGACCTCTTCCCAAGCATTAAGGGTCAAATGGGAGAAAGTAAATGGAAATACAATAAAGGGAAACAGGACAAAATTGCTAGAGGCGAGTCCACCACATGCCACTGCATGAGAGGTGATGACCACGGAATGAAGAATTTTACTCATGAGAATAAGTAGTGTACTTGGAGGGTGTCAAGAGGAGAGGGTGATTTATACCTAGTGGTCATTTATACATGAGTCATATATAAATGGGTAACAGCACTCTTCCTCATTACATCTCTTACAAACTAGCTCCCCCTACAAGGATGTGTGCAGTTGTTGGACATAGGAGGTCTGATGGGTTCAGTGAAAAAAACTTCCAGGGACTTTGCACTAGAACCTCAGAGTCCCACTGCTCTGCAGATCTGCTCTGAATGGAGATGAGGATGAACCAGAACCTCCGTGGCTGCACGGCAGAACACAAGATACATCCCTCTGTGCAAGGCAGAGCAAGGAGCAATGGTTTCAAGTTGCAGAAAGGAAAGTTTAGGTTAAATATTAGGAAATATTTTCTCACTAGGAGGGCAGTAAAACACTGGAACAGGTTATCCAGATAAGTTGTGGACTCTCCATCCTTGGTGGAGTAGGCAAAGCCTTGTTTGGGTAGGCAAAGCCTTGTTTGGGATGACCTAGTTGGGGATGGTCCTCCTTTGAGTAGGGGGCTAGACTAGATGACCTCCTGAGGTCCCTTCCAAACCTACTTAACGAGGGGAGGGAGAAACAGCCAAACAACATGTCCCCTGAATTTAGGAAAAAAATAGGCACCGAAGTAAAATGACTTAATTCAGGAAAACAAAAGACAAAACAGATGTGGCAGAGAGTACAATCCCCTCTGTAGATAAATGCAATTAATGGTGTACAATGAAATGCACATAAAACTCCCCCGATAATGTAAAGCAGTGTATTTCCAGCGAACTACACTGGAACAGTTACGATTTATACATGTTGAAGAGCTGGCCTGAAAAATATAAATCTGCTGTCGGACTTGGATGCCTCCAGAGTCTTCCCCAGGTAGAGAGGACTTGGCGATCACTGTCCATTTCTGCCCATGACTCTCAAAAGGCTCAGGTGGGCTCTGCACCAGGTGGCCATTGGCTGTGACTTTCCACAGCGGCAAAGTTTAAGTTGCAACCTTAGTGTTGTTTACATGGTGATGCTGCTGCTGTTTTGTCCCAGAATGGCAAATCTCATAGTTATGAGAATCAGCAAGAAAGAACAATCTCTCTTGTGGGCAAAACTAAAGATGTCAAAAGAATGGAAGAAAATGTCGCTGCCGGCATATTGGAGAAATGCCAAGCTAAACTACTAGCAGATAAGTGGAAATTTCTCTCTGTAAACATTTGGCCTGAGACTTCATCCACCAAAATTACTGATTATTAGGCTTGATAAATGTCCCGCTATGCCTCCGAATATCTGCACATGGTTTATTTATCATAATGTATAATGTATTTTTAATGCTGAATGCCATCAGCATTGCTTATTATAACACAAGTGGATATTTTCCCCCTCATGCCTCTTATTGTTTCAAGTCATAAATACCTGACCTCATTCTTGTTCCTCCCCTTTTTTTTTTCCTTTTTCTTTTTTTCCCTTGGCTGATACACATAAAGTGGGTCAGACACTCACATGCTTGGTATGATACTTTGCCGGTATAGAGCCCACAAAACATTCATGTTTTGGAGTCCTCTTGCCATTGGTACCCATATGTTTTTTTCTAGAAATGTCCTATAAACTACCTACGTTTAATCTTATAAATGTTAGGTGTCATTAAGAATGGAATTGAGAACAAAATTGAAAATGTCTTTATGTCACTGCATAAATCCATAGTGTGCCCCCATATCTTGAATATTGCATGCGCGTTTGGTCTTTGCATCCCAAAAAGGATGTAGAAGAATTAGAAAAGGTTCAAAGAAGGGCAACAAAAATGACAAGGTATGGAATAGCTGCCATATCAGGAGCAAGTGAAAAAGGCTAGGACTCATTTTGGACAGAAGGCTGAGGGAGATATGATAGAAGCCTATAAAATCATGAAGGGCGTGGATAGGAAGTGAATAGGAAACTGAAGGCAGGCAATATAACCAGGTAAGAAAAAGAGACAAATTCATGGAGGATCGGTCCATTGACAACTATGAAATAGAAGGGCCAGGGATATACCCTCCGGCAGCCCAAAACCAGAGCTGAGTGATGCCAGGGAGTATATGACAGAGGATGAATCACTCTAGACATGCATTGCTCATATGCTTTCCCTCTAAAGCATTTACTACTTACCACTATCAGACAAAGACTACTGGGCGAGACAGATCATTGATCTGACCCAATATGGCACTTCCTATGTTACTGATTCATTTGATTAAATACTTTGCTGGGGTGTCTGTCACAAACCGTCTGAGCACCATGTAATAAAGCTAAATTCCTGGTCAAGGTATTAGTGAAGCAAGTAAACAGAGAAGACAAGCTGATGCTGTGCTCATTTTCATCGATTTCTCAAATTTCAGAGAAAAAAAAAAAAGGTTTGTTTGTTTTTTCCTGAAAAGAAAGTCACTTCACTTTTTGGCCAGTTCATCAATTGGGTAATATGAACAAATGGGAGAGTTATAAAGCCAGATGCAGCACCCAGAAGTAGGCCCAGAGAGTTAAGGAGTCACGTGATGGCAGGGAGGTATAACAGGTGTTGCCATCCACAGGTGGCTATGGTGCCTCCGGGTGACCGCTATACTCCCATCTCCTCTCCTCTCTGGTTAATCAGGGCACCTATGTGCATGCCTGCCACACCTCTGATATTAGTTTAAATTTGGAAGGCTACCCCAGTCCACCAGAGTGATTCTTTCACCCCCCAGCTCTGTGTCTCTGAGCCCCTGGCTCCTCCAGCTCAGTTTAGTTCACTGGGTTTACAGGCGGATCCCCTAGCCTCTAAGGCCACATTCACACATGGTGTGGATGTTTTGATTCCCCAGGGACAACTAGTGGCATTGCACCTTGCGCCACCGCTAGTTGTCCCTGGGGAACGCCTGTGCCACATGCACGGCAAGTTACACCAGGGGCAGTAGAGGAGGCTGGGGCTGACACTGTGTTGGCCCCAGCAGCTTTACCCAGGGAGTCAAAAAAAAACAAACCCTCTGCATCACTCTTTTGCAGCATGGAGAACAACTGAACGTGTGGTATGTGGTGCCGCAGACATTTCTGCAGCACCACATACCGCACAGCTGCAGTCATTTGGAAGTGGCCCGATAGTCCCTTGTCAACTGCCGCACCTTCCCCAGGTGCGCTCAGCCCCATCGGCCACTTCCGTGCTTCACGGCTATGCCAACAACATCAATCCCATCCAAAATGTGACCAATTGCAGGTGGACTACCTTTCTGTACTAGCCCTATTCTCAGTAACAGGGCTTGGCCTCTGTTACAGGAAGCTGTTACGAAGGAGACAGGCATTCCATTTTCAATCCAAGAGACCTGTCTGTAGATCCCTTAGTGTTAAAGCCCGTTTTGTCTTGCTAGGCTCCATTCCTGCACCTGGGATTATACAAGCCTTTGTTTTACGAAGGGCAAACACATCACTGAGTTTGTACTTAAGTTCCAGCTCTCACCTGAAAGACTTCCAGGTTGCCAATACCAATTGGGCCTGCTGAGTATCATGGCTGGCATGCAGGGTCATACACTGGATGCAACTCTGAGAATGGTATTCCTGCCCAGGTAGAAGAACCAGGTCCATCATCTAAAGGGACCAACTTGTGCTCACAGGAACCAGAACAGGATAAAAGGGGCAGATTTGTTTGGGGTTTTTTTAAGGAAAAATTTTTGTGTCCCAAGTCAGATCAGCCAAACCAATTCCAAATCCATGTGAATCATCCAAAAACCATATGTCACCCTGCTACTGGCAAGTATCCTCCACCCAAACCTGGGGCTTCAGATACTTCCAAATCATTTGGTGGACATCCTACGTGCCAGCCCAAGCCCAGAGACTTGGGGTTCAGATGCCCTCAAGTTTCACTTGCCCTTGACCATATGGCCACAGGAGCAAGCTAGGGAGATATATCCTATTTCTATAAAGTCGGTGTGTAGCCAAGATCCTTCCAGTGGAAGCTGGCCAGTGGGAAGCTAACTATGAGGCTCTTGTAGGGAGTCCTGCCCACAAGCAGACAAAGGTACAACTGTCTACTACACAGAGCCATTTTAATTGCATTACATCAGTCAGGGTATTTCCCCACCATCGTGGTCATAGTATTTCCCCTGCCAGGTAAGTATTTCCCTGGGAAAACCACCTTCTAGATCATGGTATCTCCCCAGATTAAAGGGGCAGGTAATTGAAATGTTAATAGCCCAGATCTTTTGGGTTTTTTTCTCTGTGTGGCTTCAGTACATCAACCAGGATTTTCAAAGGAGCCTGAGGGAGCAAGGGTGGGATTTTCACAAACACTGAAGAGACTTGGGAATACAAATCATACTAAAGACCAATGGGAATTGTGCTCTTGAGTCATCTGCCTGCTTCCAAAATTCTTGCCATCATATTTTTCTGAGAGGATTTAATGGGATTTTCATATGTAATTCCTTGAAGCTTCTTTGAATATTCCAGCCATAAACCTGTTGCATGAATACAATCCCACGACTCTCCAGTAGTCGTGCTAATCAGAACGGGTGGAACACACACGCCAACCATTTTAAGCACCAGTCCACCACGGGAAGTAACCTCAGTCCCATTGCCATCCAGAACCAAGTATTTACAGAATCATCTTCTAGCCACGTAGCCCACTCCTGCATCTGACATCGTGACACTGAAATTCTTCTCTTTGGATGCCAAAAAAGTCTTGTGCTCACAGTACAGCAAATTACATCCATTTTGTTCCATCCCATTACTTTGCATCCATGATGATCATATGACACACTTCCCCTTTAACATCTGTGCCTGCCTATAAATAATAAACTAGGCTCCAGACCCAATTTCTGCAGGTAACCAGCTGTGATGCCCTGCAGTGATTCATAATACTAAAGTGTTTATGGAGATTTTTGAATTTACATGGTTATGAAGTTTACAGTGTGACATAAGAGGAAATAATTTAATTGATGGTGTTTACTTTGCTGCAGCAAGTGTTCCAAGGTACAAAGTACAGTAAATTAATTTATTGCATACACCTTGCTGTACGGAAGCAAATATCAACCCAATAGGGCAGGACTGGGAGAAGGATGGAGGTGTGTGTATGCAATAACGGGAATGGGAGAGAAACACAGCCATTGGGGAAGTTAACTAAGATGTACTGCCAGCTAATTTAGTCCAATTAAATGGTATAAATTAAACACTCATATAAGATTTTTTTTGTGTTTAAAATAATGAAAACTATTAAACAAAAATGCATGATTTCGTATCCAAGTATTTAAAAAGAATTTGTTGTTTGGATTTTAACATTCCCTTGAGACATCTTGGAAACCAAACACCACGGTGTTGTGCTAGGGCAGGGGCGGGCAATTATTCGGGGTGGAGGGCAACTTACTGAGTCTTGGCAAGCCATTGAGGGCCACATAATAGGCAGCCAGGAGCAGATAAATATTAATTTTCTAAATTTTTCTAAGGGCCTCATGAGCCGGATAGAATGACCTGGTGGGCCACATCTGGCCCGCGGGCCGCATTTTGCCCAGTCCTGTGCTAGGGCATGACACTTGGAGCGGAAACAAAAGTGAAAGTTTCTACAGATGAACCCAAAACCAATGGTTGGATATGCAATTGGATGCTCGTCAAAACCTCTTACAATACTCTGAGACTGCTCTTTAAAGAAGCTATATCTGTATACATAGATTCTTAGCTAATAGAAAGCCCATGACTTTCTGGCACATAACGTAGACAGATTTAATGTAGTTGTTGTGATGCACTGCGAATTGCTTTCTGAGTCTGGGTCTTAAAAATATCTCTGCAATAGGCCAGACTGAAATATATTCAGCTTTAAACACACTTGTATTTGCGATGCTAAACGTCTGCATCAGAATCCAAACTTTCTGCAAACAGCTTAGTGTTCAAAGACCAGGGCAGACCGCTTCAAGCCCTGAACTCTGATCCAAACCCTGGTCCAGGGTTTTGGCTTGGATCCATCTTTGGGGTTGACCAGTTTTGGTCAAATTTTCAGATAATGAGGTAAATAGAGAGGAAGCAAGAGTTAAAAGTGAATAAAATGAGATCCAATATGAAAAACCTGAAAAAGAAAATTGTCTAAAATAGGAAGCAGAAATGCCAGACTTAACGCCACACAATAAAAGAAAATAGAGTATAATTCTCTCATTATAATGCTTCCCTTTCTTCTGGTTTTGTTGGTTAAGAAAAGAGGCTGAGACTACAGCTGGATTATCAACGGTGTATTGAGTTGCTTTAGGCTTCCAATTAGGCAATTTATCTTACTTTGAACTCTAACCTGCCTTGTCTAGTTTTAGAATATCTTACCTGGAATAGTTAGTTAACAGCCTGCCTTGAAATCATAATCAAGACAAACCTATTTAGATACCAGGATCAAATTCTAGCAGCCAAACTAAACTCAATATATTGTCACCTGCATGGGAGTTAGGGAAAAAATCAGGATTAGATCAGGATCTGCTGATATATTATCTTGATTTCCTCTACCTTTGACCTCCTTTTTTTCTAATTTAAGGTAGCTCCTGTGTCTGCCTGTTATTCAATAAAGTCCTAAATTCTTCTGCCTAAGGAATTTTCCTTGTATTTGTCTGCTGTGTGCTGCACACTGCAAGGGGGGTACAGCAATTAAGTAGGTAAGAGGAATTAAGGGGGAGGGAGATGGTTGTTTGCTTTTATAAATGAAGCCAATAAAGTAAACCATGTGCCTGTGAATCCTTGCTGTGATTATGGAAACTTGTTTGAACCATGAATCACACGGGATTCACCTGGAAACTGCCTTTGTGGGTGGTGCAAAAATAGCCACTCCAGCTGTTGGTGGCCGGCCGTACCACCTCTGCTGGCAGTACAGCCGGTAGCGTTGCCCCATGCATTGCAGTTGTCCAGGGCAGAGAGGTACCTAACGCGAGGCATTTAACTGAGCCTTCTGGCAAAAAAGATTATGTTTTATAGCTGCATCCTGAAAAGTTTGAATAATTTGCTGCTGAGAAGAGTGTCTCAGTAACCTCTTCCATTATCAAAGTGGTTGACCTCTAAAAAGCCTCTTCCCTTTAACCCAGTGGTTCTCAGTCTTCCTAGAGTCAAGGCACTCCGTGTTAAGCTTAAGACACCATTGCTTAGACTCAAGGCACCCCTCAGAAAATGCCAGATCTTTGCTTTCACTCATTTTTTGAATATGGAAAAATAATACAGCAATATTCCTGTTGGAAAAACAAACTCAAAAAGACCACGACAGGTCTGTTTTATTTTATTTTTTTACACTATGGGTTCCAATCCAAAATCATTCAGTTCAAATTGTGAATCCTTCTTGCATGCCTAACAGTGCATGGCACCCCTACAGGACTTCAAGGCAGCCCAGGGTGTCACGGCACTCTGGTGGAGAATGACTGCTCTAACCGAACGCATTTCCTTTAAGATGACAAAGCCTTTTGAATATTTTTTTTTCCTCCTGGTTTATCCTTTTGCCCCTAGAGGAATTGCTGCAGGAAATTCCTAGGCAATTTAATAGAAAATGGCAAACACTGCACTGGGGAGGGGCACTATTTGTTTTCCAAACAAATGTATTGAATTTAATAAAGGACTGGATGGCTGGACTTTTATAAGCCTGTTCAAAAGCTCTACAGTAAAGAGACTTTTTCTATTAAATGCCATAGATTTTTAGGCTAATTTCTAAAGAACCTTATTGATTGCATCCCTACTTAAATTTTAAGACTTTTCCACCAAGAGACAGGCAATTAACACGGTCCTGCATTTTCCTTGCTTGGCATCTTGTGCAGGCAGAGTGTAGAAACTCTATAATTTACTATCATTTTATACTCACTTTCAACTGACTCTGCACTTGTGTAAATGACTGTACAAAATGCCGGAGAATTATCTCCCATCTCTCTCCCATCTGAAAAGCTCCACATTTGAAGTCCCCTTAAGAGAGCCTCACAAATGCTGCGCAGTAATCCTTTTAGCATTTCAGTTGTGCTTCGCTGGGTTTTTTAAATAGTTTATCGACGTCTTCTGTATGCTGCAGGGACCAAAACTGGGACCATTTCTTGACAAATAGAAGGAAGGAAGCAATGGGGGCAGTACTTTCTGCAGGCCATACATAATTTGCCTCTCCTTACAAGAATAGTTACTATCAAGTCTTTTCAGCCACATGCCCCCCTGAAAAAGATGGGCTGACAACCACCGTCTCTAATGGGTTTCAGAGGGTTCAAAAAGATCTCATCTTCGGAGCGAGATCAGTTGTGTGGGGATCAGTTGACCCACAGGAGGCTTCCAGGGCTTCAGGGGCCTGATCCTGATAGACAACAGCACATTTGCGGAGAACATCCCAACCTAGGATGTAGTGGTATGTGATATACTCCCTGGTGAACTCCCTTGCAGGTAATTCCCGGGATTTATTTCACACTGCTGCAGCCCCCAAGTCTATGCGGGGGAGCCCCTTGGGAGTTCCCCCCTCCATGCTTATAGACCTGCACCTCAGCAATCTTCCTACAGGATCCCAAATCCCCAGGAGTACCTGTCCGGGGTGGCCAGAGAGCACAGGCAGTCCTGGGCTGCCCGCACTCTGGTACCATAAGCAAATAGAAGTCCGTCACAAAAGATGACCCAAACTATTACTACAAATGATCACGACCACAATTTTGGGCATTTGTGGTGCAACAGTGGGGTTGGACTAGATGACCTCCTGAGGTCCCTTCTAACACTAATTTTCTGTGATTCTATGACAAAAGGCAGGGGTACCTGTCCACTTGGATTTTGTGCCACCATAAGCATTTTTATGGCAGCAGTCTATTTGCAGCCTCTGAGTGAGAAATTCATGTGACATCCAAATCAGTGTGAAGTTCATTGTAGCTAAAGTGTTTTAATACAGGAAACAGTATAAATCATGAGCAAATCTAATGGAGCAATATCATATTTGGCCAATACAGTGTCATCAATCCCAAATGTTCAAAAATCAGGGAATTCAGACCCGGAAAGTCCTGAAATTGGCCTTAGAAATCAGGAGGTTTCTTAAATTAATAAGAGTTACCCTTTGTATTTGCCTTGTGACTTTTGTGCCTTTAGAGATCACACAAATATGACAGAGAGAAGCTTTATTTCTTTAAATAAAATGTGAAAGTTAAGATTCCAGGAGCTGAGTTTTCAAGGAAAAAAACTAACACATACGGCCATGTTGTTAGCTTTGTGATACAATAGCAAATAATAGGTAATACTGTCAAGAAGGTAGTGTACTGAGAGTCAATTTTGATGATTAATTTCCAGGAATTAGATCTTTACTTGCGCCTTGGCTTTTCTGTACTGGCCCAGTGGCCAAAGGCCTGGAATATTGATTTCAGTGGAAATCTGATATTTTATCTGCGAAAAGTAGACAATAATTACAAGCAGCTATTTTTTTTTTGTAGAATACGATCCATCCTTCCATCTTTCTAAATTCTAATAACTGGTAGAAAAACATCAGTAATAGGTTCCTTATGTCCTATTAATCTGTTTTCTGAAAAGGCCCAATTCAAGAAGCGACGTGTAATCCTCCAGATATGTTTTCTTGTGTATCTTAAGAAAAGATTTCCTGCACAACATATTTTAAAAGGTATTAAAAAAAAAACCTTCCAAATATAATATATCATTCAAGAGAAACTGCTGTTGAAGGTTGGTCCAGGGTTATAAAGCTTTCTTTACAAGTGACCACTATGCTTGTGAACACAGAGATGAAATGCAAAGCCGACTTTTGTGCATAGATTTCCAAATATAGTCTAACAAACAGTTGTAGGGACAGAAGTGGATGGAACTGTAAATCTCCTCCTCTGCTAAGGATGGAGGGAAAAGAACTGAAGTCAAAGAGCTTTGCTAGACATAGCTAATATAGGGCACACTTGTAATGTTATAAATTTGGGCTGGATAGTTGATGGAACCTGGGATGAAAAACATACAGGCTGAAGGACTTTGCAAAGTCTTGTTTCTTTAAATTAAGCCAAAGCAATTCTCTTGGAGCATTTATTTATTTATTTATTGCTTAGATTACCTCTCCTATTTATTGAATTCTGCCCTAATCCTCATTTCTTGCTGAAAAACACAGAAGTGCTAATTTTCTTAGGAGTGGAAAGGTTATGAGCAATAAGGATCTGGTTAGAGATAGCAGTCATTTCCCCATGGCCTGTTGTTGAATTCAAAGGAACTGGCGGACCACTGAGTATATATTCTAATACTTGAAATACATGTTTTATTCAGGAACAGTAAATTACACACACAAATAAACATGTATTTACTGTACCGGATCATACTGTACCGTGTGCATGGAGAAGAGAGATGAAGGATTCTGACCTGTATCAGCCTAAGCAAAAAACTAACATCAATTAGGAGGAAACAGACCTAGTTAAAATTCTGTCACCAAAAATTCTTCATTCTGATGCAGCCCGGCTAGTACTCGACTATGTACTCCCCTCTCCAGTTGAAGGGAATATTACCAGGGCAGGTGCGCTGCGGGTGAAACTGCCTACTACATGTAGTTCCCTCCTTCCCCTATAGTGTAAAGCCGGGACACGTCTTAAGGCTTAACTGTACACACAATATATATTAATAAATGGTACATATATATAAGAGACACGGCAATTATGTGCAATATATACACACACACACACACACACAACTCTATGCGAATACTCTGGATGTAGGTGAGGGATCTGGAAAGCAAAGGCCTCAGTAAACAGCATACAAGTTTATACTCTAATGAAATACTAATCTACAAAGCATGAGGTGCAAGTTCACAAAATATAAAGCACGAGTTCACAAAATATAAGATGTAGGGCAATGGATGCACAAATTCAGATTCTCAAGAAAACCAAAAGAATAATCTGTTTTACCCTGGAACTATAGTGGGACCCCCCCCAAAGATACAATCCGTCTTGAATAGCCCCCAAAGAAAACCTCCAATAACCCAGTGAGCCCTTCCCCCTTTGGGCACCTTCTTCCTGAGCAGGGGGTCCTCAGCTGATTTGGGCTCTCCCAGCCTCTGGCCCACTTGGGACCCTGTGCACTGCTCCATGCACTGGTGGTCTTGCCTTGCATCAGTGGTTGGATCCCTGAGCCACTTTGTGTAGCACTGGGGTCTCAGTCTTCTCCTGGACCCTCTGTGTACTGCCTGTGCACCGTGTTCCCAGCCCTGTGCTGGGGATCAGAGGCCTGAGCCACCTTGAGCACCTTGGTCGGCTCCTGGACCCTTCATGCACTGGCTGTGCACTGATTGCATGGCCTCATGCCAGGGGATGGAGGTCTGAGCCACCTTGTGCAGCTCCCAGGGTCTGGTCCTTCTTGGATCCTCCATGCACTAACCCGTGCACGAGTTGCCACGTTCCCTCTCACCAGGACTGGGGGGACACGGCCACTTCACCACTCCCTTCCCGACAAGGAGGATTCAGGCTCTTCTGGGGCAAAAGCTCCGCTCTGCTGGCCAGCTCTGCCAGCTCTTCTTTGCCCTTTTCTCTGTCCTTCAACACATCTGCCCATGTGCCGGGAATGCTGCTCTTTTATCCTTTTCAGGGGCTCTGCCCCTAGATTAAAAACAGAGCAATCAAGGGTGCTAGTCCCCTTCAGGCCCTGCTCTTTGCTTCTCCCCTGGATAGGGGTGAGGCAAGCTTCTCACCTGCTATCACCTGATTGGTGGGAACGCTCCATCAATCACTCGGATCCCTATGGAGCCAGCAAGCCAGACTGCTACCGGCAATCCCACCACACTGATATGCCCTGCAGATATTTTGAACTGGAAGCTGTTAGAAAACCATTTTTTTTTATGACCAGGTCCATCTTAGGAAGTGCCATAAATTTGAAAAGAAAGGATCAGCTGATGCTATTTAGTAAACTCCAGAGGCTTGGGTGGTTCAGATAAGCTCAGATAAGCATCTGACCTTTGCAGAGTTTATCCAAAGTGAGCAAGCCCCATTGAAGTTCACCCTATCGCTAATTCTGCACTTGTTCCAAGTGAAGAGTTTTCATTGATGTTAATGGGAAGTCTGTGCTCAGAATGAGAAAAGATTATCCCACAGATACTCTCACAGAAGATAAGATCCCAATGGTATACACGAGATTGGAAAAAGTCGTCAGTGTATTTGTACTTTGGACGTGCCAGATAGCTTTCACAATAGCATAGCAGTATTACCATATTAAACTAAATTAAATAAATCATGGATTAAAAACACTGAACAACTCTTAGCTTTCAGCAGATGGTTGGTGTTTCCGAGACACTTCCTTATCTGTGTGCTTGCAAGATCTAAGAGATTAAAACTGTTTTGAACCACTGAAAAAGTGTGTGTTTTATGCAAATGGAACTGACAGGTTTTATTCCCTTTCATGTTCAAAAGTAAAGCTAGTTGTGTCTTGATTTCATTTCATTGCTACCAAGACAAAATAGCAACACAGCACTTGCATATTCCAGCCTTTTTAGTATTTAATTAGGCCAATAATTTAAAAAAATAAGCAAATGACCATCAGAGTATACTTGGAAAATAATTCAATAGTCCTAAATCAGGGGTGTCAAACATAAGACCTGTGGAGCCATGTCATCCAGGAATTTGGGGGCCAGGAAATTAGGGGTGGTGCTTGTTGCTGAACTCCAGGGTACAGATCCCCATTGGGGATGTGTGTCAGTGGCTGAGTGATAGCTGTATTGACCCATATAGTTCCCTGATACTATTTGTCCTGATATTGTCACTGGAGGTTGATCCAGAAACAGCTCCAAAGGGATGTAGTTATCCATATCCAGCTTGGAGCACTGGTGATTTTGATATGTCTGCCCTAAACTAAAGGTGGTATGTTTAAAACATACTGTGCCATGGAAATTACAAAAGTGTTGAATGCTATTGATGTTACTCACTTTGCAAACTTGTCAGGCTTTCAATAAGAGAAAGGCACAGATCTTTGTTTCTTGACTCCAGCAAGGTTCCTATGATTTTCTACTTTGCACTATTGCTTTTCAGATCTGGAGGACTGGACTTCATGTAGAAAACTGTCTGTCCATAGGCAGAAACATGCTGGCATTGTGCATGGATTCCCATCTTAGGGTTCACAACTCCCTCAATATGTGCCATGCTTTGCAATGATCCTGCTGTTCTCACACTGCTAAGTAGAAGAGGCATCAAAGCTAAATGGGAGTGGGTCCTGGTGGAAAGGTCCCAGAATGGGGGAAAAGGGGGGTCACAGTACTTGAGAACCACTGCCATTAATTATCTGTTGAAGAATTATGAGTGACAAACAGATCCTTAAAGAATGGTTAGGCATTTATGAATGTCTATGATCCAGGGGTGTACTTGGTAGCCGTGTTGATCTGGGACAAAAAGACACACAAAAACTAGAACTTTTGGTTCCAAAATGATACCTTCTATTAGACCGACTGGAAAATGGCAAGAAAATTGTCCTTTTCTGCATGCATTTGGGATCAAAGTCCCTTCGTCAGGCTCTGGGAAAAGTGTAGATGGTACACGATGGTAAAAAGTCCCCATAGGTAGGAAATCAAATTCATTTTTGCACAGAGAGAGCTGAAGATGGAAGTTTGTCCCTCTGGGTCCATAAGAGTGTCTTTGTGAGCTGAAAAACGAAGATGATGAATTTCAGCCAATTTTGGATTTTAAACATCATTGCAGAACAACAAGGACATTTTTTTTACCTCCCTGCCTCCCATCTGACACCTTCAGGGAAGGAACTCTACCTATTCTTCAACGCATCAAAGAGCTACTCAACACAGCTCACAAAGACACTCTCATGGACCCAGAGGGACAGACTTCCATCTTCAGCTCTCTCTGTGCAAAAATGAAGTTTATTTCCTACCTATGGGGACTTCTTAACATCTTGTACCATCTACACTTTTCCCAGAGCCTGACGAAGGGACTTTGATCCCGAAAGCTTGCAGAAAGGGACAATGTTCTTGCCATTTTCCAGTTGGCCTAATAAAAGATATCATTTTGGAACCAAGAGTTCTAGTTTTTTGTATGTCTGAATGTCTGTGAAGCATTCACCAACACATAAAAAAGCTAAAACATACTGAATGGTTTGCCAATAACAGTTCCACTAGCTCTAATGGCTATTTTATTGGTAGAAGTTCCCATTATAGGCCTTGTCTATACTGGGCTTCTTTTTCTGAATCATTTCCCTCACCATTAGGGGTGTGCAAAATGGGCCATATTCATTTTGGATTCAGATTCAGCCTGAATTGGGGACAGTGATTTGATTCGTTGATTCAGATATCTGTCCCCAATTCAATTCAGCTGAATCCGAATCTGAAGATTCGATGCTGATTCGGAGAATCAGAGATTTGGCCATAGACACAGCTTTAAATGTTTTTTCTCTATACCTTGCGGTATGAGGCACGGCTTGTGAATGCTGCAATGCTGGGGTGGATAGAGCGTCCCACAGGAGTGGGGAGGGGTGCGGGAGGGATGCATACTTGGCAGAGAACCTGGAAGTAGACTGGATATACTTCCGGTCCACTTCCAGGTCTACCAGGGAGTGACACTGGGGGCTCCCCCCCATGCCCTTCCAGCTCAGCAATCAGCCATGGGGGGACCCAGGAGGCACCAGTTGCCGAGCTGGGGCGGGGGGCGAGCACGTGCTCCCTGGTGGACCCGGACATGAACCAGAAGTGCTTCTGGTCCACTTCCGGGTCTGCTGCCGAGCACGCTGTGGAGCCGCCCATGCTCCTGTGGGATGCTTCATCTGCCCCAGCATCTCAGCATTCATGAACCGCCTGCTACCTAGAGGTATATAGAAAAAATATTTAAAGCCATGTCTATGTCTGAATCGTCAAATCTTTCCGAATCTCTCTGAATCGATTCGGAGGATTCTGATTCGACTTGGAGAGATTAAAGGGTGTCCTGATTTGATTCAGATTTGAAGATTTGGCCACCAAATTGGGCTGAAGCTCTGCAAAATCAAATCAGGGACTGAAGCTTTGCCCAGCCCTACTCACCATTACTAACACAAGGTTAAGCCTGTGTGTGTGTTGGGGGTGGGGGATGGGGAGCACTATTGTGAATGAGATGCTCAGATCATTGAAAAACTGATCACTGTCCTACAGGTCAGCTTTGTGTTGGGCTGGACAATATTCTGGTTGCCAATGGAGGAGTTGTTTATACTGCGGTGCTTAACTTGGCTGCCAAGTGTTTGTCTACACTTGTGTTAGTGCCCCCAGGGTATGTTTGCAGGGAGGGGAAAAATGTAGCCATGGCCATAACAGGGAATTCTGCAGTCCCAGAGGAAACATCACACTGACCTTATTCTCAGCTGATGCAGGCTGGCATAGCTTTGTTGAGGTCAGCGAATTACAATATACTTCTCTCTAACATCAAGGAAGCTCCAGTGTGCATGGGACTTGAAGACAGCAACTCACTCACAGCAGAGCTGCCAGACGAAATAAAAGTCCTATGAGGACTGCAACAAAGTGAAGGACAAGGGCTTTGGAGAGAGAAGAGAGATAGAAGAAGGAACTATCCAACATCAGCAGTGGAGCTGTACTGATTCACACCACTTGAGTGGTTAACCTCATATCCTTATTTTCCCTCAGTAAACACAAGCGTCTATTTAAAAATCAGATGACTGGCTTTATGGCTCTTCATCATTAATGGATTAGCAGTTTGTTGGAAATCATCTGAATGCATAAAGAGTGGGTCTCAGCTGTAAGTTCATTGAACCCATGCACCATACAGCAATGCTCGTCACATCTGAGCCCCATCAAAAAGCTCCTGACCTCTATACTCTTGGTGGCCGCAGTGCCGTGGATTATAGTCATCATATTTTTAACACAACACAGAGAAAGAACAATGTTGGAGATGTAAATAGATTTAATTTCTCCCTCAAGCAAAACAAAAACCTAGCATCACCCAAGCCTCCCTAAATGGAAACGAGTTAATGCATTATACATAGGACATACAACAGAATTTTAATAGGATCTTTAATCCGTGGAGTTTGGAAATGTAATTGTTAACACTTTGGTTTTCATTAATGGCATTTTTTGTGTTTGGGGTACTCCAAGAAACGAACATCTGGTATTAATAACTTCTCAACATAAAGAGCTCAACAAAATTACAACCTATTGTAGTTGGCAGATGGGTTGCAAAGCAGGAAGGAAAAAAATATCCACAAGACACCAGCTAGATTAATCCACTGCAATATAGATCCTGATTTAATTCAAACAATGCATAATGCATTGACTTCTAACAATAGGCAGCTATTGTGAGCATTCTTTTCTTATTCAGACATATCCGGTAATGATTATTCATGTAAACAGGCCTTTTGTTTAAAATTAATCACCAAATTGTTTTGACTGGTGTAATAGCTCCAACTTTGATGAGAGATAGTGCATGCATATTGCAGCACTAAAAGTCCAAGCCAAAGCAGAAATGAAAGCTCTCTCCCAGCTCTATTCCATAAACTCTTCAACCCTGAATTTCTGCATTGTCTTTGAGAGTCAGAGGACAAGCAACTGTCTGGTCTCTGCCCCTGGGACTGCTTATGGATTTTGCCTTGAAGAGCCCTTGGATAAAATGGTCCTAGCATAAATACATAAATGGTCCAAGCATCCAAGAGGGGAACCCACAGGACTCCTCACTCCCAGGGGAGTGCCCTTGTTGTATGATTACCAGGTTCAATAAAACAGGTATATGTGAATTAAAAACAAACAAACAAATAATAAACTTTATTGATGGAGCAACAGGCAACTTTTGCAGACCCTTTGTCTGTCTCTTACATTAACTAAACTGACTCAGGGACCATCTCCGAATACCCAACTTCAGTAGTCTTCTAAGTAAAGGAGTCTCTAAATTATAATGTCTATCATTGCACCCCTCACTGGGCTAGGATTAGGCTGTTGCTTGCTTGCAGTCTTTCTGGCCCCTTGCTTCCTGTCTTCCTTTCTGTACAATGTCCCAGATTCAGTAGGAACAGTGGGAAGCAATTTCAGCTCACCCAAGACCTGTGGTTTGGAATCAGCCCTAAAAAGGGAAGTGAGCTCACATCTCCTACTCCCTAGGTGGGCACTCTATCAACTAGACTATTGTGCAAATAGTCAAACTCCTTCCCCACTACTTTTGGTTAAATAAATGGGCTTCTCAACTATTTGGAAAACAAGAACTTAGGCACTTACTTTGATGGGGGAGACAGGCTGTGAAACCCAATTTCATACCGATAACTCACTCTGGACTGCGGGTATGTAGGTGCCAGAGTCTGGGGGAGAGGTAAGATTTAAGAAAACAAAAAGCCTCTCCCTAGCATTGCCTATGGGCTGGCCTAGGCATTCCCCTACTTTGTATGACAAGTATTGGGAATCCCACTCCTGTGGTGCATCTACACAAGATGCTGTGAGCGCAGTAGACAAAGTCTACAGTGCATGAGTGTGGTGGGCAAAATTAGTCTACTACGCAGTAGTGTCACCTAAAATGTATGCGCTGTCAGTACTGCGCAGTAGCACTGTTATTACAGGTACTAAACAAAATGTGCAATAACCACTGCACATCAATGTACATACAGATGTGCTCCTAGGCACCCAACTGTCTCCATTTAAGGCACAGGGAACTTTAGTTGTGGATGATGGTTGTATGGGAAAGCTCAACAACTTTTCTGTGTTTGTGGTATCTATATGTTTCTTCTTGATATTGAACTAGAAGATGTGGAGGATGCTTGATCTATGGCTTTGAAGTGTCCTTTGTTGTTTGCTCGCTAACAAGCCCCCCCACCTCCGCACCGCCAAACACACACTTTGTTTCCAAGAACAGACTGAACTAAGTGGCTACAGACCAGTGCATTATCTCTTCCACCAAAGCACTGGGGCTGAAGTGAGAGAAGAGTTGGACAGAGATGCAGTCATAGCATCTCTGAATATGACCCTGTCAGATGTCATCTACTGAGCTAGGTAAGGAGTGAATGGAGCAACTTTTGGGAAATACTGTAGGACTTACAATTCATGATGTTGAAGCCTCTTGCCTGAGTCAGACCCCCAAAATATAGTTGTAGACTCTATGTTCTTGAAATTGTTGGTTTTCCAGGCAATGCAAAACTTGGGCTGTTGCCACTTGTAACCATGCAAAATCCTTTAGGATTTTGCAAGAGTCCTGAAGAGAGAGTTCTGGGGAGAGAAGGAGCTTCCAATTGACTTAGATTTTTTTCAGTATTTTCGCACATAGGTAAAACCAACCTCCCAAATCTAAACTTCAAATCCAACAGTGGCCAAAGGAAAGAACCAGCCTGGGTGCCCTGATTAATTCTTATTTCAGGTTATTATATTCTTTCCACATTAATTATCCCTGTGGTTTAAAGCGGACACAGCATTGTTCTTCCCAGCTGTGCAGTGCTGCTGATCATGTTCCCTCAGAATTGGTTCTGTGCACTGAAGTGTGAAATGACCTCCAGCAGCTCCAGTGAATTCCTTCGGGGCATGATTTGGCCCACTGAGTTTATGCTGTGGGTTGAAAAAGCCTACAAGGATTTTCTTCCCTGAAGTGTGAATTCAACTGAATAACAATGACTTCCTATAAAAAAATAAAAATACAGACTCTCCCATTCTGCCAAAATGAGGTTGTAACAGGCTGTGCATGCATTAAACCTGCTCTGATCTTGCTTCCCCCCGTTAAATCCCATATTCCCTTAGTATGTGCAAGCTGCTTGTCCTTGCCTTCAGACCTCAGCACAAACCCTGCCCTGTAGGCAGCTAAACTTCTACTTCCCTGCCATCTCTTTTATACATTCCTCCAATTCTTGGTTTTGTACCCCTTCCTTCCTTGCTCCCTCCTATGCTTGAAGCCCCCTTCCATCTCCTCTGTGCAAATGGCTCTCTTTTCTTCCTCTATGCTTTTCTTTTAAAACACAGTTCTTCTATGATAACTTTATTGATGACACCTCAATAGCTGTCTGGGGCCAGTCCCTAAGATTCCTAGTTATAGGGTGTTCGCGGTGTTTCAGGTGTTGGGTTGCATAGCTGAGAGTGGGGATTTGAAGTAGGGATTATGAGGATATCTGGAAACACAAGGGACTGACTCGATGGGTCATGAACCCCCTTCTGGTCTCCTGTCCCTCTATTCTTCACCATCTCAGTTTGATCTGAGATATTAGCTATGCACATCCTGGTTTGTATGCCTTTTGGAGCCTGTACATCCAAGGAGTCAGCATGTTCCATACGACGGGGGACTGGACTGGACTGGACTGGACTGGACTGGACTGGATAGAGGGGACTTGGGCTGGATTTATTCCTTTGACGTTGACTTTAAATGACTTCACCCCTGCCTGTTCCTCTTTCAATGCTTGTCTGATTTCTCCATGTAGAACACAAAGTCTTTGGGGTGAAGTTTCTCTCCTATTGATGTGTACAGCACTTTGCACAATGAAGACCTCATCTCAGTTGGGGCTTGATACTGCAACTCTCAAAATTAATAGAAACAGGTAAACCTAATTGGACATATTTGTTGAATTCCATAGTTTTCTTTCAGAAAAAGTAGATCCCTAGAAAGCAAAAAATGGTTATCATGCTGCTTTCAATATAATTTGTTGTGTGTGTGGGGGGGCAAATTCCCCAGAACAAAATAGAATTTTAAAAAGTTGAAATGGGAATGAAACATTGCAATTTAGTCAAAAAAGGATATTCCATCAGTGCAAACAAGTTTGTTTGGATTTTTTTGGAGGGGAGTGAAGGGGGGGGGGGGGGGGAGGAGGGGGGGGGCCCAATGTCTTTGTTCCCGTTTTGTTTTGGGATAAGAGAAATCTTGAAACTGCAAAATTTCCCACACAAAATAAAACCTGGTTCCTACCCAGATCTAATAACAGTGTCTTGTCTCTCTATATATTCGCAAAGTGACAGACAAGCTGTCAGTGCCTGATACATATATATTACTTGAGTGCTCCCCTTTTAGGAAGTTTGCTATTTGAGCCCTGCACAGTCATCTATTGGCATGGTTAAACTAATCTGCTGTGTAGCTGTCATAGTGAGTGTATACTAGTCTGGAAGCCCAGCCTACAGTTGCCTAAATTAACATACTCTCCACCATATGCAAATATATGTAACTCACATAAGCTTAGCTCCCAAGGGAATTTCTATTACAAGGATGAACTATATTGAGGGTGACAGTCTTTTTAGTGTCATTAGGGTAAATGAGGTGGTAATGGGAAGTGCAGATTATAGTAACTTCAGTAATTTATTTCATGCTTCCCATCAGGGTAGCTTTTACAAACAGCCAGTGTCCTTAATTGAAATGTAAATGAATGATAAATTATGAAAAATGTATTATGAAAACGAAAACAGGGTAAAATAAAAGGAGCAAAAACAAGGATCATAAAGCAGAGGGGAAAATGAGCCTGAAATGTTAATTAGATAGCACCAAAATGACAATAAAAGAAATAAAGTACACACAGGGAAGTCCATGAAAAATCACTGCAACATGTCTGCAGTTGTTCAGGCAAGTTTGCCATTTGTTGTTGAATGTGTATCGGCACTGCTGCAGTTTCTAACTGTTTTTGTCTTATACCTAGGTGATAAGGATTATATTATATAAGATGATAAGGGAATGCCTCTCTCTTCTACCTTTGCACAGTGCCTAGAACAATAGGGTTACAGTCCATGATTAGGGATCCCAGGTACTACATAACTACCAGTAATATTAGCATGAGTATCTTGTGGTGCACATGTTGGACTAGAATATGTATGATTAAGATCAGGAATATAAGTGGTCTCTCTCTGGCATGATTAGTTAGTGTGTCATCAGGTTCATGTATCTAAGAGCCAGATCCTATTCTAGGTACCTAATAGGGTGAAAGTAGAATTTAGGGGTTTACATCACACAAAGCATAGTCTTTTTGGTGCCTCAACTGGTCCTTCCATTATGGCCAAAAAGGTCCCTAAGGCAGAGTTGGTTTGTTAGAGCTCATGCCAGGGTCAAGATCTGAGAGTCATAGCCAGAAGCAAGACAAGGACCATAAGCCAGGTACAGACATCAGAACTGCAGGAACAGGGAGCATGTGGAAGTCAAAGAATCAGCACAAAGTGCTGGGGATCAAGGCAGCCTATGTGCTTATCAGGAGACTTGCTGTGAAGGCAGCTCAGCATCCTTTGCTGGTTTTATGACTGCATTTAGGATGGGGTCAGTCACAGTGGCCAGTCATTGGCTAACAGAAGGATGGACTCACCCCACAGGCAACTGGTAGGGGGGGCATGGGGGAGTCCATGCCCCCCTGACAGGGCTCTCCCCACTGCCACCAGCATCTGTGGGTGCTCGCCAGCTCTATCCCCACTGCCAACACTGCCAGGGGCGTCTGTGGGTGCTTGCCAGCCCCGTCCCCACCGCCAATGCCAGTTTCTACAGGTGCACCCCCCTCCCCAGACTCAGGACCTACCCTGCAGCAATATAACTGAGGTGGTATGAACTAGGCTGAATTGCACAGCTACCTTAAAGTTTTATTACCTTAGAATTCCCTGTTATAGCCAGGGTTTCCAGGGAATATGCAGATATATAGATATTTTCAACATATAGCTATCTAAAACTTCTGAAGGGGTCTTCCTGGGACTTCCAAGCAGTCTGGTATATTAGCCCTTCATCAGGTCCCCAGTAGCTCATAAAGTAACAGGATACCCAGAAAACAATTGTTTGTCTTGTATTTCCCAAGACACCAAAGTAATGTGCCTGTCAAGGTCCCCAGCAAGATATAACGTACTATGAAATCTGGCTGCAAATAAGGAGGAAAGAATGCACAAAAACAACAAAAAAAATCACAACAACAGATAGTGTTTAGGTAAGATGCAATGAAACATATAACATGGATGGTTCTGTACAGACATAGGCTACAAAGGCTGTTGCAAGCTAAATAAGACTTTGCGCCATAGGACAGAGAAATTCAGGCATTGGGACTATAAAGAAAAGGTGATTCTCAAGGAGTCATCACTTGTTGGAAATATTCTGGGCAAGTATGGTCTCCAAACTTGCCTTGTAGAAAAATACAAAATCACCGAGAAGGTAGCAGCATCTAAACCACAAAAGCAAATGCCCTTATCAGACCCTCTAGACACAGTGACACTTATGATTGAGATCAGAACATGGTAGAGGGGCTGATGTTACTAGATGATTACTCAGGGCCATGAAAAGAGACAAACATCTATATACATGTGGCTGGACTGATCAGCTTTTGAAACTGTTGATCACAAGATGCTTTTGTCACACTACACAATATAGCAGGGACCTCAGAGAAGCATTCAGGTGTCTCACATTTTCCTGTCCAGCAGTTTCTGGAGAGTCATGATGAGCTACTGCTTGTCTTCTTATTTCACCTTCATAAAAAGGGGTGGGCTGGCTGACTAGGCTATCTTCTCATTTTCAGTAAATACACACAGTCTCTTTCAGAGGCTTTAAGATACTACAGGTTTCATTGATATTTGGATGCTGTCGGCATCCAGATTCGTATCTCATCAGTAAATTTGGCCAAGGCTGCGACACACATGTTACAATGCCTACAGGAGACAAGCATGTAGATGAAGAGCAGATGCCTCAAGCTAAACCCAGGCAATACAGAGGTGATACATATTGGTAAAGGAACATATTTAGAGATGATAGACAGGACATTAACCTCATCTGACACTAAGGGCCACTATCTTCCTACTGTCAGTGCAGTAAGCAGTATCAAGGTCATGCAGACCTCCATTTTGCTTCTGGCATTATAAGTACAAACAGCAGAGACAAATTTTACCATGTGCAAGTGGACAGGAGGTTTTGGCTAATCCCAAGGGACCTGAAAACCATGACATGTACCTTTGCCAGCTCTGGGTTGAGCTCCTGTAGCTCATTCTAGCTGAAGTTTAACATGACAACATGGCAGCAATGTGTAGGCATTTAAGGATGGCATGCTCACTTGCCTAGAAAAAAATCAAGTATCAATGATCACTGGTGCACCTCTGTTAGAGGATGACGGAAATAGTGGCTGGAACTTGACCTTGAAGGGTCACAGTTGACAGGAGTAAGAATGGGCAGGAAAGCAAGGGACGCAGCCAGGCTCAAAAGGTCAGAAGCAGGTAGGTAATAGGCCTTTGCGAAGCGATTAGTATTTACTTCGGATCTGGCCAATTTGGGGAACAGTGATTCGTTTCGGTGATTTGAATTACTGTCTCGATTCGATTTGGCCGAATCAGCCAGGCCCATCTCCCACCCCTCTTCCAGCCCACAATGGCTGCCCTGCCTGCCCCAGCTCCCAGCACTTGTAAAAAAAAAGAAAAAAAGGCCCCAGTTCAGTGGGTGCTGCCAGGCAGGGAGGCAATCCCCGCTGCCCCCCACTACCCCCTACTTACTCCCCCAGCCCCCCCACGGGTGCCCCACCCAGACCAGCTCTGGACCTTTAAGAAAAAAAAAAACCCAAACACCCCAGACTGGCTTTTCTCAGGTTTTTTTTTTTCTTAAAGGGTGAGAGCTGGTGCTGGGGGAGCAATGGGGGGGTCAGAGGGATTGTGGCAGAGCCCCCCATGCAGCGTGGGGCAGTGAGGGACAGTAGGGATTGCCCCCCCCCCCCCCCCCCCCGAACGGACCTCCCCACCCCCAGTACTTACCAGCTGGGAGTCAGCTGCAGCTCCCTGCTGCAGCCACCAGGGACTGCTCGAATCATCAAAGCTCTCCAAATCTTTTCTGAAGATTCAGAGAGCTTTGAATTGATTTGGATCTTTAAATTCATCCCTTGATTCAATTCGGATTCAGAGATTCGGCCACCAAATTGGGCTGAATCTCCTCCAAATCGAATCACCGCCCAAAGCTTCCCACAGCCCTAGTAGGAAAGAAGACTGGTCTGTAAGGATATAGAGGTCAGCCTGTGCAGAATCACAAGCTGGGAAAGGGGTGTGAGGAATAGGAAGCAGGAACCCAGACCGCAGTTACTAGGCAGGGGTACCCTAGTAGGCAGCTATAACTATATGGGACAAGGACATGGGCACAGCCAAGAGAAGCCATAAGTCAGAAGCCAACTGTCAGAGGACAAGGGTTTGAAGTCTGGGGGCCAGGGGGCCAAGGAGCTGCATCTGGAAGCAGAGGGTACTGGACTGAGGTCTGGAATAAGGACGAGGAGAGCACAAGGAGTCCGGAATAAGGACAAGGAGAGCTAAGTGATAGGATACCTTTGCACTGTTCTTCAAATACAAGAATTAGGGTCAGAAGATAAACAGCTCAGCTCCTCACCAGCTATATTTATTTCCCATTAAAAGCAGAAAAAATCATCATGTTCCCTCTGCCATGCCAATACCAGTCTGCATATCAATATAACAATCCATCTCACCCGCACTCAATTTAATGCATCCAAAAATTGTTTTATCTAGATTTAATAAGACAGAGCAATAAATCTGATGATATTTTTTCTATTAATTAAATACCAAGCATGAACTAGTTTCTCCTGCAATGAGCCTAATTTGCTGGGCTCTGTGGCAAGAGTTGGAATAGAGAAGAAACTGAAAAGGGGGTCTTATCACCTCTGTTATGCCTGGTTGTTATTCTAGGTTCATTCCCTCCCATCAGTGAGTCTCTTCTCACACTAGCATTCTCCTCTGTGTATCAGTAACTAACATTTGGGTTTTTGCAGATCAGATCCCCAGTGAAGGCCCTTCCTTCTCAAGTCCATGTCCTTGTGACAAGGTATGTAGCAGAATTTGAAGATTTGTTGGACTCTGACATGGCTGCACCATAAAGCACTTCTGCTACGTCCTCGAACTTGCAAACTCTGGTCCATTAACTGTGCACCTTTGGTACCCCTCCCTCAGCAAAGGTGAAATGAGTGATGTGGATTCTGGGGGTCCACACAGAAGAACAAGAGGCACATCTGTGGGGTCAGGGATCAGACCCCAATTACGTCCTCTTGCCAGTGGAGGGGGAGATCAGGATCGTGATCATCCTGAGCTCCCCCTGCATTGGCAAGTAGCAAGCTGGGGGCCCAGTGCTCCCATGACTTGGAGCGTCAATCAACTGACCGTGGCTTAGAGCCTGCTCACTATCGACCAAGGCTCTGGTGCACTCCTAAGGCTAAAAGTGGCCACATGTTCAATTAAAGGCATAATGGGAACCAGCCACAAAGATATTACACATATTTTATGTAATAACTTATAACTGTGTTTTATTTCTTGTTCTATTGCATCAGTAATTACTTGAACATGTGGTTGGTTTGCTACTTAAGACACAATTAACTGGTTACTCACGTCTTAAGTGTAATGCCTACCAAAGGCCTCAGCCCAACACCAAACCTGGTCTCCAGGGTACAAATCTGTATTTTAACCATTGAAATAAGGGGTGAGGCCAATTCTCTTGGTGTTTGCACAGTACTCTCTACACAGAAGCCTATGTTATTCAAGATAAACACCACCCCAGTCCTTGCTTTCAGATCAAAAATCTTGCTTAAAACCTGCCAAAAACAACTTGAAGAAGTGTGATAGCACGAGATGGTGATAGCTGCCATGGACTTATTTTTGTTTTCTTAAGATAGGACAGTCATATTCAGCTTGGTCGCCTATCATGTCCACATATCCATCTAGGATATGCAAACAAAATATGCTTCCTGAACCGAGCAAGCTATTGAGCTGTAGCATCTTTTGCAATGTGTGCAAGGCGTGGAGGGGATTGTATCTGAGGGCACTGCTGGCTGGCTAGGGTGGAGAGTTTCTTCTGCACAAGCACCAAGAGAAATGAACGGAAAGGGCGTAGGAGTCACTTGTAAAAGTTGCAGAAAAGAATGCGAAGTCAGATACTCTTCATTAAGTCTTCCATTCTGTGTGACACTTGAAAGAGAACATCAATAAGCGACTAACGGACTCTTCCCACTCTATTGTTAAATGTTCTCTCCTTTAATACTGAACCTTGTATTTAAAATGCATCCTCTATTATTATAACAAGTCATACAAGCCAAGTGATTTGTACTTTCCCCAGGGACGCATCTTTTTTAACACTTTCTGCATTTTGTATTCAATGTGAAAACTACAACTAATTAGAACAAAAACTAAAGAGAACATTTTCTCTCCTCTTTCGAGTCCCTTTGGCCTTCCTGTTCTACCTTGTATCTTTTATTTCCTTTACCGTGGTCCTTGGATCTGCCTTTGCAGCTCTTATTTTTGGCTTTTCTGCGTCTTCAAGTATTTTTTTTCTCTTTCATTTGAGCTCTATGTTGCCTTTTTCAAAAATCTTCCTTTCTTTTCTTTTAGTCCATTTATTTCACTTGTCTCCCCAATCAGAACAGGGAACAATATAGGGTTAGCTTGTTAAAAGTACCTAAGTGATTTGGAAGCAGTTTAATGGGACTCACATTTATAAATGCCTTATGGTGTGACAACAGTGAAATCTTACTTTCCCAGGCAGCAATGCCTTCAAACATATTTCACTATTTTACCTCTCAAGTTGCAGCAAGGGAAGTTTAGTTGAATATTAGGAAAAACACTGTCAATAGGAGGCTGGTGAACTACTGGAATGGGTTACCTAGAAAGGTGGTGGAATCTCCATCCTTAGAAATTTTTTAAGCCACGGTTAGACAAAGCCTTGGCTTTGGATGATCTCGTTGGGGCTAGTCCTGTTTTGAGCAGGGGGTTGGACTAGATATGACCTTCTGAGGTTCCTGTCAACCCTAATTTTCTATGATTTCTATATGATTCTCTGATTTATATGGACTATGTCCTGACAGTGTTTGAAACTTTGGGCAACCTAACTAGTGCTTAAGGGTGACTACGTTAAATAGTGCCCCCCCAGTATTCTAATATAATAAAAGTCATAGCACTTCCAGCTGTGTGTGTGTCCGTCTGTAACACTCCTGGTCAACTGTGCATGTGCTGCCCAGAGCCTTATTGACAGACAAAGACCGTGGTGGTTGGGACCAAGGTGTGCTCCACCATGCAGGGGTTGGCGGGAGTGAAGGGGGAGTGAGGGGTGCAGCTTGGGACCCTGGAGGGGGGCATGGCACATGGTGGGGCCTAGCACATAGCCACAGGGTGCCACAGGGAGCAAGCATCGGTTGCTTGGGCAGCACCCACCGCCTGCAGCACATACCCATGGAGCAGAGCACGCCCCCTGCATCCACTCCCTATGTGGCACCCTGCAGCTATGCATCAGCCCCCCGCCATGTGGGGATCATCCTCTGGCTGTCGCCACGGGGTGCATGGTACACAGGGTGCAGAGGGAGCTGGTGAAGGGTGTGCAGACAGCACCCACTGGCTGCAGCACATGGCCATGGGATGGGGCGCGCCCTCCACTTCTGCTCCCCCCGTGGCACCCTGTGGGTGCACCCTCAACTCCCCATGTTGGGAGCAATTGTCAGTTGTGGCCGTGGAGCCCACTGGATTGGGGGGTAGCTGCAGGGCACCATGCAGGGAGCTGGTGTGAGAGGCAGGAAGGGGAGAGGTGTCATAGCAGCCTGTCACCACTACTGCCACAAGGACCGGTGGGTACTGGGGTGAGGATGCGCCAGGCTGATCCCAGAAGGGAGAGTGGGGGCTGCACTCAGGCTGGGCTGGGCTGTGGGGCCAGGGGAGCCCAGCAGCTCTGCCAGGTCTGGGGGTAGGTGGGTCCTACCAATGCTCACACCACAGGGGACACAGGACAGGGGCCTGCACCAGCCCCTGGGCTCCCCAGCACTGAACTTCTGCATGAGCTACTGGGCTCTGATGGCCCCATGACTTGGCCAGACCAAGTCCCCGGTCACATTGAATGAGACCCCAGCCAGGCTGGGCCATGGGGCACACGGAGCCCAGCAGCTCCTCCAGACACAGCACTGGGGAGCCCAGGGGAGCACTTGGCCCCAGTCTGTGCATGGGGCAGGAGCAGCTGCAGCTGTGGCCTCCAGTCTGCCTCTGCTTCCCACCTCACTGCCCCTGCTGACAGTGGCATGGTGCCATATACGAGGCATGTGTGTGGGTCGTGGGGCTGGGTGTGGGGGTGGCATATGGCTGTGACTGGGTGTGTGTGGTGCATGGCTCAGTGGGTCTGTGGTGCATGGCTGGGCAGGCAGGTATGTGGCATGTGACTGGGTGTGGCATGTGACTGGGTAGGTGTGGCTGGGTGGCTGTCTGGCATGTGGCTGGGTGGGTGGATTTGGGTGTGTGTGGCATGTGGTTGGGTGTGGAATGTGGCTGCATGGGGGTGTGTGTGTGTGGTATATGGCATTTCTCTGGGTGGATGGGTTGGCGTGTGGCTGGGGAGTGTGGCATGTGGCTGGGTGTGTGGTTGGGTGGGTATGTGGTGTGTGGGTGCATGTGGAGTGTGGCTGTGAGTCAGGTGTGGGGGGTGCATGGGGCCAGACAAAGAACAGGGGCAGAGTCTTGTTGTACGTGGCCAGATGTGGAGCAGTGGCAGCGTGGGGCAGTGGGTGGTGGTACTCTGTCCCTGCCACCTGTCCATCATTCCCGATGGGCACTTTGCTAGTGTAACCTGGACGGTACTCCAAAAGGTACCCCCTCTCCAAGTGAAGGGGTCAAAGCAGGTGCACAAGCGCTGTGGGAGGTGTAGGGACTCTCCTCCCCCTATAGAGCAGAGCCAGACCACCACTGGGGACGTAACCATATACCTTTTAATGAGGGAACAATACTGGGAACATAACAGGCATAATCAGGGGGTATAGTGGACACTACAATGCCCCAAGGGGCAGGATTCAGCAAAGGTTAGACACTTCCAATCATTGGCAAAAGACAGGGTTAACAAAATATAAAACACAAACAGCAGAGCAAACAATACTGGTTGGGGAAATATAAAAAGGCACAAAATACAAAATGTCAAAGGACAAAGAAATATAGGGCCTGGGTACCTTCAAAGGGGAGAAAGGAGGAAAACACAATGGCCCCTTTCCACTGCAAGAGGAATTTCTTCTTTTTAGCTCACTCACCCCAAGTCACCAAAGCTTGGACTTGAATCTCTCGCATGGTAGGCAGGAACACTGCTACTCAGCCACCACTACTGGTACTGCTCCAAGCTGCTAGGGGTCTTGACCTTCCTGGAGCCCTGGCCTCACACTAAGCTGCCTCACATCTGATTGGAGGAGCTGGAAGCCGAGCTGGGAACCCCTCAGGTCACTGCTCAGATCCTTGCTGGAGCAGGGAAGCCTCTCCTGCTGGCCACAGCCTCTCATAGGGGATCCTGGAGCCCAGCAGGAAGCCTCTCCTGCTGGCCACACACCGTGCTGCTGAGGGTCCCACTGCTGCCTGCAGGTCCTGCTCCTTCAGGCTCTTCTGGGGCACTGCTTCCGCCCTGCTGGCTCAGCTGTTGCCAGCTCTTTGAAACTCCTTCCTTGTGGTCCCTCACTGGTCTCTCCCCTGAGTCAGCTGCTCTACCCCTTTTATCCCCCTCCAGATGACGCAAAGGGCCAATCAGGGGACATGAGGGGTGAGTCTCTGGGGCCTGATTAGTGAGGAAAGGGAATCCCAAGTCCTCCAATCATCTTTTACCCCTTCAAAACCCCTGGGCTAGGTCACTACCAGCTAGCCTGTCACACTAGTCATGGCATAAACTTGCCTACATCGCTTCCAGTTCAGGAGGTAGCCTGAGGAGCACTGCAGCATGTTTGAAGATGCCGCTGCCTGGAACAATACATTTTTGTTTTACATATTCCTGGGGGTGTTTTAGCAATCTTTCCATGCAAGATTGATAAGTTGATTGATAACTTAAAAATGGGTGCCACTTTGAGCAGTTCTGTTTTTAACCTTAAGACACCTGCCCCTCTTCCATATAGTTTAAGTCAAGACCTCTGAAAAACAGGCAATTTTTTAAATGTCTGTATGTGGGTTTAGATGCCCGCCTTTACACATCTGATTTTGTAAATGTTAGATAATGGAGATAGCTAGTCAAATGTCACTTTAGAAAACATTTCCCCAAATGTTTTTCCTTTTTTTCCCTTTTCCTCTTTCTAGGGGGAAATAGGTAGTATCCACACAAATTTGGCAGTGCTGCAGGCAATAGGGATAGATGAATAACCGTGGAAACAGGAGCAGGCCTTTTGTGAGCACTTTGCTTTTCAGGATGGATTTTTTGCCTTTGTGGTTTTGTCAGCGCACTGCCTGACCTGGTCGATCTTTCTCTTTTTTACTATACAATGTTTTGTATATTTGATTTTATTGCCCAGAGCTTACACACTTCAACAGGTACCTTATAAATAGCTTAAGCAATAATCAGGGACAACCCTTAATTTTGCTCAGCTCTACTCACTCTCCAAGGCTTTATCAGGCTTACGAGTAAATTGAGGCCTGACATAAGCACAAGTGAGTTAAGTGCATCGACTTTGGCTTTTAAAGTTTAATTAATTAATGTTCACAAGGCATTTTGTGATCCTCAAATTAAAAGGGCTATAACAACAACCCTGAGCAAAGTACTATTATTATTAATGCTCTAATCCACAGTGTGTGGGAGCAGGACAGAACTGCTTAACTCCAGGGCTGCATCACTGTATGAAGGCCAGATTCCCCTTCTGCTCAAACTCCATTGACTTCACTGGCGTTACACCTGGGATGAATTTAGACCCAAGAGGATCTGTGCGGAATGGAAATGAGGAGTAGTATAAGCTCTTTTACACTGGCATGCTTTGGACTCATGGGAATCACTCCACTTTCAGCAACAACACTGTGTGCAGTTCTGATGAAATAATGCTGCAGATCCTTAATAACAGGGAAGGAATGGATGCAACCTACAGATGCAAATATGGTAATTACACAACTCAAACACAATCATCTCATGTGCTAGCACTTGTAATGGGAGTGATATTTCTGAGCTCTGTTTTTCCAGAACCATTTGTAAAGCATTCACTTCTACCTGGTTCTCTCCTGGCAGGGATGCATCTCCCGCACAAAATTTCATTTGCTTTAATGAAGCTAAAAGCAATGCTGTTCAGTGACCTCAGCAGCTCCTTCACAGCAAGGTATCACTTCCACCATCTATCCACCTCTATCTGAACTACATGTCTCTGCTTTTACAACCTAATCAAGAAAAGACGGTTGTCCCCAAGTTGCACGTTACTGCATATTCAAGAACCAAAGCTGGCTTGCTCAGCTGTTAAATATTTCCCATTGCACTACATGACAACGGTTTTCTTTTAAGGACTGTTAGAGAAGTGACCTCAAATATTATCTCAAACACCGATCAACATCGTATTTTGCGTGGTTCAGAAAGCTAAGATGACTCCATGTCATTTTGTGTTTGGATCCTACTATGTCTCCAGACTGGAAGAAGGGTTGAAATACTGCCAGCTTCAGAGCAGCACCAACATCTCAGAAGCAGGCTCACCCACACCAACTCTACCCCCAGAAGACCTCAGTTAGTTGCCATTGGACATCTGCATTTTTAGTGAGATTCTCTAGACATGCACCCCAGGTAAATGCACATGGAGTAATGGATCAGGAACCATGTTGAAAGTCATAATTACACAACTTTAGATGGAACCAGGAACAAAACCACAATTTATCTCATGCATATTTGCTAATGATTGTGAAGATCCATGCAGACCATTGACAAGTACGTGGAATATCAGTATTTAGCAAACCATTTCTAATGGCAGGGATAACAACATGGCTCCCCTGCTCCCGTCAATCACAGCGTGAACCCTGTTCCCTTCATAATGTCCCATTCCCATGTACCAATGGGTAGCTGTCACAGGCAAGACCCCCATCACCACTAGAATATCATTAGAGCCCCACACTGCCAACATGCCAGATTCAGGGACCATATGTTGTAGACTCCTAAAACCCACAATGTAGCAATCCTATTCAAACCTTGAGAAGGGGGTGTAAATATTAAGTCCCTGAAATATTAATCTCCTAAAAACCACAACTAGCAAATGTTTGGTATAGGAGAAGGGCCTGTCCCATCTGCTGGTACAATATCCTGGTGGTTAGGGCACTTAGCTAAGGTATGGGAGACCCAGGTTTCTAGGCCTCCTCACTTTGAGCTAGGCTGAATCTACTCTCAAATTTCTCAGGAAAATGTCCCAACCACTAAGCCATAGACGAGGCATTAATAGGATCATCTTCAATCCCTCATTTTGAAGATGACCCTCTGGGTAGACAAGAGAGTAAAACAGGCCATTACTGGTAAAATCATCCTCAACATCACTGTAGAACATGCTGCTTAAAGTTTAAATCATATAATGCTTTTCTCTCTTGATACCTACATTTAGTATCTCCTGGAATGTAGAAGGAAGCCAAGATGTGAGTTGCTCAGTGAATGAAAAAACTGTGCTACTGGCAAACTATCACATGTAAATATAATAATTTATCACATTTACAACTATTTTTAGGCCAAGCAGAGAAAAAGCACAACAGAAGGAACATTTTATCATAGTCCAGGCTTATGTTCTGCTGATCTAAGTCAATTGGTTTCGGTAGTGAAATTACACTACTGCAGAGTTGGCCCCAGTGTTTCATTGGAAAAATGAAAAACAACGTTTAGGTTATGATCCTCTGGTTCAGGAACTAGCAGGGGGTAGCATGTCCCAGAATATCAGTGCCTCATGATTTATAAACATATCTGCAGTATTGATGCATGCCAGGGTATTGTGGGTCCTGCTGGCTACAGCAGTGCACTGCCGGCTTGTGATCATACTGTGGACAATTATCACCCCCAGGTCTGTGGTGGCAAGTGATGGGGGATCTTCAGTCCTGTTGCCTGATGAGAGGCAGGGTTTGCACAAGAATCCATGACACGAGTTTTGCCTGTCAGCAGCTAGAGGTGCAGGGCCCCAGAACCCAGAATCCCCTGCACCGATCTCCTTGACAGCTGACAGACTTCGTGGTTGCAGCAGGGGCTACCATCCCTGCAGCTTTCACCCTGCTGCACCTTAACACACACACTGTCACCCATGGCATGAGTTTTGCTTGTCCGCAGCTTGAGGTGAAGTTTCCCCCAAACCCCTATACCTATCTCCTTGAAACTTGGCAAGCTTTGTGGCCTCTGCATGGGCTAGCAAGCCTGCAGTTTTGACCTTGCTGTGGCTTAACATATATACATGACATGAATTTTGCTTTCACAATTTTGGGGTATAGTTTCCCCAATTCCCCTACACCTATCAGCTTGAAGCTTGGCAGGATTCATGACCTCAGAAGGGGCTACCATTTCTGAAAACTTCATCCAAATCAGGACAGAAATGACAAAGTTATAAGTTGTTTCAACCTTCCCCATTATAGCCTATGGGCAAAACAGCGTAAAAACAGCAAAATGTTTCGACTTTCCTCGTTTGTTTTGAGGCTGTTTTGACTATATCTGTTTCATTTTGATTGTGCTGTTTCAAACTTGAAATGGGTCGAAACAAAACTGGCTGCAAAATTTCTCACAGCCCTACTTATTACACTTCTATCAAAAGCTTCCACTCTTCAGCTTCTCTCTGTCACCCAGTTTGGAAGATACAGCTAGTGATTCACTCTCTCTTTTTTTGTCTCTGTAGAGCAGGGGTGGGCAAAATGCAGCCCGTGGGCTGGATGTGGCCCACAAAGCCATTCTATCTAGCCTATGGGGTCCCTAAAAATTTTAGAAAATTAATATTTATCTGCCCTGGGCTGCCTGTCATGCGGCCCTCGATGGCTTGACAAAACTCAGTAAGCGGCCCTCTGTCCAAAATAATTGCCCGCCCGTGCTCTAGAGATTGAATAAACTCAAACAACATGGGGTGAGGGGTTGGGAAGGGAAGAAGGGTTGGAAAGCAAAGAAATCCATGAGATCTCATAAGCCAAGCAAAGGCATGGCTAATTTCAACCTTTAAAAGTCAACTCAAGGATTCCCCCCAGGAGTTCCACCTGGTGAAGCCTCATCCATACTGGAGCTACAGTCTAGGAGTGGAGGAGAACTGCTGAGGCAGAGCAGAAGCACAAACAGTGTAAATCGTGCAACAGTGGCACGTCCGCTGTTGATGAAGCAACCCAAAGCAGCATCTCTTGCTCAGGTCCACAGATGGTTCAAAGCACAAGTTGTCCTGATCAGCCACTCATGTACTCACAGAAACCAAACCAACCAGCGATGCCAACAGCCATCTTTGAATTCAAAGGACAAACAACAACATTTTGGGAAGTAAAACAGAAATGTATATTACCTTTACAACTCCCCCGCCAAAATAGCATGAAGCTGTGTCATGTGGAAAATACCAAAACCCAAGATGGGAATGGCCATGTTTCTATTCATTTGCCTAAACTGTGAAGCACATTTGAAATTTAGAAGTGAGACCTGCTGCTGAGGCTGGACCCTCACTCTGGTTCCTTATCCTGTTGCTCTTTTTATATGACTGGATTACTCTGATTATGTTTCTGTCAATTTGTCACTTGTGAAAATGTCCCAGGATGACATCCCTGAAGAATGAAGACCTCCTCTTTATCCACAGCTCAGGACGCAAGGGGAAGTTGTTCCACAACTGGACTAAACTCGGTTCTTCATAGACATGTGAAGTTAGATTGGAGACTATTGGTCCTTGGCTTTTCCACTAGAAATGATATCAAGAAGACTAGGTAGTACCATTCATTTTTCATATTACAGTAGTGTATATGAATACAGTAGTGTATATGCCCCCGCAAGTGTTAATCTGTCATTACACTAAATGTTGTACAAGCACAGTGAGAGATGGTCCTTACCATGAAAGGACCGTTGTTTAGATAGACAAGACAGATAAAGGGACCATCGGCATCTCAGGTTTTCTGCCTTCTATTCCTCTGTCAGTCGAGGAGCACGCATGGGTCTAATGACATCCTGCTCATTTGTTTTTTATTGTGATCTCATATTCACCAGGGCCTTAATTCTAATTCACCCATTAGTCATCAAATTCATAGCTGCTGGCAAAGTTTTACTGTTTGTATACTATCAATGGGGAGCTAGTACACAGCTTGCGTGCTCCCAGAGGTGAACTCTACTTATCTAGCAGAAACACAAAACACTCCCGTTCATTACATCCCTCTGTTATGATATCATACAGCTCACAAGTGTTAGCAGAGGTTTTCACCTGAGCAGTCAACAACATACAGGTGCAGATGATCCACTTGCTCATAACATGGGGAGCTTGGATTATAGGCACTGTTGCAAACTCAGGAGGTTTGAACCTGCATCTTCTCTGTCTCACCAGAGTGCCCTCCTCCCCATAGTAAGGGGTAGACCTGGATGAAAACCTCTCCCCTCTACTTATTGAAGGTGGACTGCTGGAATCCTGGAGAAAAAGAGTCATGAGGCTAGGAGGAAAGAAGGTGAAAGGGAACCAAATTTGTATTCTAGGGAAGCGGACACTTCCTAGCAAGGGCAGATTTATGGGTTCTAGTCCCTGATCGCAAAACCACTTATGCATTTTAAAAAATGACGCTCTAATGCAAAATGCATCATGGACAGTGCCATATACAGGGAGTAAAGTCATTTTAAGCAATGGTATTATTCTCCTTTACTTTTTAGTAATACAAGGCAGGGTCCACTTCCCTGGAGTTACACCACTGTAAGTGAGAGGGGGCTTTGGCTTACAGTGTCCAGGGCAACCTGAAAACCAATGGATCTTCAGTTATTAGCATGCCTGCTCACCTGTGGGAAAGGTAGTCAGGTAAGTCATTTAGGCATGTAAGCTTGGTTCATCTCATTATGTGAGTCAAAGCAGAGTGGCACCAGCACCTACTACCAGTAAAAACGACACACATGCATCTTAGCAGTGAAACAGTATTCTGTCCAAGGACTCAATGACCGAGCCATAAGATGGACCCAGGCCTCCTGGATCACAGTCCCTCGCCATATTGCATTACCACCCCCACACACAAAATCTCACAGCAGTTTTTGTGATATAGCAACCTGCATAAATGAAAATAAAATGTTTACTTAGAAAGAGCTCTTTATCCATAGGCCACTGAACAGTTATTTGATAGCAACAATGCCTTTGTCACATTGGTTTGATTTGACATCCAACTGGGGAGTGCTTTAGAAGCCGATGGCTTAGTCTTCTATTGACAGTCCCTTGAACCATCTAGTTTCCCCTATATAATTTCTACCTGCTGATGTAAATCTATAATTGTGTCCTTTGCCTTTCCTTATCTGATTGATTATTTTTTCTTCTCTCCATTAATAGATGTATTAGTCATTTTGGGGAGTGGAAAAAAAAATATCCTAAACACGTCACCATTGATTATACTTCTAAACTGACTACGAGGCATTGCTCCCAAAATTAGTACAATGCAGTAGATTACAAGACAGCAACACACCATAAATTATTGTATTTATGACATTCTCTGAAATATGGAAAGCATGGTGCCAAATTTCTGTGACAAGTGAACAAGAATTAGTCAGAAAATAGTGCTCCTCTCAGCGCCAGATTCGGTGTTAATTTATAGCCCTTTCGGTTCCCACACCTGCAGGAATTAGCGTCAGCTGTGCATTTCCCCCAGCCCCTTAACTTTTAATGACTCGGCCCCTGTAGTATTAGCGTAACATCATTCACCATACAGGCAATTAGTAAAACCTTTGGGTGTCACTCTCTCAGGCACTGTATGTTTACACAAATGATTCCTCTGGGACCATAGCGATGCAGAGGAGATTGGATGAGAGCATGAAATGCAGCTGAATGAGGGAACCGAACCCACCCCCCTCCCAGCATGCAGCCAAAGCAGCAGGGAAAGCCATTTCAAAGGTGTACGGGAATGCTGGGTTCAGAGTAAACACCACTTGTAACAGAGATGGCTGACTTGCTCCATCTGTGTTTCCACTAGCGTCTGAAATCATGTCATAAATAAGGTAACCCGTGTCTTTGCAAAACAATCTCAGTTCACAAAATCACAATTCATAAATTCACAAAACCGAAGGAAACAAGAGAAAGAAGTTAAAATGAGCAGCTAATTACTCTGGTGTGGATCCTCAGCTGGTATAGATGGACGGTGGGCAGGGTGCTAGCCTGGGATTTGGGAGAATCTCCCTTTGTGAGCATAGGTCATTCTAGTTCAGACGCTCAAAGGTGTTTAGTACCAGTATTAAAAGACACCATGGGTATGTCTACATGAGATGCTTTCCTGAGCAGTAGCCACCACAGGTGTGTCTATGTGAAATGCTTTACCAAGCAGTAGACTAGTCAACTTCTCAGTAAAGCATCACCCAGTAACCATGCTAATAAGACTCTGCACAGTAAATTAGTCTACTGCACAGTTAGCTGGTACCTAAATTAGTTGGTACATAAATAGCTACCTAAATTAGCTGGTACATAAATACAGATACTAAACTAACTGCGCAGTAGGTCTTGCGTAGACACTAACCAAAAGCAAATTTGCTTCTGGTATGCCACACCAGCAGGGGGCTTCATCCTGGTACTGCTCAGCTCTCCCAGGAGGCATCAGATTGGGACATGGGGCTGGGAAAGAGCAGCAGGGTAGGGGCAGGTCCCAGCTAGCTCTGGTGCACAGCCTGGAGCTAGCTGGGACCTGCCCCAGATGGGGACAGTATCTGGCCAGCCCAGGGCTGAGTGGGGAAGCCCCATTGGGCACAAGACTGTCCCCATGTACACAGGGCATGAGAGGTCTGCAGCAGCAGCTGTTTCCCAGTCTTGTGCACATCAGGACCCCTCGCAGTGTGCACAGGGCCAGGAGACAGCTGCCACTGCAGCCAGCAGAGCTTTCCTGGCCCCATGTGCATGGGGACTGGCCCATGCTCCCTGCCACCCCAGGCTAGCACCCAAGGGGATCCTGGAGTTCCCTCTGGATGTTGCAGGGGGGCAGAGCAGTGCAGGAACAAATCTGCTCCCAAGAGAATTGCTCCCAGTTATGCTTACTGTGTAGTATTTTTACTGCACAGTAAGCCCACTTTGAATTAATAGCACACATAGACATGCCCCAAATAACGCTCTATATGGTACTGACATGAAAACATTGGGTTCTAAAAACCTACAAAGCTACTAAGATGCCCAAAGTCCCTAGAGGTTATAGGAAAATTCAAGGCCTGAGGGGCCTTTAGCAGGATCAAGGCAGAATTTGGGCACTAAAGTCCAAACTGTGATCCTGAAATTCCCCGTGGAGAGTCACAGCAAAGTAAAGCTGGAAGGCACCTCAGGAATCGAGTAGAATAAATTCACTCCTACTCAGGGTTGGGCCATCATTTTCTAAACATTCCAAACAAATATTAAGCTGACTTTCATTTAAAAAAAATATAACGATGAAGATCCAACAGCCTCAACTATACCTTCTGGTCCAGTGGTTAGCCAGCCTCAGAGTGAAGGTAATTTCTAATATCCAACCTAAAACTCCTTTGCTTCCTTTTATGCTCAGCTGTCTTTAAGCCATGGGGTGCTTTAACACTATACGCACTGCAAGTTTTGACCTTAAATATCCTTAAGCATCAAAAAAGTGTTGCTTCTGAACAAACACCTTGCTTTTGACCTGCCCCAGACTGGGACAGTTCCCAGCCAGCTCAGGGCTGCAAGGGGAACTCTTCATTCAGCCCAAAGCTGGTTTGGACCTGCCCCAGAAGTCGACAGGACTTACAGCTCAGTGTGTAAATCATGCTTAATCCTATCCAGATCTAGAAATTAGATGTCTATTATCAAAGTTCTTCAAAGGGCTTTGTTGGTTGGTATCTTCAGAAACATAGAATCCTAGAATCATAGAAGTAGGGTCGGAAGGGACCCTGCAGATCTTCAGGTCTGACCCCCTGCCTGGGCAAGAAGAAAACTGGGCTCAAATGACCCCATCCAGGTAGGCATCAAGCCTCTCTTTAAAAACCTGCAGGGTAGGAGCCAGCACCACTTCCCTTGGAAATTGGTTCCAGATCCTAGCCGCCCTGACTGTGAAGTAGTTCCTACGGATGTCTAATCTAAACCTACTCTCCAACAACTTGTGGCCGTTATTCCTTGTTATCCCGGGGGGCACTAGGGGAAACAAGGTCTCCCCCAAACCCTTCTGGTCCCCCCTACTGAGTTT
>NW_005841857.1:4241979-4302164 GCF_000455745.1 Alligator sinensis
ATGGCGACACCTGCATCCAATGCTTTTGTGACCTGATTGTAAAAGGCAATCAGGTTGGTCTGACATGACCTGCCCCTAATGAAACCGTGCTGGTTGCCCTTGAGCATCATCTCCGATGCCAGCCCATCACAGATGTGCTCCTTGATGATTTTCTCAAAGAGTTTCCCCAGGATTGAGGTAAGACTGATGGGCCTATACTTGCCCGGATCCTCCCTCCTCCCTTTTTTAAAGATGCGGACCACATTGGCTATCTTCCAATCATCTGGCACCTGGCCCAAGCACCACGAGTGCTCGTAAAGCCATGCCAAGGGCCCTGCAATAACCCCTGCTAGCTCCCTCAAAACCCTGGGGTGGAGAGCATCTGGACCTGCTGATTTGAACACATCCAGCCCCTCCAGGAGCTCTCTAACCCAGTCCTCCTCAACCTTAGGTCTTGAGGCGTTCCCCTCGAGTCTGTCTTGAATCATGGTGGGGGAGTCCCAGTCCCTGCACAAGAAAACAGAGGTGAAAAATGTGTTAAAGAGGTCTGCCTTCTCCTCTGGCATAACCACCAGATTGCCCAGCGTATCTTGCAGGGGCTCCACATTTCCCGGTGCCTTCTTCATCCTCCCTATATATTTGAAAAAGGACTTTTTATTATCTTTGATCTTGGATGCTAGTCCTAGCTCTATGTCTGCCTTAGCTTTCCTAACAGCCCCCCTATAGGCCCGAGCAGTGGAGGTATACTCCTCTTTGGAGATAGCCCCCTCCTTCCACCACATGTATGCCGCCTTTTTGGCAACCAGGCATTCCCGGATGTCCTTGGTGAGCCAGGGAGGCTTTCGGGCACTCTTGTCCCCCCTTGCTTCTTGTTGGGCTCGTCACCCCTTGGGCCCTGAGTATTTTCTCCTTAAGGAATGACCACTCATCTTGGGCACTGAGTTCCCCTGCCCTAAGGAAAGAAAATTCCTTACACACCGTCGCAAGATTGTGCTCCCAAAAAATGTGGTGTCTGTCATTTTGCAAAAAGAATGGGCTTCACTGGCTGACTCCAGTTCAAGGTTGTAAAGCAAAGGGCTACTTTCAAGCCCAGAATTGGGTGTCCATGTCTATGAGAGAGATATTTCTATGACATACCTTTCCCTCAGTGTTTTCTGCTTCACGGCTTAGGTTCCTTTCTAACACATGGTCTTCTGTAGTTCCCATGATTTGTCACTTAACACTCCTTGCTCCTTATCTGGGGAGCCCAAGCACCTAACTCGGGGCTGGGGACTCTGCTAGACTGACAGACAACTAAAAGTTATAAGTAAAAAGTACACATTTAATTGTTGACACCCTGTGGTACACAGGATGGTTTTATTACACCAGGGATTTTCAGGTGGTATGGGGTGCTGGGGGTAACGAATTGTATATTTAGGTCCATAAATACCTTTATAAATCAGCCCATAGGGGACTGAATTTCACATCTTTAAGTGAAGAATAATAGGACTGGTTTACCTCACAAGGGTTTTTCAAGGAAATATATATTTAAGATGGTGAGATACTCCGAGTCGCTGGTATCGTGGGCCATATAGTTATCTTAGACTGGTAGATAAGGTAGACAAAGTTCCATTGATTACATGGTTACATGGTACTGCACCAATTATTATATCCATGGATGTAAAGTCCCTTCACACAGCAGTGGTGGCATAGACACAAAGGGCCTGATTATCCATTGTTAACTGTAAAATCACTGGAGTCTGATTGATATGGATGGCATGTGAAAGAGATTGAGGCCACTTATTTTTTTCAGATTCAAATAAATGCATTGCATGTTTTCAGAGTATAAAGATTATGCCAGTAGCTCTTCTTTCTAACTTTTCTGAGCTGCAATTAAGGAAAAAAACCCCTACTGCTAAGTTTCCCCCCACCTGCACTTGTAATCAAGGTGTACCTTAAGGACATTGGTTCCAATTTTATATTCTAGTGTAACATGAACTGTCAAGTCATTGTACCATGTATTGTTTTACATAACACTGCTACAAAACGATGTGTCTGGGGTCAGATGATCTGGACCTTTCCAGATGAATGTGATGGAAAGATGCAGATGTTAGCCCTAAGGGAAACATGTAACAATGAAAGGAAATTATATTAGCCAGAAAATCTGACATAATTTCTTTCCTCTGGAAAGTATGCTTTCAATGCAGATTTTATCCTACTAAAGTTGTCTCATACAAGATTTTCCAGGATTCCTTTCCACAAAACATAAGATGTAAGGGGTGCTGGGATCTAAACAATGTTTGACTGAACTACTACTTGTAGTTAACACAGCAAAAGATGGGTTAGCAGCAGAAGGAAAAAGTTAAAGAAGTTGGGCGCTTGTACACATGACGCTATTACTATGTACACATGATGAACATGTCACTGTTTGGCTTAATGGCATCATGTTGTACACACTTGCAGGGTTTTAGAGTGTTTAAAATGAGTTTGCATCATTGCAAACTAAACTACATCCTGATGTGTTTAGTTGGCAATGATGCATTGCAGCTATTAGTCATCCTGCCCCACAGCTGCAAGAGAGGTGGGCAAGCTCTGCTGAAAAAAAAAACCAAAAAAAAGATTGGGCCTCCATCACTTCTACCTTTAGCAGGCACCTGCTGAAGACAGAAGCAGTGAGGAGCCCAGTCCTTTTTTTATTTTATTTTTTTTGGCAGAGCCTGCCCACCTCTCTTGCTACCAGGAGCTTCCCCTGAGCTGTGAGGTGCCGTGGTCCTTCCCTCTGTGGTGGTGGTGCCCCATGGGGCCACCCAGGTGTGCTGCCAGCAGTCTGGGTGCTGCCCCAGCTCAGGGTCAAAGAAGAGTTGGATCAGACCAGGTGCTGCCTCTGAGCTGGGCCATCACCTGGACTGCTTGCAGCCTGCCCAGGCAGCCCTGGGGACCAGGATCCCCCACAGCTCAGGGGCTTCTTGGGCCACCAGCAGCTCATCCCCTGGCCATGGGCAGGCTCCACTGGAAAAATTAAAATAAAAGCATCAGGTACGTTGCTGTAAGAGTGACAAAAGCCCCTAAATTGAAATGGCGGGTTTCAATTAGAAACCCACCATTTCAGTGTAGGGGGCACAGAATACAACCCCAAGGACTAAACCCCCATCATGTGCAAGCACCAGTTTCTACCAAATGTAGCATTAAGTAGACTACTTAAATGTTCTGCTTCAGTTTACACATCTGTAAAATGAATTTATAACCCTTTGTAGAGGCAGTTTGAATGCAAGCACAACTATGTTGATGTCCATCCATGAACTCATAAGCCAGGCTATACTTGGAGCCTGAATTTAGGGTTCCCTAAATGGTCTGAAAGATTTGCCAGCGGTCAGGAAAAAAATGTGACTTATACACTATACACCACTAGTACTAGATCATGCAGAGGCACAAACAAAGATGGCTATACATTATATCTGCATTTGGCAGTGAACAAAATGCTTTTCGAATAATTCTTGGGTAAAATTATCCTTGCCTTCAGTATGGTCAGGGTTTCCCCTCCGTTTGATCAAGTGGGTATGAAAGAAACAAGATTTGGGTTGTGGGGTTTAGAGAGAGAGAATAGCAAACATAAAGGGAAGAATACAATTTTTCATCAATGGGAGCAGTAACCCCCCCTACTGATGCATCTCACAGACATCAAGGCATCTTCCAGACTTCATTTGCAGGAATTACTTCCCTTGGCCCTGAAACAGTCACTCTAGATGAAGAAAAATGTTGTAGGTAAAAGGATGTGTGCTCATTAGTCATTCCTAAGAATCTATTCACTGTTTTGAGCAACATTAATAATTGAACAAATAACTTCCTCTTTGGAGAGCATGACTTGACAGAGCATGAATGGCACTAAGCCCAACATAGAAAGAGCAGAAACAGCATGAAGATCAGCTTGACTCCTAGACCCACACTCACAAGAATGAGAGGGAAAGCACTGGCTTACAAATCAAAGATCCAAGAAGGACCAGAATGACTGACTTCTTCCTTCCCCTTTTATTTGCATCCGAACCAAATTTAGCAGAGAGAAATTAAACTGTGAGAGGAGAATCCCCATTAGCAACATAGCAGGCACTGCTCAGAATCTCAGATACCTTCTCTAGTTTCTAAGGAAAGAAATGCAGCTCAGGTCATGAGATCAGAGCCACATGAATTTAGAAAGCTTGTATTTTTGCCACTGTGAACAATGCAAACACCTCCATTCAAGGATTCTGCAAGTCACACTTTCAGTGTGGCTGTAACATGCATCTTAGATCTCCTCTTCTTAAACTCTTGTTGGGTAACTTCCTGTTCTCCTTATTTGTTTGCAGGAGTGCAAGCCCCCTGTGATGTTCTTAGTCCTTTACTCATATGTTTTGTACCAACCTTCAAAGCATCCTTAGGTGTCCTGACTGCAAAGAGAATTTGAAGGAAGCCTATAAAATAAATATCTCTGGTATTTGCTGGGGTGGACTGTTAGAGATCATTGAAATGTGCAGTTGGAAAAGAAAATGAGCTAGGAAAAGAGGAAAGAGGAAGGGCTGTTTGAGACTAGATGCAAATTTTATCTTGAATAAAAGAAACAGATATGCCCTTGAACAGAATAATTCACTACAACAACTCAGTTTGATCTGAATAAGTTCCACAAATCAATCCCTCATTTCCAAGGAGAAACAAAAGAGATTTTGAGTTCATTGGGGTTACAGTATGGAAGGAGATGTGGCCAATATACGCCACACTTGCAGTTCTTATCACTAGAAAGACTTTAGGATGCTGTCAGAAGCAGTAACGATTCAAAGTAACTTCAGTTAAAATTTGGATTCAGCCTGAATTGGAGACAGTGATTAAATTTTTTGATTCAGATCACTGTCCCTGATTCAATGAAGCTAAATCCAAATCTGAAGATTTGATGCTGATTTGGAGAATCAGTGATTCGGACATAGACACAGCGTTAAATATTGTTTCTATATACCTCGAGGTGTCAGGCACAGGTCATGAATGCTGCAATGCTGGGGCAGAAGGAGTGTCCCACAGGAGCGTGTTGTGGGGAAGTCCCCGTGTGTTCGGTGGTGAATCCAAAAGTGGACCAGAAGTACTTCCGGTCCACTTCTGGGTCCGCTGGGGAGCATGCAGGGGGCCCCTCACAGTTCCCCCAGGCTCGACAATCAGCCGTGGGGGGACCCTGGGTGTTTCCCCAGACCCAGAAGGCACCAGTCACCGAGCCAGGGGGCACAGGGGTGGGCCCTGCAGTGTCCCCAGCAGACCCAGAAGTGGACCAGAAGTGCTTCTGGTCCGCTTCCAGGTCTGCTGCTGAGTGTGCTGGGGAGCCTCCTGTGGGAAGCTCCATGCACCCCAGCATTGCAGCACTGAGGAGCCGCCTGCTACCTAGAGGTATGTAGAAAAAACATTTAAAGCTGTGTCTATGTCCGAATCACTGAATCTTTCAGAATCAATTCGGAGGGTTCTGATTTGATTCGAAGAGATGAAAGGGTCCTTTGATTCAATTTGGATTCAGAGATTTGACCACCAAAGCAGCTGAATCTCTGCCAGATCGAATCAGGGACTGAAGCTTCACACAGCTCTACAATATATCATTTTCAGCTGCATCTGGGGACCTGGCTGTTGCAAACAAAAGGAAGAGCATGTAGGTTTTGAGGAAGTTTATGACAAATGAACTACTGAAATGCCAGTCAGGCTTACCAATTTATTCTTAGTAGATTGCTTGTGGTGGTATCCAGGAGTTCCAGTTTTGAGTGGTAGTCCCATTGTACAAATCACTGGACAAATCAAGAATGAAAGCTTTGCTCCTAACCCAGATATCCCCTCATACTCTTCTTTTCATCAGAGGCCTTACAACAGATGGTAATGCTTCTACCCAAAGTAATTTATGCCAGGTAAAGTTAACTGAGTTTCTACATGGGGTTACTCATCATAGGAGAGAGAGACCTACTCCATAGTAAAGCTGTGTATTGTGCATCTGCTCCGTTTTTACTCTGGAGTAATGTCAAGTTACTCCACAGTAAATGCATCATGTACCCACTGCCATGATCCAGAGTTTTCCTTCTTACATATTTTATCTTCACTTCAAGCAAAATTCAACCTTGGCTTAGCCCGAGGTTGAAGCAACCCTTACATAACTGAGTGTGAGACTTCAGTGGCTCATAGGGCTTGCATGGCCTCTTCGCACTGGAACAAATTTCACTATTAGTTAATTATGTTTGGACTGTTCCCAATAATCTTCCTACCTACAACCTCTTTTGCTTGTCCATCATTATGGATTTTCTCATTAAACTCTTCCGGGATGATTGTTGCCAAAGCAAAAGTGGGGAAAAGTTATTCTGCAACTGCTTTCAGCCTCCCTTGCATAGATGTGAAAGGTGTTGGTTAGACCTTTAAAATCCTGTGACTGGCTGGCACTGTAGAAACACATCTCTCCCCAAAGCAGGCATCTGTCAGGTTTGAAAATGGCAGCAGTGGCACCAATTAAAAGAAAAGCAACAAGCCCAGTTCTCTCATTCTGTCAGTCCTGCTAATTGCCACCTTATTTAATACTTTCCACCTTATTTAATACTTTCCTTTGCTGTTAAAGGTTATGAAGAAGGGTGAAGCCAGGCACACTTCCAAGCTGCTGTTTTGTTCAATATGCTGTGGTGGGCTTGCCGGGCTTTGCCCGGCTCTCCGGGTTTAGGAGACTGTGAATGAGATTGGTGGGGCAAACCCCACCAATCAGAGACAGGCAGGGAAGGAGCCAGGAGGAGAGTCTACTCCCCCTCGACTCCAAAGTGGGTGGCAGGGGTGGACTTAATTGGGAACTGCAATTGCAGCCCCCCTAATTGGTTCATTTTCAATCTGGGGGTGGAGCCTCAGAAGGGGATATAAGCAGCTGCATGCCAAGCACATGGGGCAGTTGGCGAGGATGAAGAAGAAGGAAGAGGTCCTGGGGCCAAGAAGAGCTGGGAGAGCTGCCCAGTGGGTGTATCTGGCTGCTCCGAAGAGCCCAAAAGATTCCACCTCTGGACGGAAATGGTGAGCAGTGCAGGCATCACTGCTCAGAGGGTCCATGAGGGACCTGGACCTTGGGAGCTGCAGTGAGCTGGCTCGGGTCTCCTACCCCTGGCGTGAGGCGAGGCTGCAGTGCAGGTATCACTGCACAGATAGTCCATGAGGGACCAGGACACTGGGAGCCACAGTGAGGTGGCTTGGGTCTCCAATCATGGTATAAGGCCAGGCACAGGAGCCAGTGCTACTGTGGGGATGAGTCATTGTGGGATGGAGGGCTATAGAGACGGAGGGGCTGGGCGGTCTGGGACCCATTCCCTGCAGTGGGTCCGAAAGGGCACTGGGAATGGAGTGGTTCCCAAGTGCGGGGAGCAGCATTCAGAGCGGCACGGCCCCAGGCATGCATGACGCGGCCCAGGCCCGCAATTTCCCCTGAGAATAATCGAGCCACTGGGACGTGTGAGCAAGTCATGCTGCCCCCCTGAGGCTGGGACCTGAGCTCTCCCTTGGAGAAACATTAGTCAGGCTAGGGAGCTTATGAACATTGCCCCATCTGGCTTCTTGGGCCACGTGGGTCAGTGGGGAAATGGGTCTCCCACCGGGGAGTGACACTTAGGGAAGGTAGCCTCAATAAAGAAGCAGGAGGAAGAGATCCCCTAGAGGAGGGAGGCCACTAGAGAACTCTTGCATCGCTTATTTTGGACTGTTTATTGGTTGTTTGATACATGCTGTGCATTTTTGGAGTGTTTATTAATTGTTAAGTGTATGCCTTGTATTTGAGAGTGCTATTTATTGTTGTATTTATCTGTTCATTTCATTTGAGATCATCACGCTTACCATTTTTTATTTGGGTGTGTATATAGTTATATGTATTTATAACTTGTAAATACTCACTTTAGTTCACTACCATTATATATATCTATATAGATATCCATATATATTAAATTTTGTGCCTGGTTAAGACATCACTCTCTGTCCCTCCTCTATTGGGACATGATCAGTGGGGGGAACTGTGAGTGACTGCAGTTTCCACCCCAGCACGTGTGCCCTGCTGGTTTACCCCTTCTATTGGTGGGGGGGAGGAGGAGGGACACACTCATTTCAGGGACACCTGCGTTACAATGACCTATAGTATGTTATTTCCCCCCAGCTATTCACATTCACTATTGTCCTTGTTTACTGGCCCACAGAGAGTTACCCACATACCTCTGCTGACCGGGCTTTTATGGCATCTTACTGTATCCAACGTGTTCCTTTGTCATAGCAATTTAATGTGTGTTGACTCAAGTGCAAGACTCATCTGGGATTCTGGTGTATATATGATTTGTCCTTTTTTTCCCCACATCTTGTTGCTAGAAACACGACTGTGTAAGGCAGGGGTGGTCAAGCTGTGGCATGCATGCCACAACTAGCAGGCACAGTCCCAGCATGCGGCACATGGCAGACCAAAGAGAAAACAAGACATGCAGCAGCAAACGAAGCAGAGAGCAGAAAGCAGAGCAGCAGATCAGACAGGGAAAGGGGATCTGAGTGCAATATTGCTAACTCTCGTGATTTTTGGCACTGTTCTTAAAGTCTACGCTTTGGGTATGTGAAAAACTTAGTTATAGATAGAGAGAGAGAGAAGAGCTATCAATATAGATAAAAGAAAGCTAAGTCTGTCACATTCCTGAAGCATAGACTTTAAGAGCACTACCAAAAATCATGAGAGTTGGCAATACTCTCGGAGCACACCTATCGCATCAGGCTCTGTACAAAATGCAGTGGATGCTTTCTTCTAAAACAAGGCTGCTGGAAGAGAAAGTAGCATCTCTTTCTCCTCTTCCTCCCCCTGGTTCACCACTTTGACAATAGCTCAGCAATCAGAACATTCACCAAGCAAGTGGAAGACAAGGCCTCAATTCCCTCCTTTGCTTGATGTGATTCAAACCCAAAATTTCTCTCCCTCTTAGTTGTCCCCACTCTCAGACTAGCTTGCAGCCTGACTGCCAGGTCATACTTCCAGGAAAGTGGAACAGTTTGAATGGCTTCAGGCGAAAGTCTCCCACAACTTGGGAAAGAGCTGACATCCCTGAGCTAGTGTAGAGTAAGTGGGAGGGGGTGCATCCTTGCAGCACTGCCATTGTCTGTGTGGAAACAGAAAACAGTGACCCCTGCTTGGTTCATAGAATAAATGGCAGAGAGGAAACCATAAAAGGAAGCAACCGTGCATGGGCTGACTAAGCAAACCAAGCTGCTGAGAGAGGCAAGAGTTATGACATATTTGCCATCAAGGTTTCCTCACTGGCTATTTGAACGTGGCTTTCTACTCGATCTGCTGGCTATAGGCAGCTGCCTGCTCAGCGCACTTCATAGGTATCCTAGGGCATCTGTACACATTTTTAATGAGGATTAAAGCCACAGGTTTTAATCCTCATTAAATTAAATAGGTTTATAAAATTAAACTTGATTATTTTGGAGAGTCACATCTGTGTTTACACGCACCGGGTTTTTAAATGAATTAAGCCTTTGAGCATTTCATCTGTGTTTATACGTGCTAGGTTTTCAAATGAATCAAGCTGGGTCCCTTGCCGGTGCTGGAGGAGAGTGGGACGGTTCAGCCCCCCCATCCCGGTACCCTCCATCTACCCCATGCCCATGCCCTGTCATGCAGCTGTGGACACAGGGAGTCGGCAAATAAGAAAAAAAAAAAAAAATTAAGAAAAAGCCAAACAAGAAAAAAACAAAAAACAAAGTGGAAGCAACTGGAAGGGGTGAACTACAAAAATATAACATCACCATCTGGTGGACAAAGAGGCTCATTACACATCTTTGAGTATCTTTGTGTTTACATGCAGCGAATCCATGGATATAATGCATTAATTACTGGTGAGCGAAACTAAACTAAGCCCAAGGAGTTTTAGTTTAAGGCACAAGAAAGACCTTTAAAGCATCGAGGACCCCCACTCATGCAAGCAGGCACACAGTTGCAGCAGATAAAAAGGCAAAAATTGTGGCGTGTACATGAGCCCCTAGGTGCGTAACTCAGGCTTCTGGAGTGTACCACCGAGGCCAGGTTCCTATGAGTTAAATGGTGCAAAGTTTCTCTTTGATATGGCCTGAAGGGTATAAATATGGATTCAGATTCCTAATGGTAGTCAGGAACTTAGAATAAGTTAGAATATGTTGACTTTAATCTCTGTTCCTTATTTTTCACACCCATAAAATGGAGATACAACTCACTTCTACTACATGGTGTCACTGTGAATCTTAATTCCTCAATGCTTGTTAAGTGCTTAGATGTGCCCAGATGGAAAATACCACACAAGTACGAAGACTGATAAAGGCATAGGCACTAAGACAAATACTTTGTTCTTCTCATTATGTATATATAATTTAGGGATAATGTTAGTGGAACTCAGTGCAGAAGATGCATTAGCAGAAATACTAATCCATTTAAAACACCTCCTTTGTTTCAAATCATGACAGTCTTATGCATTTGGAAGCTACAGAAAACCCCACAAACCTGTCAAGAGGTACGTCATTTAGCTTTTTAAATGTGTTTTTTGGCTTTCAGAGCTCTACTCCTGAGTAATGTTCCTAAGCCTCAGTGAAGGCTAAAAACGGCTACATTTAGATTTGAAAGTATATATCTTAACAGGCTTGAATCATCCTTTTCCCAATAACAAACCCTAATGTCACTATAGACATGTGGGATAGAAGGAGAGCGGGGAGTGATTTCCCTAGCAACATGCGCTTGAAAGGATTTGGAACTTCCCCCTCCTACCGATGACTCTAGGTTTGGGTGGGTTGGGTTTTTTTTCCCCCTGAGACACTTTGATTTGAGAAAAAGCAGGAATATGAATCAAGCAACTGAACCTGAGAGTTCACAGCTGCTAGTGACAGGTGCATGCATTAGATACATTACTCGTGTTACCTATGTTCTGGTGTTTGGTCCTTCTTGGGGTGTTTCCCAATGTCCCTGGAGTGAACAAGTGTCTCTAACTGTTTTGGATCACAGCTGATAGGACTCATCATAGGAATGCATACAAGGGAACACAAATGCTTGCCAAGGTTGTAGAGGGGAATGGATTAATGTATACACGCTCAATCCAAAGAGGCCGAGCACTGAACCTATTAGAAATGAGGGAGCCAAGAAGCTTGGAGGACACATCCGGCTCCCCAGGCAGAGGGGATGCATGCAAGTCTATTTTTAAGAGTGCTGGCTGGTTTCGGGGATAAAGGAGATGCCAGCTGCTTGTTCTGTGGCAGTGCAGGGAGCCTTCAACACAGATCCGGCCCTTTGGTTTGAGGTGATATGGAAGGAATGGAAGAGCTCCCGTTGCAACAGTCAAGAGATAGGGGACTGGAGGCACCATCCCCATTTTGCAGAAAGGACGCATAGCACGAAATCCAGTTAGCACCTTAAGTGTGCAGAAGTCAAAATCAGACCTTTAGTGGTCATGGGCACATGGACATGTGCTGGGAGGTTAGTCTATGTCCCCTAAATTGAAACGGTAGGTTTTTCTTTGAAACCCACTGTTTCGATTTAGGGGTTGTATATTTCTGTCACGTTACTGCGAGGGGTCTAATCCTTTTATTTTTTATGATTTCCTTGCCCTTGGCTGGCGAGCAAGCTGCTGGCAGGCTGAGCAGCCCCAGTCCCTCCTTCTGCAAAGACAGTGCCCCCAAGGGCTGCCCAGGGGGGCTGCTAGTGGGCCGGGTGCTGTCCCAGCTCGGGGTTGGGGAAGAGTTGGATCAGGCTGGTGTTGCCTCCAAGTTGGGGCAGCACCTGGTCCACTAGTACCCCAGCTGGGTGGCCCCAGGGGTCATGCTTCCACAGAGGAAAGGACCAGGCCTCCCCACAGCTCAGGGGCCACTTTGCCTGCCACCAGCTAGCTCTCCAGATGTGGGCAGGCTCCACCAAAAAAAAGGATCAGGCCCCTCACCACTCTGCCTTCAGCAGACACCTGCTGGAAGCCAAAGCGGTGAGGGGCCTGATTCTTTTTTTTCCCCCCATGGAGCTTGCCTGCCTCTCATGCAGTCAGGGGGACGAGCTGAGTAATAGCTGCAATGTCAATGCAAACTAAGCTACATCAGGATGTAGTTTAGTTTGCAATGATGCAGTCATCTAAACTCCCCAAAACTTGTGCACATGTAATGTGTGATGCCATTAAGCCGCACAAAGTGACATTTTCATTACATGTTCATTGTGACATGGTCATGTGTACAAGCACCCCATGTGTCTGCTGTTAGCCAAAACACAAGAAGGGCCTGAATTTGAGGTGTTCTTTCCATTCTTAACCTACTTATTCAGACCCAAGGAGGGGCCTATTCTGGTGATTTTGCAATGGGCCTCAAGCCTCTTCTGCACCATCAGAGGAAACAGGTGGAAAGTATTGGAAGACTAGAAGCACTAACCTGTGGTCACTGTGGTAATAATATGAGTTATTATAGATGTAAAGTAATAACAGTATAATCCAGGTAGCCCATTAGCCCTTGTTACTCAATCCCTACAAAAGCATATATACCACCAAAAGGAATTTAGGATAAAAGGGCAGTTTGAAATCATGAGCTTCATTTGAAACCTTAAAGTGAAGTCACCTTTAAGGGCAAAGGACAGGTGTCTCACAGAAGTGAGGCTGGGAGAAGCAATCTGAAGTTATTCAAATCTGATCAGCTCTCATCAATTGCCTGGACTAAGATATGTGAAACAGCAGGCACATCTATAGCTTTGCTGTGGAGCTGACTAATTAACTCCACAGTAAAAAGTGTCACTATCTACACATACACCCGTTACTGTCTGGGACAAGTGCTATCTTATGGTGGAGTCGCTTGGTGTGCCAAGTTTATTGCCATGTGCTATTTGCACGTGTAGATGCACCCACTGGATACACTTCTATAACTGCTGTAGTATCAGTTTAGAGGATTGCGATTTCCCCCTCTGGCTTCTAAACTCTATTAAATGAAAAGGAAGTCTGTAAAGTCTTCTCTAGCCTCTTGTTGTACATCCACATTGAATGCACTTTTTGTTTCTTACCAGTCATCCTATTGATCCCTTCTAATTTAATATGTGGGGGTATCATATAAAGCAATCTAGAGCTGACATCTACTTCTGGCTTATTTGGAAAAGCTTACTTGGCCTTTGGAAGTAATTAGGTTTTTGCTTTTTTTTCTTGTTTCCTTTTTCTTTTTCTAAACATCTATTCTACAAATCCATTTGCTTTCACAATAATTAATTTGAACAAACTCCAGAAATATGCTTTAATTCATTTGCAACTCCCATTAGAGTACGGAAAACTGTGTCTTTTCATCAGAGGACCAGTCAGAGCCCCCTCTTCACCGAGGCACAGAAATCATGCAAAGAGTAAACCACTGGGAACCTTATAAATGTCCCAACTTCTTATTTGTTTAATCATTATTGCATATTTATAAATTATAACAGACTTTTCTAATTAATTTTGTATCATGCAAATAGCATTGCTTTGTAACAACTTGCAGTATTAGTAAAGCCATTGCCAGAGAAACCATATCAGTCTGCAGTCACATTTGGTTTGAAAGGAAATGAAAAGCAACCAGAGCAGAGACTAGTTCTCTGCTCTGCTCATGAGAGGTAATTACCTACTCCAAAATATGAATAAAAAAAGGCTTTCAATAAACTGACACCTTCTGCACATTAAGTCCCTGCAATGTTTTTAATGCTGTCAAACACAAAAGAGATATACAAATAAAAACATGATCTAGAGACAAGCCAACCAAAGCTACAGCATTCAGAGTGGCCGCAAAGAGTTTTTCCTTCTGTAGCTAAGGACTGCAACATTTATATCTGCTAAAACCAGGCCTGATCCCAGGAAGGGCTGAGCATCTGCAACTCTCTTGGGCTATACTGGGTACTCGATCCATCACAGGATCAGGTGCAAGAAAAATGTCTGTGATTTATAGCCTGGTATAATTGGACATTGGAGTAATACTCAGTTCGGCCATGTGACCATGGCTAATGGTTTCTGTTTTACCTCTGTTTCTCCACTTGCACAGTGGCTGTTCAAGGACTGGCAATATGGGGCAAGGGCTCTCTCTTTCTACAAACAGCGAGGCCCCATTTAGTTACTACGATAGATCATTCCAAGTTCAGAGAGGAAGATTGAGGTTGACAACTCTTCTCCCCAGATGCAACAGACTGTTTTACTATAAGGATAAAGTCTGTCTGGGCAAGAGGCAGACTTTTCTCAGGAGCTGGTCCAAAGCTGTGAAACGAAAGCTCAAAGGAGCTAGAGGCTCTCCGAGCACCAACCCTACACTCAGGATGCCAGGCACATGTCTTCAAACCTGTCTTCTTTCACAGACACACAACGCAACCTGGTCACACAAAAAATGAACACAAAGAAAACAATTTTCTCTTTGGAGAGATGATGAGGGTGGGAGTAAGCCACACATGACCAATATAAGTTACTTTGTGTGCTACAGGAAGGCAGCCAGAGACTGCAGTGAAGAGGACATTATAAAAGCCTATAACGATAGCATAGAATAATACAAATTAATCAAGAATAATGACTCACTATTTCAAAAATTCATATATAGGGTCAGATCAAGGGCCATTTATGATCTGCAGTGTGCTCAGCTGCCCAAGAAGCAACATTAGGGTTGCCATAGCAGCCTTAAAGGGACTTCATTAACCCTTCCAATACATGACCAACTGCTCCGGACCTTGGTAGAAAGAGTAATCTGGATTCTGAATATTTATAATCAGATTCTCAGCTAGTGGAAATCAGCATAGCTCCTTGAAAAGAAAAGGGTTCGCTCCCTTAGTGCAGTACTATTGCAGCCAGTAGACTCATTTGCACCCGTTTATACACTATCTGTATACTTTAAATTCATATTCTGTTGCTAACAATAGCATACATTCATATTGTCTACTCCATATCTGACTTTGATGGCACAGTGATGGAAAAGGCATCCTTATTGCTTTGTGCATTTGAAGCTTTTCTGATGCATCCAGCCTGCTTTTGCATTCAGGATTAGCATTCTCAGTTTTAATATGTTTGCTTACATGAAATGCAGATTGTAATTAAATGTCAGGCTGTTTAATTGTGCCTTCATTTGTATAAATTAGAATGTTGCTGCAGCAAAAATGAAATAAAACACCTTTCATTTCCCTCACAATATTATATTTGAATTAATACTTAAATAAGGAGAGAGGAAAGATTATTTCGGGGAATTAGGGCTAATTAGCAGTTTATAGTCTGAAATCATCTAAAAAAAGATATGATGCCACATAGTATGTACTGCAAAACAAAGCTCCAATAAAATGTCCTTTTGTGTACAGAGGGGAAGACAAGTCATGATTCTTTTGGGCAATGGGTTCAAAGACAGGAGTGTTTGCTGCGTACAACTCTAAATGGCCTTTTACGCTATGTCCAGATGAACGCAGATGTTCGGGTCCAGGGGGCAAGTAGCAGTGGCACACCTTGCACTGCAGATACTTGTCCCCGGGGAATACCTGTGCCACACGTGCTGTGGCATGCATTAAGTTACCCCAGGAGTGGTAGGGGAGGCTGGGGCCAGAACTGTGCTGGCCCCAGCAGCCATACCTGGGGTCCTGGGGGTCTCCTGGGGCTGCAGCAGCAGCAGCAGCAGCAACTCTGCCAGACGGAGCCTGGCTCGCACCCGCAGCGTGGCTCTGGTCAGCCCAGCTCTGCTTTCCAGCCATGTGTGCTGCCTGTGCATGCGTTGCTCTGTTTTGTTTTGGTTTTTTCCCTGTGGTTTTTTTTTTACCCCTGGATATAAAACAACAAAAAACCCTGGGGCAGCGCATGCACGGGTGGCACACCCTTGCAGCGGGGAGAACAGCTGACTGTGCAGTATGTGCCACTGCAGATGTGCTTGCAGAGCCACATCCTGCATGGCCGTGCTCATCTGGATGCACCCTTAGATGCCTGATCCAAGAAAACAAACAGGCATCTAAATTCTAAACAGGATTTAAGCACCTAAAATCTAATTGTGTTAAAAATTGCATTTCTGAAAATCCCTGCTCAGCTGCTGTCTAGTCTTAGACCCCTTAAACTCCCACAGATTTTGGAGTTTTAACTTTACATAAGCCCAGAACTGTGTTCATCTTAATAATGCAAGCAGCAAGGCTTTTCTGGTGATATCTTTTATAAGACCAATTGTACATTTGGGAAAGAGGTTAAACAAACTTTTGGACACGAACTGCCCTTCCTTAGGCCTAGACCAGGCTTTTCCAACATACAGCCCGCAGGCCACCATTTTATCTGGCCTGCAGTGACGGAACGCAGAGCCATGGCAGTGGTGGTGGGGCTGCTGTGGAGCCACAGTGGCGGCGGAGTGGCGAGGCAGGCAGGGCCGGCCCGCGGGCCCCAGCCGGCCATCAGGGAAGGGGAGCTGCTTACCCCTGCGGGGCCTGGCTCATCAGTGAGCCGGGGCCTGCCGCAGCTGCCCCGAGGGCTGCATGGAGTGGCGCTGCCCCAGCCGCGCCTGACTGGATGAGCTGGGGATGGGCTCTACCCCTTTCCCTGGCACGTGGCCAGCGGAGCTGCAGGTAAGTTGCCGTTGCCCCCAGCATGAGGTAAGTTCCCGTGCAGAGCTGGGGGTGCCTTGGGGCCAGCCAGGGCAGACGGAGGCACAGGGTAAGTTCCCCATTTTATTATGGCTTGCCGGCCCACTGGGTGATAAAAAGTTCTTGATTTGGCCCCACATTCAAAAAGGTTGGGCACCCCTGGCCTAGACAAATGCTCCAACCCTCAATCTTAACAAAGCTGAGCAGTTTGGCATGTAACTTATGCTTAACTGTAGAATCACAGAAAATTAGGGTTGGAAGGGACCTCAAGAGGTAATTTAGTCCAATCCCCTGCTCAAAGAAGGGCCAGCTCCAACAACATTATTGCAGCCAAGGCTTTGTCTAGCTGGGCTTAAACACCTCCAAGGATGGAGATCCCACCACTGCTCTGGGTAACCTGTTCCAGTGCTTTACTACCCTCCTCATGGAAAGCTCTTCCTAATATCTAACCTAAGTTTCCCTTGCTGCAACTTGAGATCATTTGTACTTGTTCTGCCATCTGCTACCACTGAGAATGGTCTTGCTCCATCCTCTTTGGAGCCTCCCTTCAGGTATTTGCAAATGCTATTAAAATTCCATCTCAGTCTTCTCTTCTCTAGACTAAAGAAACCCAGTTCTTTCAGACTCTCCTCACAAGTCATGTGCCCCAACACCCTAATCATTCTTCCTGTCCTCCACTGGACTCTCTCCAATTTGCCCACATCCTTTCTGTAGTGGGGGGCCCAAAACTGGACACAGGACTCCAGATGTGGCCTCACCAGCGCTAACTAGAAGGGAATAAGCACTTCCCTCAACCTGCTGGCAACACACCTACCAATGCAGCCCAGTATGCTCTTAGTCTTCTTTGCAATGAGGGAACACTGCTGGCTCCCATTCAATTTATTTTCTACTGCAACCCCTGGATCCTTTTTTGCAGGGCTGCTTCTTAGCCAGCCGGTCCCCAGCCTGGGGACCGACTGTGTATTTAGAACAGATAAATAAAACTAATAAAGACTAGTTAGAAAACATATAGTGACATTTAAAGTATAATGCTGATGGGATGAACATTAATAGCATAAATACCTTATAAGCATGGGAACTACCAGAATTAATCTTGTCCAGCAATAGCTACCTGGGAACAGCTTTAAAAATTTAGCAAGTGACGCTCAGCATGTCTACACATGCGGTTAATGCAACTGAATAAACTCTGGCACAATTTCAGCCAGAATAAACTAAGCCTGATGTCATCATCTACACACGCATTTAAAGCACAGTAATTTACTCCACCTCTGGGTAGTTCCTGTGTTTGACAGAACTATCCTACACCAGAGTATATTAATGTACTGCACCCTAATTGCAGTGCACGTGTAGATGATGACATTTTACTGCACAGTAAATTTGTCTGCTCTGCAGTAAAGTATGGGTGTGGATGCTTCCGCTATAACATAATATACCATTGTCTTTATTTCTAACCCAGGTAACCAGTGGAAACTAGCTTAAACTTTAAAGTGTGAGATTTAATATAAAAAGCTGGAAATGCTTTTGTTAATGGTTAGTGAATTCACCAAATCATGGAGTTTTCTAGGAACTGAAACTATTTGCAAAGCTATTTTGAATTTGCTAAATAATTTCATCTGAAAATGTGGGAGTTTCCCCCCCCCCCCCCCGAACCCAGTCAAACATGTATTTAATAGTTTTAAAACAAAACTTTCCAACATCGTTTCAAAACACCATTTTCTTTTCTATGGAATTCCACTTAAATTCATCACAATATTTTTTATTTAAAAAATGAATTGGCCAAAGCTCCTGAAAAAGAAACAAAATATGCAATTGTTTGGTTGTGCAAAAAAATTCAATTTAACCTGCAATGAAATATTTTGATTCCCTCCTGCCCCCTTCATTTCATTGTTCAACCAAGAATGTTCTCATTAAGTTTGGCTACCAAATCAAGAACTCCTTTATTCACCCACCTCTAGTTTAAGGTGCTTTTATTTTCCCCACCAATCTGACTTCTCCTATGCAGGCTCTAGATATTCCAACTATCCACATAAATAGCCCATTCCTAATCAATGCAGGCCACGCATTACCCGAGGAGCAGCTGCAGACTGGAAAGAAATTAGGAAGTGTTCAGCAGATTGTGACTTCCCAGCACTGGGGTCCGAGGAAAAAGGACTTGCTTTTTTTTTTTTTTTTTTTATTAGCAGCAACAGAAGGTGTTATTGCCATTTCAGGTCGCTTGGAAGCATCAAGTTAGCACAGCAGAAGGGCCGCACAGCAGTAAGGCATGCCTGGATCATGGTCATCATAGAAAGCAGTAAGCAGATGTCTCCCTGTGCTGCTGGGAATCTCCTAGGAATCAGATGTTGTCAAGATTAATGCTTTGCAACCAACGCTGGAGTGTGTACAGAGAAGTGGGGTTTCCTTGACTTAGTTCATTATATGGAAAATTAATGGGCACTCTTGATAGGAAGCAAGCACCATGCAAATAGCTACACTATTTACTCTAGAGGCAAAGCAAACAATGCTGAGTCTGTGTGTTTTTTTTTCATTATCACAAACCTGATTTATTGGAACAACATAAAATCCATTATACAGCATACAGGGCACATACAGCCATCAGCTGATGCTCTTCACAGAGAGACCAAGATGGGAAGCTTGAGTCAAGGGCCGCTGAATTGAATGTAAAACTACTAAGTGCACTGGGCTCTGGAGAATGATACAAATAAGCTCTGCTCTTCCTTCTTGATATGATATTTTTCTAGGTTACAATGTGAAGCATAAGGGATAATTAAAGGTTTGTGGTTCTGTTGTCCTCAAATCAATGCCTGGCATGAGCACTGCTGGTCAGTTTGTAAAGGAATTTAAGTACCTAATGCAGTAGATAATCTATGGGCATTTCTGGACCTGAATCAACAATGGAAAAAAAGAAAAAGGAAACGGTATTCATTTAACTGTTTGAGTCTCTTCATTTTGTTTGGTTTCTTTTTCCTTCTTTCGAGAGTATAAAGAGAGAGGGTCAGGACAGCTGTTAAAAAAAGTGGTTGCAGAGAAGAGGAACGGGTGACCAGTATCTCTAGGGGAATAAACAACCTCTTTCTATTTTCCCAGCATAATAAAATCCTTCTTAAAGAAGCTTCCTGGTATATGGGCTGGCTCATAGGGCCGGTTCTCGGGAAACCCAGATTGCTTTGCCAGCTTAACCCCTGTTTCACTGTGACCTTGAGATCATAGGAAAGTGGGGTTGAAAGGGATTTCATGAGGTCATTTAATTCCTGCTCAAGGCAGGATCGTTCTGTCTAAGCTGTTCTTGAACATTTTTAAGGATGGAGAATCGTGACTTCTCTAGGTAGCCTGTTTCAACGCTTAACCACTCTTATAATCAGATTTGGGATTTTTTAGTTCATTTCAATGCGTGTCTGTTAGCTTGCTGTAACAGGGGGCCTGCTCGGGGCCAATCTCTGTGGCCCGCCCACCTGTTCTTGGGCCAACAACCCACCTCTCGTCCACCACGCCTTGATGTTAATTGATTAATTAATTGATGTCAATTAAGTGGGAGGCTACCCATTTTGCTGCCACAATGCCAGGGGGCGCTCTGTGCAGCTCCTTTCCTCCCCTATACTGCAGCCCAAGCCTTGCAGATGGCATCTTGATGTTCACATCATCCCCGCCCCCCACACTGGGCGCCAGAATCCTCCTAACAGGACCCCTCCACGATCCCTCCATTCAGGCAGCCTCTTCGCCTTCATTCAGGCTACCTAGCCCCCCAAAACTATTTTCCCCTCTTAGGTGTGGTCCCCCTGGGACCTCTGGCTACCAGCCCTGGCCCACCTCCAGGCCCCCGGCTCTTGGGCATCCCTCACAGTGGGCCCCTGGCCCTTTTGACCATCCTGGTCCTGGCCCCAGCATGGGCCAATCAAGGGTAGTCTCTTGTTGAGGTTGAGCCTCTAGCCCCTCACTCTCTCCAGGGGTCTGCCCTCTGGGCCCTACAAACACAGGGGTTACCCACCCAGTGGTGGGGGCTAGGGGTTAAGGCACCCTGACCCGCCTTTCACCAGGGCGGTAACTGGTCTGGCATTTCCTGGGGGCTTCCACACCATAGAGCCCCACCAGGCCACCCACTCCCAGCAGGGTGCAGTTTTAGGTCATGCCCAGGGCCAGGAGCCTCCTTACCATCCCCTACAGCTCCTCCCTTACCTCCAGATGTAGCTCTGCAGCCCTCTAGCCAGGCGATGCTGTTGCCTGGCCTCCAGCAGCCAAACTGCCCTGTTTATATAGACAGCCCCTGACTCCAAAATGGCTGCCCTCATCAGGCACCTGGTGGCTGCCAGCACCAGGCCTTTAAATGGCAGGCACACACAGTGCCCTGCCATACTTGCCTATGAAAGATAGCAGTAGCTATAAGTCATGATGATGACGACTATGGCAGTGGGCATGTCTATATGAGATGCTAACAGCGCCGTAACCTAATTCTACTATGCATTAGCATGGCATGAAAAAAAAAAAGCATGCTAATGCACTAATGCACAGTAGAATTAGGCTACTGCGTATTAGCATCACTTAAAAAGCTTGATCCAGAGCTAATGCAGAGTAACTCTGATTATGGTACATTTAGTTAGTACCCTTTATTATAGATACTAAACTAAATGCATGTGTAGACATGCCCAGTAATGATTATGTACATCATCGTCAGGCTTAGAGGTCTGATCAGAATTCAGATCCCCCTGGTTCAGGATGCTAAAGCAACACATGCACAAAATGATCTTTGCTTCAAAGAGTTAAACTATCAAAGTCCTAAGCATTCATATTGTGTCAGATGAAGTGCATGTTTAATAATATCATCCGTTTTTATACAGGGAAGAGGACCATGAATTCAGTGGCAATTTTGTTGAAATAGGGGCTGTGAGGATCAATTGGATTTGAGAACAGCAGTTTCAACGCCTAGTCAAATTGTTGATTGCTCTTTCAATTTAAGTGTCTCAATCAAACTGTTCCAAACCTTATTGTGCATGTTTAGCTCATCAATATGCATAGAGGTGAAGTCGTTCCACGTGCAAAATTAGAATGACCTAGTTGATAAGCAGGTGATAAAAATGTAGCTGACTTCAGCAATGAGTAGGCTGTTGAGTCTTGGAGATAAGTCAGATTAAATGAGGCAGTCCATTTGTGCTAGCTTGGAAGGTCACCAGACAGAAGTAGAAGTTGGGTGCATAATACCCTTGTCTATAATGGAAGAATATAATTTGCTTTATTGACGTAAGTAAAACTGGTGCAATAGCTGTGTTATAAATTATTTTTTTCCCCATGCAATCTTTAACATTTTAACCATTCAGTTGTGGTTTAACTTTTATTTTGTGCTCGCAGATTTCATGATTTGTTTCTTTCTTTCTTTCACTGGCTTTCACAGGGTCATACAGTGTCACTAAAATGTCCTTGTATGAAACATGCAGTTCTTCTATAGTAAAGTTTTAGCATACATTACACACTTACTTTCCATTGCTGCTGGAATTAGCATTGCACTGGTTAATGTTGGATAGTCTCATCTCAATGATTACCTACTAAAAGTAAAAGCACCTTAAAATTTAAAAGGTGCCTAATAAGAGCATGCTGTTTTTTTTCCCCTGATTGAAGGAGATAGAGTGAGGAACTCAACTTGCAACACTGAAAGTCCTGGGTTAGTCCAGAGGGTAGGCCTCTATCTCAGACTGTGTGTGTTACCACATCACTATTTGCATATTGGATGAGCAAACCACACCGGAAAAGACTCAGAAGTGTTTGATTTGGACATTGGACCTGAGCAAATCACTTTGAATGTGCAAATGCTATTCTCAAAGCTTTTCTTCCTTCTGTAGATTCAGGAGTTTACCTGTATGTCAATAATAGAGCTAGGCAAATAATGGGTTTTGCATGTTGGTGGCTGAACCTGGAGGTGGGGAATTCAGATCAAGTCTAACTGAATTAGATTGTTGCAAAATAGGGAATAGGAAAAGGAAAGGCCCATCTTAAAAAGTGAAAAAAAAAGTCCTTTCAAAATGAAAAAGGTGAAACATTTTGTTTTGACATTTCTTAAATTAAAATGTTTCAGCATTTTTGAAGTGAAACACTATTTTTCAGCAAATTTACTATTCACTGAAGAAAAAAAAAAAGAAAATAATCACACAACTTTAATCAAGTAACCCCCATGAAACCTGCATGACAGCTGTAGTTTATAAGCCCATAACCAGAACAAGATCTATAGCAGCTCTCTTCGTATTCAGTCTCCTTTGGCTTCGATCCCCATTTGTAAAATGGAAGGAAAAGTATTACTGTACCTCACCAGTATGTTATAAGAATAAATATATTAAAAATTAAGAGGGTCCTTGCTAATTTGGTAACAAGGAACATGGAGCTATCAAAGTCAAAAGATAGACCAGTTGATATTCCCAAAGACTGAATGCTTCAAAGCAAAAATGTCCATATCTTTGAATAGAATAATTTGACTTTGAGCATTTCCGTACATCACTACAATACATGCACTCACATATTGATGCATATAGAGAAACAATATTTGGCACAGAATGAAAGGAAGAAGAGGTGAAGTCATTTCTTTGTTTAAGGAGTGAAAAAGAAATAAGCACTTTAATGTATGAAGCAGATGGCAAAAGCTAGCAAAGATTACTTCTGGAATGAAAATGCTTCTTCCCTTTGTACATATGAGGTGGTATCAACATATCAAGAACTCCTGAAACCACTGTGAAGGTTGTGGTGCACTTAATTAGAATTGAGTCTACAGTAGCTCCGTTTTCACTTGCCACCTTTTATTGAAGTTTGAGCATCTCATATTTATTAGTAGATGTATAGAATCATAGAAAGAAGGACCAGAAGGGACCTGTAAGATCATCAAGTCCAGTCCCCTGCCATGGGCAGGAGGTAATTGGGCTCAAACAAGCTCAACGAGGTATTTGTCCAGCCTCCTTTTAAAGATCGCCAGAGATGGCAACTGCACCACCTCTGCTGGAAGCGTGTTTCAGATCCTAGTTACTTGTATGGAAAAGATTTCCTTACATCCGGCCAAAACTTTTCCTCAACTAGCTTGTGTCCATTGATCCATGTCTTCCCGAGGCAGGGTTTCTGAAGAGTTCTTCTCCTATGTCCTGATATTCTTCCTTGACATGTGTAGGCAGCTACATAATACCGTTCACTGCTAACAATGAGATGAAAACCTAGAGGTAGTCAACTTCTTTGTTTGAACCTTCTTGTTTTTGACAGAAGAAACTGGTCTTCTGTTTTTTTGGTTTACATAGGATCATAGGAAATTAGGGGCAGAAGGGACCTCACAAGGTCATTTAGTCTACCTAAAGGCAAGATCAATTGATGTTTCTTCAGGAAATGCCTATTTTCAGGCTTTATTTTGTTTGAAAAATATTTTGAAGGAAAATGTTAATGAAGATGAAAAAAGCTTGATGAAATTTCCTATCATGGCATTTTCCCACCAACTTGAGCAAATCCCCGTTTCACAGATGTGGAATTGGGAAGAGAGAAAGTAAAGACTGGTTTGAAAAAGGCATCTAGTCACAGTGATCATGCATTATCAGATTTAAGTTTAACACACATGTACCTCTGAGTGGGATTCAGAAAGAAGATCTGTGTGTCCTGAGTCTCCATATCCTAAATAGATATATCAAGGATTCACATCAGACAGAACAATATGGATAGCTAATAAGAAGTGCAGAAGGGGGCTGACTGTCCAGGAAAATGTTCCTCCTTGTCGGGGGTAAGTATTATAAGGACTTGGCCCCCATCTGGTTGGTGTCTTGCCTGCATGTAAGGTCTTACTATGTCAAATGCTGGTGTCCTCTCCCCAGCTATCTTCCACCTCAGTTGTTCTCATCCACCATGACTTAATATGTTCCTCTACTGAGGAAGTTGGTTATTCAAGGAGGGTTTTGCCAGTCTGCTACAATGGGTTGAAGGTGCCACTTTGTCGGGCTGCTCCTCCCCTACACCCCACCCTTACCATACCTTATGGCTGTTTTGACCAGGTGCTTACATATTTTAAGAAAAAGGAACCAGACCCTTTGCTCAGCTGGCATGTGTTTGCTCCTGAGCAACTTGTTCCCCAATTAAGTGTCCCACAAAAGAATGCAGAAAATAAAGATATGCCAAAAAAACTGCTCGTTCAGTTCCACCCCCCCCCGCCCACCTTCCCTGTCCACCCTGACCCCCCGCCAAGGCTCATGGGCAGTGGTAGGGATATTCAGGCTTCAGTGGGCCCACTGTCTTGTGGCCCTCTGTCCTCAGGGCCGTGTGCAGTCCTTGCTTTTAGTGGGGCAATCACCAAAATGGAATAGCCAGGGTGAAAATGCCAAGGAAACAAACTATAATGAGAAAAATAAAAGGGGAAAAAAAAATAACCCTGTAAGGCTGTAAATCCCAGCACCTCAATAGTCCCAGGGCCATCATCCTCACATTGTCCTGGTTCTCACAATACCTTCCAAGCGCCAATCCTCTGGTAGCTCTGTACAGTTTTATGGGCATAGCCTTGAGCTCCTGTTGGCAATACTTTCTTCAGTGGTGGCCCTCCAACAGCCCATCCTTTCACTGAACACCTCAGTTCCATGTATGCTTGAGGACAGTCACGTCCAGGATACAGGGGAATTCCCAGACTTCCCCTCTCTGGGGCCTGACGTACCGGTCGGGCTCACCTCCGACCAGTCATAAGGGAGCACTCACTCTGGAAGCGGCACTCGCCACTCCACATTCCTGTGGGCATTCTTCTCTCTCTCTGGGTAAGTACAAATTGCTTTATTCCCCATTCCAGGGCCTGCTCAGGCCCCTAAGTTTCCTCCTTCACACTTCCTTTGAATTAGTTACATGTTTCCCTGAAGCCTTGACTTGACTGTGGCTGGTAGGTCAAGATTCAATAGCATAAAGTCCTGCATTGGCATAACTTCACTCCTAGTTGTACTAGTCATGTTTGAAATTGTATGTGGTCTGAATGTCTATCAATGAGGTCAAAATGACACTGAATTTGATATGATGGCTATCCTTATAAATCCTATTGCAAAGAGTCATGTCTGGATGGGGGGGGGGGGGGGGGGAAAAACAAAAAAAAAAAACCCCCCCCCCCCCCCCCGCATTAGTGGCCAAATCAAACTTACACATAATGAAAAAATCCCCATGTTTCCTGTGAAACTCAAAAAAGCAGCATATCACAAAGCTTGCAAGCATACCACAAACTGCGAGAGCCCTTATAATCATGCTTATTTTGGGGTTGAATAGTAGGAACCAATCAGGTTTCTGGAATTCACATGCCTTACAATAAGGTCATGGGTGACTAGATTTAGGCTAGGTACAAACGCTCAGAAAGCTTCAGGTGGAATCAGTCTAAATTATGCAGTTTTCTGTAAATGGCAGTTTAGATTGGTGCAAACAGAACATACATCCACCTTTGGGGGGCGGGGGGAGGAAGGGCTGCAAGTCTTAAACCAGGTTCTGCCATTTTTAAACCAGCCTGTGCATGCTGAACTTATGTTCCATTACGGGTATAGACCAGTCTCCAATCACTTCTTATACCATTAAAAGTATAATGTCTGCATCTGGCCTTACTTGTAAATTCACCCTCAAGTCATATTGCCTCTGATGGGAGTGGCTTTCACCTACATCAAGGAACTGTCATTCAATCTATATGAGCTAAGGTTTGCTTTTTTTCCTTCAATCTCAGGTACCATAAAAAAAAAAAAAAAGTAAAAAAGAGCCCCTTCTTTCGGTTCTATTTCCTGTTTTTAAAGCTCCCTTAGCTCCTGGATCATGACACTTTCCCTGAGCCAATAATCTTAGATGTGGAACCTTATCAAAAGACTTTTGAAACTCAAAGTCTATAGAAACCCCTGCAGTTTCCATGTCTACCAAAGCAGGGAAAACTTCAAAAATGTGTTATCTGGCTCCTCTCTCTGCAAATTTTCCTCCTGCCGCACCTGGAAGTGAGATCCCTATCATTGGTTGTTTTTCATCTTCCTCCGCTGAAGAAGAGACAAACAAAACACCCTTGGTTTAATAACTGTACCAATGCCTTAGTCCCATCTCTGGATCCCCATGCTCTTTTTTAGTGGGTTGGATTTTTCTTTTATCTACTGTTTACTGAAAATATCTTGGGAGAAGTTGCTTTTATTAGTTTTCCAAATGAAACTAAAACAAAAAAAAGGTATAACTTGGTGATGGGGGTGTTGGTCACAGAGTTGTTCAGAGTATCTAATAGCATCAGTGAACAGAACAAGGATTTGGGGAAGGATTTAATTCAGAAGTTAGCATACAATGATGGTCTTGGTTTTTTGGGGGGCATTTTAAGCAGAAAAAAAAATGACCATTCTACTAATTCTAGTGGAAATCTCTCTGCATTTCCGTGACAAGAACATTTTTTGTTATTCTGTAGATTACCTACTTATTGTCAACTTCTTGCTTTTGCTTTTCTTGGGGAACTCTCCCACCCCTCCCTCACTTACTTACTTTTTCCACAGATTGCTTATGAACATGCATCCTGTTAGGGCAACAATATTTGGATCTTAGGAAGCACTGGATTTCCAGCTGAATAAAGACATGACCTGTGGCCTAGCAGAGCTGCTAACCACAAGGCAGAATGATAGCTAAGCCAGCCATTTGCTTATGCTAAGTAATCATCTTAACTGTGTCAAGTAAGTCTGTGTGAGTTTGTGTGCTGTAAATGAGGTAAAGCTTTAGGAATGTGCAGATGATACAAATTGGGACAGAAATACAGGTTGGAATGGGGGAGCTAACACATAACTGAGATGAACATATGCAAAAGGGTGAATGCTGATTGATAAAGAAGCCCCCAAAGTCCGCCCATTGACTGAACAAGTGAGCTGAAGGCCTTAGACGTGTGCTCATAGGAAAAAGGCATGTAAATGAATGAAATGCATAGGCAATTCCATGCTAACGAAGCAAACAGTAAACAGGGCGGAGCTTGAGATAGGAGGAGAAATAGGTGGAACAGAAGGAGGGAGAGGGTGGAATAAATCTTAATGAGTATAAACCAAACTGTATAAATGTGGAAAAAAACTATTTTTCAGTGCAGGTCCCAGGTTTGCTGGGTTTTTTTGGGACCTGTGCCCGAAGCTGTCTCCATTCTGAATCAAGCTGTTGAGAGCAATGTGTGCAAGCAGTGTTTGCTCTCTGCTTGCTCTGGCTAATGAGTAACAGGATTCATGAGCAATTGAATCATAATCTCCCTAGTCATTGGGCTCTGCATGGAGTCAGGGTCTAACACATACCATCATACATCTATGCACCCACATGCTCTCACACCTTTAAAACGTGCCAAATTTAACCTCTATATCTCCATATACTCACCATGGCCTTGGCTGTCTCTTTTTAGACTTACCTAGAATGAATTCAATGTTAGTCTTAGTTCCACTTTCTTACATCACTTATGCTTTACAGTATAGAATAGAAGTCACAATTAGACTGACTGTGCAGCAATTGTGCTTGGTACACTTCAGGGGAGAAAAAGTAGTCTCACATTACCTCTCTCCAACTAAATTTAGTGATTGTTTGGGGTTGGGGAATCAAACCAAATCTCAGAGAAAGGAAGAAAGGCAAAAAAAAAAAAAAAAAAAAAAAAAAAAAAAAAAAAAAAAAAAAAAAAAAAAAAAAAAAAAAAAAAAAAAAAAAAAAAAAAAAAAAAAAAAAAAAAAAAAAAAAAAAAAAAAAAAAAAAAAAAAAAAAAAAAAAAAAAAAAAAAAAAAAAAAAAAAAAAAAAAAAAAAAAAAAAAAAAAAAAAAAAAAAAAAAAAAAAAAAAAAAAAAAAAAAAAAAAAAAAAAAATCAGAGCTTATCTTCCAGCAGTGGCAGTAATTACTGGACCACCACTCACACTTCGACATTCTCTCTGCAAATACACCTTTTGTCTTTGTATATCCCCTGCTCCAGAGAACAGGAAGGAGATTTGGCAAAAATCATTTTGTGATTGAAAGTCACTTGGGCTGGTATTTTCAAACCTGGGTGCCCAAGTCCATACATACAAACCCTCAAGAAATGTAGCCTGATTTTCAAAGGTGTAGCTGCTTTGCATTTAATCTGGCAGCCAACAGGAATATGAATACACTGGAGGACTCACAGAGTGGAAGAAGCTCTATGTTTAGTGTGAGATAGGCTTGAATCCAAGTGCTTGATGTAAAATGTCACCCAATGCAGGGACATAGCAAGTGACATCCTAACACTAAAGCCAAGGAGAGTTTTGGCATTCACTTTGATGGGGCCAGAATTTAATCCCTCCCATTTGATAATCCCTAGGTGCATCTACACAAGATACTTTTCTGTGCAGTAGAGCAAATTACTGCATAGTAAATAGCATCATCTACATGTGCAGACTCTTACTGCACAGTAATTTGCTCCACATGGCAGTTAAATCACTACCCGCAAATGCAAGTAGAAAATTAACTGCTGAGTAGTTATTGCATACAGCAAGGCACATATAGATGGCTGACTGGGAACAAAATTACTCCCAGTCAGGCAGGCAGCAGGGGACGGGAGACTGCTGTCTGCCCCCAGGAGTTACCTGGGGTGTGGGAGAGTGTTTTCCCAGTCCCAGGCAGGAAACAGCCGTCCTGGCCCCATGCTCCCTGCCAGTGCCTGGGCTAGCAGCCAGGGGAGCCTAGACCTCCCCCTGCATGCTGCAAGGGTAGGGCAGAATAGGGTGGGAGCAAATCAGCTCCCAGTGCATGCATATATAGACGCCTACCCAGGGTGGATTTACTCCAAAATAAACCTATCCAGCAGCATTTGCACATGTAGATGCACTCCATCTTGCAAAACCTTACATATAACCACTCTGAAACTAAAGGTCTTGAAAGATTGGGTTCAGCTCAAATTTCAACTGCAAGCAGTTCAGCCTCTTGAATGAGGGAACCAGTGAAATCAAACATGGCCACCATGCAAAAGAGAAGTACCGAAGCTGATTCATTACAATCTGTCTTTCTTTTGCTAACCTATTCAATTGGAAGCCACATCCTGTTAAAAGTTAAGGCCTTCCTGATAACTTAATTAAAAATATGGGAGCAGTTGCTCCCTGTCAGCAGGTATAATACAATATTTTTCAGATTGCTTTAAAGGTTCCTCTTTGTGAAATCTGCCCCCTTAAATCCATTTGTTGTTGGAAGCAGGGGGTCTTAAGACATAGACATGGGATCATTTATAACAAGTCTGCAATAATTTGTTAGAATCCCTGCCCTAGAAAAACAGCTAGACTAATTCCTCTGCAGCATATTTAGCAGTAATGGGCAACCAAGGTATAGCCTCAGGGTACCACGTATCATCATCTATCATGACCAAGACAATTTATATCCAGATTTCTTGTGCTGCAGGAGCTCAGTATAAGAGCAATCTGGAGTGAGTGAAGGACTTTTGTTTGTGATGACTTTAATAAAAGCCCACGTTCCATAATTCCCAAATTTTGGTGTTTTAACAGATGATTAGGCAACTGTGGATTACTTCAATAGAAAACCAAGTGTTGCCAAATCAAGAGCCCTGAATAACAGAAGTGGACATTGGTTTCAGTGGCCACCAGCTGCAGTGACTTTGAGATTTAGTTACTTTCACTTTTAGTAGTCCATATGTTGTGCAGCTAGCATAGTTACTTTAACTAGATCTCTGCTGAGGTGTGTAGTTATTTAGACGTTTTCCTCATCCAGCTTTTTCTCTTAGACCTTTTGTCATGAACTTCCAGTTCTTTACCCATTTCCCCCTCTTAACTTCTGTTTTTCTTATGTTTATAGTTCTGACGTATCCTTAGAAGAATATCACAGTCCACCCATGTCTACCAGAGCACAGAGCTAACATGGTGAAGGCAAGACAGTTTCTGTACCCACGAATACATATGGGTGTGATGTGGCTAGCACCACATCCAGCTGCATTTGATTCCCCAGTCTAAATAACCAGGTAACCATTTACAGCTTCATTGTCCAGAGGCAACCTGTAGTATAAGCCTGGAACAGGACACGAACATCCAGAAGTTTACCGTAGTTGCATGTCACATGACAGGTACAGCACTAATGTTTGAATCACCCCATAAGAGTGGGTGGCCCCTTTTGCTAGAAATAAGGGTATAGTTTCTTCCTTTTGTGGACAAGTGCTGCAGTATTAAGAAACCAAAATTCTTATTAGCTACAATTAGAGTTTAATATCCATAGAAGGAAGGCAGAATCAGGCCTTCTATTATGCCATCTAATTGTCCTGCTGGCTGAATTGTTGCCAAAACTTGTGACGCTATATCTCATGGGAAACTATTCGCCAACTAGAGAGGGCAGGGATCAATGCTATAATCACTGGTGGATAGGGAGTGAGCTCAAAAGGCAGACCGTTGAAAGGTGAATTACCAGACTGCAGAGAAGCTACCAATGATCCTTGTTAGGGATCTGTCTTGGGAGCCATAATGTCTGTCATCCTTTTTAGCAACCTGGAAGCAGGTGTGTCCTCATGAAAGCTGGGATGACACTGAGCTGGGATATATTGCCAATATGGAAGAGGACTGGATTATTATATAGGGGTATAATGATAATCTTGTGAAATGGAACATTAGAAAATTGAATGAAGTTTAATGGTCAGATGTGCAAAGAAGTGCACTGAGAGAGTAGTAACACACATTTTGGTTACAGGATGGAAGCACATAGACTCGATACAGTTGGGGAACCAAGTGACTGGAATGATTGAACCGGATGGTTGACTTGGATGGCTGAATGTAGTATGACCAGGACGCACTAGTGTTTCATAAGTCACCAGCTGTGGAAGACGACAAATACTATCCTGGGTTAGCAGGCAGGGTATATTTAAGAGACCAGAAGATACCTGAACCATTGTACAAGGCATTGGTTTAAACCCACTTAGAATAATATAGGCAATTCCAGTCACTAATATTAAAAAGAAAAACAACAACAGGTGAACTTGCACTGAAATGGGTTCAAGGAACACCACATTCAGATGGATACCTTTTCTTATAAAATATATTTAAAAATAAAGCTTCTTTCACTTAACAAACTGAAGATTAAGAGAGGATATGATTACCATCTACTACTGTATTTTCTAGGTAAACATTAGGGAGGGAGATCAACTTTAGACTGATAAACAATACTGCACCAACATCAAATGGCTAAAACCTAGCTATGGTTATGTTTGGAGGAGAAATAAAAAGATTTCTAATCAGGAGAGGAGTGAAGTTTTGAAATGGTCTTCCCAGACAGCTTGGGGGTGGGGAGTGGGAGAGGCCCAGAAAACCTACATCCCTAAGATTGAACTGGATATGTTGATGGAAGAGATGGACTGACTGGGTAGGGTTTTTTGGCTCAGCAGTGAGTAGGCATGATGCATTGAGTCATGTATTTGCAATCAATGGTCGTGTCCACACGAGCGTGGCCAAGTGGCATGTGGCGCCGCAGACACATCTATGGCTTCACATACTGCACATTCAGTTGTTCTCTGTGCTGCAAGGCAATAGCAAAGAGAGATTTTTTGGACCACTGGATAGCCACTGAGATGTTTATATACACTGGGACATTGGTACAGCTGATGCCATTTTTCTTTTTAAATGGTGGTGCACTGATGCTTCTAGTGGTAGTTAGAAAACTCAAAGGTTTTTGGCTAGATGATCTCTCTTTTGCCCAGGGCCATACCAATCACCAAAGCAGCTACAGTGGAGAACAGAGGGACCTGGCATATGAACATCTCAGAGGGCTCCCACTAGATTGACCTTGGGAAGTGTCTCACTGTGTGACTGGAAATATTGTCCCAAAGAACCCCCTAAAGCATGAACATTTTAATAAACAATAGCTTTAGTCATACTGTACTTGCATTTAAACGTTTAGCATAAAAAAGATTTTTTTAAAATCTCAGAGCTGCTAAAGTAAAGTTATCATTTTAAACATTACCAAGCACTCAGTTAAATGCAATGACCTTCTTATTTAGATTTTCTGCATTCTTTATATTTGTATCATCAACAAAATAGAAAGAAAGAAGAAGCTGGAATTAAACAAAAAGGATGAAAATGCAAGGTGTGGGCTACAGTAATTTGCCTCCTCTTTTTTCAAGGAACCAGTATTATAATTCAGCCAAATTGCATTCAGATCATCTATGAAAACAAATTCAGTTGCACAATGAGCTTAATTATGCTTTAGAAAATAAGAGCATTAATAGCAGAAGGGGGCACTCTCAACTAACTACTATATTTTCAGTGCGTCTCCATCTCTCTCAATTGTAATACAGCACAACTTCATTACAGCAAACTCTGGTTATAACAAACCCCGGCTTAACAATCCCAACAAGAAGACCAATTTTTTTCATGAGTTTGATGCAGCTAATTGACTAACCTGGTAAGAGTGAATAACCTTTTTTAATGTATTTTTCTCCCGATTCCATTAGGGTTTGTTATAATGGTGTTGTGCTGTTTGTGCACTGTAGATGCACAGAAACACAGACATACACACACAATTAGTACAGCTGCCTTGTTCATAGACTCAGCAAGAGTAACCCTTACAGGTTTTAAGCTCTTGGCTTTTACCACTCATGGACAGGAATACAGCAACAAGTCCATCTTTAGGCCAGAACCCAGGTTATAGTTGGCTGGTACAAGCTGTGACTATTTAAGCAGATCCAGATAAATGTTTGGACCTTACAGGAATTTCTCATGGGGAGACTGTGACAGCACACACTTGCAATGAGATATGAGACAGAAGGGTCATCTCAAACAAAGCACATTTAGGTCTTCTTCCAAGGACAACGCATTTAGAGCAAAGCATTAAGTGTAAAAGCAATAACAAGACCTATACCCATAAGCAAGTCCCACTCAGTCCAGCTAATTCCCTTTCCAGAAAAAACAAACAAACAACAGTTCACCTGGCTATCACCTGTCTCTTTGTGTAGCATTAAGACTATGAGCTTCTCTCTGGGTGTTAATTAGGCTGTACCATCCCCACATGTCAAATGATCTTAAGATAGGAACATCCAAGTGTTAAGGTAGAAAAATATCAACTAAATTCCCTCAGAGCATCTCAAAAGTATGCCTGTTTGGTTGAGAATCATCTCCAGTTGGCGTTATGTAGCTCATGCTGTAGGAACGTCAGTCTGCTCCATGGAGTCCTCCAGTCTCCCAGAATGCATTGCTTTCATCTCTCCCCTGGACAATCTATCATCCAGAACTCTACTGCCCTGGGCTGACTGAGGTAGGGAGAGCCTGGCAGCCACAGGGCAGACTTAGCATCCCCCAGCCATACCCCTGCTTGCCAGCTCTCTTGTGGCAAGTCAGAGCTGTGCATGTTGGAGAAGGCATTAAGCCATAACATGCGAGTGCTCACAGCACATGCTAAATTTAACACTGCCCGGAGATAGCACATGTGAATTGTAATGTGTAACAACACCCTCTGATTCACTGTGGTAGTCATGGCCAATTACCAAACCCCCTTGTTTAGGGTCTTGGATCCTAGGCCAGAATTGGGAATAGTGTCCCCTTCTAGCTGGAGGATGTGATATGAAGATAAATGCCCTGCATTCAAAAGCTTTTTTTTAAACTAACCCAACTGTGCAGTTGACCCAACACACACCATCCACAAAAATACATAAATAAATAGTAAAAGCATCTATCCATCTTTGCCATGGTTTCATTTCCCGTGGGTTTCCCCATTTTCCTTGATTTAGTGCTATAGTCAGCACTCCCTTACATTCAAAATACAGGGGCCTGACATCATATTCATGAAAGGTATTTCTCAGTTCACTGTGCATAGGAGTGTGTAAAAAAAAAAAAAAAAAAGCGTGGCAGATGGAGGGGAAAGTTAAAATCCATCAAACATACTGGTGTTATAATGATACATCATTGGTTTAAGTCTCTCTCCAAAGATGGGCAAAACCCCACTGAATGAGGAAGATATAAAAACCAGCTGTGTACTCTACTTCAATTAGGAAAAATGTTTGAAAGTTAAATATAAAGAAATAAAGTCGCTGCCCTGTTTGGCTGAAAGAAGTTCTCACAATTTCAGTGTTAAACTGAAGCAGTTTTCCTAAGGCAGCAACTTTCATCTGCAGCAGGAAATAAATCTTAGGCCTGTAGAAACAGAAGTGGGTTGTCTTCTCTGCTGCCATGCTCTTATATATAGATTAGGTCTTTTGCACTATATATAGATTAGGACTGGTTTCCCCACCTGTTTACTTTTAGAGGTCTAAAGTTTTCACCACTTTCCTTGGATGCTATTCCATGGAGTTTTAGATCCTACAAATAGGAGAGTTTTCTTCCCAACCCTTTTTCTTTTAGTCCTTAAAAATAACAATTGCTGCTATTATAACACAGCCAAATATGGTTTAACAGACAGTCTGTAATCTAAATCTCATCTGAAGGACACCCCACCCCCTGCCCATCTTAATTCAGCTCTATCATTCCTCTTAGTAGGCTTAATGCATTACTATCCCCTTGGAAAGCCCTGACCCCTAGGAAGAAGCTACCCTTTCTCCCCACTATCCAGAAACGTAATAGGAAACTAGGGAAACTTCTTTAAAAGTGTGATGGTGAGAGGTCATATTGAATGGCCCTGCACTTAGACATTAATGAACCACTGAATGCATGAAGTCCATTTATAATGGAGATTCTAATATGGATATTGCCATCAAGATTATTTTTTCCAGGGAAGAAGCAGGTAAGCAAGGACTTCAAAATGGATGCATGCAGTATCTGGTAAATGTGTTTCTAATTGTCCGAGTTTAATAATTGATAATATAGACATAGCTTGCAAATTTTTCTTTCACATAAAAAGATAATTGTGCCCGAGCATTGCATAGTCTGAAATTAAATGTGTTAAGTGCTCCAGGGACTTGCATGTACGTGCTATGAAAAAGCGTTCTTCTTGATCAGTGTATTGTGCTGTGTGGTATGATGTTTAACAGTTTACTCTTATTTTTGCATTTCAGCAACATCCAAAGGTCCAAGAGCAGATTCAGTGCTCCATTATGAGAGGTGCTGTACTATCCCTGCCTCTAGGGAGAAGCAACAAGGACCGCCCTCTCCTTTCACTTCATGTGACAACACCCATGTCAGCTCAAAGAGCAAACAGAACCTCTGCTCCTCCAGGTCGAAGGCCGTAGGGTAAGCTGTGCAGGTCAAGCAAGTGGTCTGTGGGTCCTATACCTTTTCCCCAGCCAGATCCTATGTCCCAGAACTTCTGTGTCTCTGGGCACTGGTGAAGGGATAGGTTGGCAGCAGGACATGAGTCTTTGTTAGCTGCCTTGCATCACCCTCCCACCTCCAGGTGGAAAAAAGAGAGGGATTTGCAAGGGTAAGAAACACGGGCTGTGTGTAGACGAAACAAGATGCATGTGTGCACGACACTTTAAATCAAGATAAATGCTTTTGCACTGCTTTAAAGGTGCTGGTGTTGGCACACTTTGGAGGTGTATTGCGCATTAATTCTAGCCACTGTAGGAAATTTGGTGGCATAATGTGCCTTAAATGACTTGGGGTGCAGCAGCCTAAAAGTCCTTCAAGGAGCTTTAGTTTGCTGCTCCTACAGCTGTGGAGCAAAGCACCGGGCTCTATGCAGCTCCATGGCTCTGCAGGAAGCCCTGCAGACAGCCTGGCAGCAGCCCAGGAAAGCAGGCTCTGACCAAGAAAAACAGCTAGCTTGATCTCTCCACACCCCCCCGCCCCCCAGAGCCTGCCTGAGGTGTGTGGAGGCCTGGTGCTTCCCTCCGCAGATACAGTGCCCCCTGGGACCAGCCAAGCCAGGTGCCTGTGGGCAGGTGCCACCTGGGGTGGGGCAGGCCACCGCTGCCATGGACAAAAGCATCAGTCCCCCCTGCACCCCCCATGACAGCCAAAGGACTGCTCTGCCTTCGGCAGCTTGCCCTCCCCTGCTGGAGAGGCAGGCGAGTCAGCGGGGTGCACGACACGGGGGTTTAAATCAGCCCTAAATTGAAGCGGTGTTTTTTTAAAACTCACTGCTTCTATTTAGGGCCCCCGTTTTGTCTACACATGCCCATGGTGGATAAGAAGTGATGAGAGATCCTTCTGGAGGCAGGAGGGACTAAGTGGTAGAGATTAAGGTCATGAAAAACGCAATGCTGCAGGTGGGTGATATAAAAGACAAGGGCCTCTGGAGTCAAGAGGAAGCTGTGAAAAGAAGTGAATGGGGAAGGATGCATCTGAAAGAGGACAAAGAGGGGTTGGCATTTTTATTAAAATAATCTGTCAGCATTGAGGAAGAGAGAACAGAAAGGTCAGGGCAGAAAGGGGGGGGGGGCAATCTATTTATGGAGTGTATATCACCCCCATTGACATAATATGGGCGTATAGAATACATACCTTTAAAGTATTTATAGAAAGAATGATGAGACTCACGTGAGGAGGGAACAATGAAAGGTGCAGTCTGTAGGAGGGAGATGCAGGGAAGGGATCCACTGTACCCTGCCAGACTTTGGTGGGACTCTGCATAGAAACAGGATTGGGACCTATTTAAGGCAAGATAATGCTCACACCTTTCATAAACTAGGGGACAAGGGGGTGGGCAAAAGTCTTACCAATCATGATGCATGTTTACGTGGTCTAAAGCCCATCAAAATACAGGGGGTCTTTCCATTAACCTCAATGCACTTTGGATCAGTGCTATGTGTTCAAGTCAGTAAACTTTTTTTTCCTGAAAGTCTGATGGCTCTGCCAGCTATGGAGAGGCTCATCGTAGCATCCAACTAATACACTCCATATACCCATGGGACAGACCGGAATCACTGTTCTGAGCAATCGGTTTTACAGAGGGACTCTCCAATTTGTTTAGGATAGAGGGAAGGGATTACATTTAGGATTTTCGAAAAACCCTGAGACTCATTGACAAACTTTGTGCAACAAGGGCAGAAAATAAGGGTGGCCAGGACTTGCAAGTTCCTGCAAATACAATGCCAGGAATGGACATGGCTGCACAGGATTCACTCACTCTCTCCTATGCTCAGGAAGGCCCAAATTTCACCTGCGTTTGGGCTTCAGAGCTGACCTCTGCAAAGGGCAAATCGCTGGGGATAAAACCCGAGTGCCACTGTGCAATCCCATTGCCATATGGGGCAGTGTTCATGATGGCTATCTATGCTCTAAGGATATCTTCCCCATCTTTCTGAGCTGTGGATAAAATTGAAATTTTTGAGTAATGAATAAGAAAGCACCATCTTTAGCAGGGCTGAGTGCAGCTCATAGACACCCCTGTTCTGGCAAGCCTAAATGGTTTTCACTTTGGCCATATACAATACCTGAACAAGAAAGATCCAGCAGCTATTTTTATGCAATTTTTACCTGTTAGTATGGGGAGGATGAAGCAAGTATAAGCTCTGACCAACCCCCCCCACAAAAAACAAAATGACCCCCCCCCACCCCATAACCACAATGTCATGGTTTACTCCAATGTGCCCAAGTTAAAAGCTCTTGTGACTTCAAAACACACAAAACCTCTACTTTTGTTATAAAGCACAGCAGTCCCTAATGTGTGTGGTCAGGTGCTTACAATTGCTTTCTTTCAATAGAGAGAATCAGCACTCCAGAAAATTAGACATGAAATCTATATACAAAAATAACTGTACAAAAATGACTCCACAATTGTATCTCTGAACTAAAACTGGCCTAATGTAAAGATTGAGTTTTTCTCCTGCAAACAAATCAAAGAAACTCAGTGAAGCAAAACAAGCCACATGCCAAATAATAATAATAAAAAAAAAAAAAAAAAAATCTGTAATTTTAAAATCATGGGGAAAAACTAGCCATGAAATTAAGAAATTAAAATGAAGCAGAGGATGGTTAATTCAAACATAAAAACTGACTCGGGAAAGCACTTTTCTTACAGATAACAAATATCTGTGTAATTAAAGGAAAGGAATGAAGAATACGGGTAACTGCATGGATTTGGGTGGTGTGGATAAATATCAAGGAGACACAAGATGGACCTGAAACCTGCATGAAAAGCTGTTTTTTATAAACAGGGAAAATAGATTTATATATCCCCTTGAGAGGGAAAATTATTGCATTACTTTTACAAGAATTTGTTGTTAAAAAAATAAATAAATAAAATCAGAGACAATATATAAAAGAGCTTTTTTACTTTGCGGCCATATACAATTTATGGAGAGATAATAATGTTTCAATCAGTAGTTAATAATTTCTTGTAGATGGCAGATAGTCCAACAGGACAACTGTTTGTTATTATGGTTTGTGCTCATCTATGCATCTTGTAGCTATAAGTTTATAAACCAAGTCCTATATATTATTCAGACAGGTTCCAGATCAAAAATATTATTAACTCTTTATAAGCCATGTACTTAATTCTATTTTACAGACATTTAATAGACAATGTCACCACAATATATTAAAAAAAAATCCTGTGTAATAAAGCACCAAAAATATCCCCTGGGAGAGCTATGCAAGTGTACAGAAGACAAAGAAGGAAATTATTAGTTAGAGGTGAACACACATTACACTTACTATGCACACATTACACTTATACCTGTCACACATTACACTTAGTATACAATTAACCAGCTGATCACATCCTATGACCCGGCCACATGTTCAATCAATTATTGGTGTGATAAAATGAGAAACAAGCCGCAGAGTTAGTCCACAGAAGATGCACAATAACTTTGTGGCTGTTTCCTATCATGCCATTAAATTGAATGTATGTCCAGGGCTTGTGGAGCTCCCAGCCAGCGGGGTGCACCATAGGATAGGACCTGGGCAGCTGGGAGTCCTATCAACTGAACTGGGCTCCCAGCCACATGGTGCACCCCCACAGCTGGATGCCAGGAGCAACTGGCAGGACTCCCAGCCGCAGAGGCACGTGGTGCACTTCTGTGGCTGGGAGCCCCGTCAGATGACCCAGGCTCCCAGGCACAAAAGCATGCTATTTGCTAGTGCAGAGGAGCCCAGGATCATGATCCCAGACTCCCCCTGTACCAGCAATAAGGTGCTATGGGATATGATCCCACAATCACACCTCCTGCTAAGCATGTGTGGCATCACAAAAAGCATAACTGTGTGGAGTGGGCACCAGATCCCATCCTACCTTTACCTGCTTGTCTGGGAAAAGCCTTGGGGCTTCCTGTTTATTTATTTGGGATCCTTAGTTACAAAGAGTGATTCAGATCAACCCTGCTTCAGCATTCATGGAAAAAACTACTGAGGCACTAAGACTTACTTCTGAGGGTGCTCAGAAGTTTAAAGAGGCACCTGAATCCTGTAGTGATCACCGAGTTCAATACATACAGGGATACATGAATGTGAAGAAAAGCTCACCTAAACCTCCAATCTATTAAGAGCCCCCAAATCACACCTACCTCACAGCACCCATTATCACTCACTTAACACTGGGAGATATGCCGCCTACCTTTTCACAATAGCATAGGGACTAGATCACTTGTCCAGAAAGCAAGAGACCTGGATTCTAGGCCCTTATTAGTTTGATTTTCAGATCCAAATGCACAAGTCTCACTTCCTAGAAGCAGAAAATGATCTGGATAACAGAACCCCTTGATTCCCCCTGTTAAAGTTAGGCCAGTGGTTTAGCAAGAATGCAAGATGTATGAGCCAGAAAGAGAGCAAAAAAGAGTGTAATTTGGTGGCCTAGTGATAATGCCCCACAAATGAAGGGCAGTGGCCTGGGAGGGGGCAAGCTTGGGTTGTGATTGCTGCTGCAAGGACTGTTCAAGCATTTTACATTAGCCAATCATTAGCGAAAACCAGTAATTCTATGAACAAGGACCAGGTTTTCCTCCTCACCAGGGACTGCTCTCAGCACTGACAAGAGTCACATATTGCCAATTCTCTTGCTGGCCCATGATGCACTGCTGGCTGCCCAGTAAGCCAGCATCAACAGAAGGGTTTAGGGGACCCCAGTCATCCCACCCTATGTGCTGCTGGTTAGGGCACTGTCTGGGAAGTGAGGGACTTAGGCTTGAACCCCTTTTTAGTGACTGTCACAAATGAGTTAGCATGTTCTGGGTCCCAAATAAAAGGCAGCAACTAAGCTCAACTTCTTTTTTGCCACATGGGCAATTAAGTCACCAAAGATAATCCTATTCTTCCCTGAATAGTGGCAAAAAATATTTCTATAAAGGCACCTTACATGCCTTATAGACACCTCTGTCTTAACTTAAAAAAAATAAACAAAGAAAAAGGCTTGCTATAGTTCTTTACATGACTAGACTTGCTCAGAGGTGATCCAGCGTGGCCCCCCGAGGCATCTAATTCAGTTTATATACTTGGTTCTATTGCACAAAGGAAAGCATATACTATATTGACTCAAATAGAAGATGACCCCCCAATAATAATAATAATAATAATAAGAGTAGACTCAGAGGGGACTTGGTGGCAGTCTATACGTACAGCAGGGCAGCACATCAGGGCCTTGGGGAGCAACTATTCACCAAGGCTCCCCAGGGGAGGACAAGAAATAATAGGCACAAAACTGATTGAAGAGACTGCTTCAGGCTAGACATAAGGAAAAACTTCTTTATAAGTCGAGTGTCGAGGGTTTGGAACAGACTCCCCCCGGAGGTGGTACAGTCACCCACCCTGGTGGTCTTCAAAAAGCATCTTGCCACCCACCTTGCTGGGGTCATCTGACCCCAGTGCTCTTTCCTGCCCAAGTGCAGTGGGGGGCAAACCCAATGATCTGTAAGATCACTTCCAGCCCCTACCATCTATGAAACTATGAATTAGATTCTATATATGGAAAAAATGTATACATTTGTTATAATTTTCCTGGTATAGAATCTAATTACTAGAAGTTTGCCTTGAATTTGTCCCCCTCCCATTGCACCAGCAGGGAAAATAAATTTGGGGGATCAGATAGTCCTTTGCTCTCTGCTTCCCAACTTTTTCCCCTGTCAGCTCCTTCCTCTTCTCCTTGCCGTCAGACTCTACTCTCCCTGAGCGCATGGAAGTGAGGAGTAACTTGAAAGCAATAACCCTGAAATTAAACACGAATGTAGCAATTTAAATATTGTATCTATGCACTTAGTTTATCCAAAATTGATGCGTGTTACCTTGTTTATAACCTGCTTCAAGTTTTAGCACAGGTACATCATAAACAGGCTCTTGAGCTGCACTTTGGCACATACTTATATATACTACAAATTATGCATATTAGTCCAAAGCCAAAGGCTTGCGATTTATCACACATAGTTCATTGTGCCAGGCCCCACCAGCATCAACATTTTGAGCCACAGTGACTCCACAACTCAGTGTGTGTGTGTGTGTGTGTGTGTGTACTCCAGATATCCCCTGACAAAAGATCCAGATCCTAATTAGGCCCACTCATGGAATGGGTTCTTGTTGCAAGTCTTGACATGCTCCTAAAAGATATATGCTGATGAGTGCAGGGCAACCTGTTCTGGCTTTACTTCATGAGAGGGTGAGGCCACACTAACATGCCAGACTGAGAGAGGGGCCAATAGAGGAAGTTTGGTTATGCAACGTTGTGGCTCACCATGACTTGAAAGAGTTGGCAGCAAGGAGACTGCACTTAATGGGTGCTACCACATGTGTTATTCAGATGGGCTACACTAACCTATTATTGTGGTAGGTTCCTATCAGCATGCTTTATACAAGTTTGACCAATGTAGCCCATGTGTGTTTTATTGTCATGCTCAATCCTGGCTACGTTTAATTAGCTTCACAGTTGTTTCCATTGCTGTGCACATGCTGCTTTTGGCAGCAGTTTGATGATAGAAAATCCATTTAGTGAGATTTTGTTGTATAGAATTATAAGATGAAGGGCTTCCCTCCCCCCATGCCAATTGGGAGTGAAAAAAATCTCATTTTGTATTCAAGTAAATGCAATACATTCTATCCAAGTCCTCAGATTCTTGAGTGGAAAAGAATTACACAAACCACAACTGTTTGATGCTGAAAAGAGGATAGGGCCTCACCTTTTGTCCACTCACCTAGTAGTTAGGGCACTTGAACAAGAGTTGGAGATATTGCTTCTAGGCCTACCTCAGGCTCAGGAAGTTAAAGCTCACACATCTTTCTTCCAAGGATGGTACCCTAACTACACCAAAGCGTTAGGCAGGGCTGGAGATGGACTTTACCCCTTCTGCTGTATCACTGTGAAGTCAACAGTGAAAGAGCTAGCAGGTCAGAAAAAATACTGGCAAGCAGCAGTATGATTCTGTGCTCCAGGGAGGTGGCCACTGCTCTTGGAAGGAGGGTGCCTTGTTGCTGGCCCTAGCTAAATGGGACTGGGAGCAATTTTAGATAATAAAATAAAATGCAGGAGCAGTCCATGAAGCAAGGAAGAAGGATAACATTCAGCTGCAAAAGGAGAGTCTAATGTTTCCATCCCTGCTGCCAGGAACATTTACCTGTTCCACATTACATAGATATTGGATAAAATAGATAATTAGCCTTGAGTTCAGGGTGGAATGCAGTCAAGTCAACTGCAATGTTGAGTGTGTTAAGAAGCAGTGCAAAGTTTTCAGAAATTATGAGGATGTTTTTAAATAGTGGCTGCATGAGAACAACATCCATCCTCCAGGTATAACTTCCTTACATCTGGAGGATTTCAATGTTCAAGATTCATCCTTCTCTAGCTGTATCCAATAGTCTCTCTACCAGTTGCCACTACTGAAATTTCATTGAAAAACTCTAATGTTCGGTGCTGCATGAAGTCAGTGAGGTTTATTCACATGGACAAACTTAGCCATCTGTGTAAGGGGTTTTAGGATCCTGGCCTATATGGGTGCAAACTGAAGTGCAGGTCCCTGCTGTAACTGTGAACACTTTGCAGGAAGTGTTCTGAGTTGCAATCACCCCCTGGAACAAACAGAAGTTCACTGTTGGTTCCAGGGAGGATGGTTTCCCCTAGCAACAGCCTGCTTCCTGCAAGGCTACAAAGTGTTCAAATTGGGAGGAGGGGAAAAGGAGCAGAGGGAGCTCATTCTAGGGGTTCCCCAGCTGGCTCTGGAGGGTGGGGTGGGCAAATTGGGCCAATACACCCAACCCACCCTCTAGTGGGGACTGAAAAACTCCAGACTGAACTCCCTCTGCTCCCTTACCCCGGTCCCCTTCTGAAAACAGTGACAGGCTGTCAAGCAGCACAGACACAAGCTACAGAAAATGCTGTTTTGAAATATCTTCACCTGAAAGGCCACTTCTAAAGCATTCTGCAACTGTGTACTTATGTTTAGTCATGGCTATAAACTGCTCTCTGTGACCAGATCAGGCACAAGTGTCACTTCTGTGTGTGCCCTATGTCTTAACTGAGTGCTATAATAGGCTCGAGAAAGGATGCCTAACCCCTCTTCCCTGAGCAGTAAATAACACTTTCAAGGTGGGACAAGTCCTAATTTTTGTGGTAGGTTCCCATCAGCATGTTTTATCCAAGTTTGACCAATGCAGGCCATGTGTGTTTGATTGTCATGCTCAGTGCTGGTTACACTTAATCAACTTCATAGCTGTTTCCATTGCTGTGCACATGCTGCTTTTGGCAGCAGTTTAATGATAGGCCATTGATTTAGTGAGATTTTCTAGCCAACTTTCTTTTGGTGCAACACCATTAGAACTATAAGATTGCATTTGTACTATTTCTCAATAAAGCACAACCCTTAGGCAGAAAAATGAGAAGCATCTTTATAAACTAAATCGCCCAACAGCTGAACATAATTTGCAAGTCAGGTGTAAACACCTTTTTTTGGAAATGTGCTTTAATAATCAGCATCTTCTGCTAGACTCAATAACTTTTCAGCAGGCACTCCTCAGCAGCATTTGTTCATTTCAGTGAACACTATTCACTTCAATGGGTTTCAGTTCAATCCAATTAGACAGTGCAATTTAGCCTGTTCAATGCAGATTACTGGGTTTTAATTGAATCCAATTAGACACAAATCAATAAAAGTCAATTCAAACTAATTAGCCTCCATATAAATCAATGGGATTCAATTAAAATCAATGAGGATCTTATTTACTGTAATGACTGACCTGCTCCACTCTTCAGTTGTTATAAAGAGAGCCTACACTTTGCTCAACTTGATAGCTTTTGGCAAGTGCATCTTGACTAAAACAGAGAGATTTCCACACTAACATCAAGCATTGATAGAAAAAGGAGTACCTGGAGGGCACCCTCCCCGATTAGCGTTTACAATTTTTTTTTTTTTTAAACCATATCCCACTTCCTAATTTGCCTGGGTCCTACAATAAATCTGTAATCTATCCACAAGAGTGAACAGCCGTGTGTGTGTGCACATGTGATATATGTATTTGAAGACTAGGCTTTGCAACCGAAGCAAAATTTACAATTCCCAGTTCCCTATCAAATCTCAAAAGCCTGCTGATATCAGCAAGGAATTTAAAACTTGATACACTTTTATATATTTAAAAAGTCAGAGTAGTTTAAATTTCAAGTATATTTGCAAAGTGAATTGCAACAAAAATCTGGAGCATAGCAACTGTTTGTATTGACCTCTAGAAACTTGCCAGAAGATTTGCAAAAACTGCCAAAGACAACGCTGGGGTTGCCTCTTGTAAACCAGTTTTTATTTGGGGAAATGAGGAGTCTAATGTTGACCACGTTTATCAGCACTGCTAACCACAAATAGTGAAGTGGAGTTCAGTAAGATTCACAGTATTTTGAAAGGTTTTTTTTTTTTTTTTTTTTGGAAAAAGACTTTCACTGTAGTCACGTCTCTTTCAGTTATTACAGACTCATTCTGTTGGCTTATTTTATGCATAAAGCAAACCAGCAGAAAGCCATCTTTCTGCTAAAGTGTAAAGTAAGCATAATGCAAGACAGTAAAGGTTTTTCTAGGAACCCCCCCCAAAACAAAATGCAAAAACCAAACAAACTAAAACCCCATATGTTCAGTCTTCCAAAACGAACCCTGGAGGCTCAGAACTTTGTAGGAAAAATAAAATAATATTACAGATTTCAGTTTACTAACATATTGTTTTGGCAGTATTCAATTTTCTGAGATCATGCTATACTTGGACTGTTCACTATTTACAGATAGCAGGATGCTTGAACTTAGCTACTTGCTCTCTCCGTTTTTGTTCCTTCTCAGAAAGAAGGTGTTATATGTGATACTTTTTTGTTCCATAAAAATTTAACCGGCGAGAACAGCTTCAAGGGGTGGTACAAGATCAATGCTGGGCCCCGGAGCAGGTAAATTGTGGCAAGGGACTCACAAAGGTATACAAAAATTTGCTAACGCTATAATGGATGGTCACTGGCAATAGGGTTTAACTTGTAAAGACAAAATGGACAAATAAGAAAAACATCTTTCAAAGGACATCAGGTTCTGATGTTCTTTAACCCAAAGTTACCAGGACCTACCAGCCTGATCACCACTTAGGACATGGGGCCTGGATGGTAGAAATACAGAGACCATCAAGAGAGAGTTGAGACTTTCTTTCTTTGTACTTATTGTACCATAGAGCAGAAGCCAGGCAAAAGAGAGCTGGAAAAAAAAAAACAAAACAAAAAAAAAAAGGGTCACGCTGCAGGAAGGGATTATCCCAATTGTTAGGGTAACACTATGTGGATTTTCGGGGAGCATTAGATCTGCAGCTGGAACAAGGCTTTAATCTGTGTCTCAGCAAAGCTGCTGGTCCCAAGGCAGAATGATGTATTAAAATAACCTTGCAGATGCAGAGGCAAGCAGTTTTCTAAACAAAGTCGTAGTGTTGGAGCCCATTGTGTAAGAAGAAGATGCAGCTCACCAGCTATCATCAGGAGATAAAGCAGAAGCAAGGCCTTGGAGATGGTGCTGAAGTCAGCAAAGGACCAGAAAGAACCAGTGATTGACCGAGAGTACCCGAGTACATGGCCTTATACATGTGCTCTTAGCAGAGACATGTAAATGAAGGAAATGCATAGGCAATCCCATGCTAATGAAGTAAACCATAAACAAAAGCGGCACTTAAGATGGGAGGAGAAATGGGTGGAACAGGAGGAGGAACGAAGGTGGAGTGAATGTTAATAAACCTGAACTAAAGTGTATAAATATGGGAAAGAGCTATTGTCCGGGGCGGCTCCCCAGTTTGTTGGTTTTCTGGGAGCTAGTCCAAAGCGGTCTCCATTCTGAATAAAGCTGTTGTGATCAATGTGTTTGCTCCCTGCCTGCTCTAGCTAATGAGTAACAGAATCCATGAGCAATTAAATCATTGTCTCCCTAGTCCTTGAGTGCTGCAGAATCAAGATCTAACACCAATGTAAAAAACAGTATCCGTAATGCAAACTGAAACCAGTCTGCCAGAACACCATCCCTACACTGAATGTGTAACAATATTCTATTTCCTGCAACTTAACATGCATTTCCTGTATCCTACAATATGCAGCCATTGTGAACTCTTTTTAGACCAGATTCTTCTTGCCTATTCCATCTAATAATTCAGTTCTCAAGCAGCTCCGTTGATTTCAGTGGGACAACTCCTAGGGTAAATTTGTACTCAGTGTTGGTAAATTTGTCACAATCTGGGCTCCGTTATACAACTTAAGAACCAGCTTTGATATTAAGAGGGTCTGAGGCCTTCCATAGCAATGGATACAGACCCCTTTGTGAGTTCCCATTGAGGAGACATATTTATTAAGAAAAGGGAAGGAGTAATACTCTCCTGTGAGCGAGCATGCAACACAATACAAGAGATACGATCAACCTTAAATATCAAAAGCGTTTCTCCTTTTCAAGCACAGTCAGATTGCTGAGAATTTATTGCCAGCTTGCAATACTCCTGTTACAAAGGACAACCAAATACACAGGCCAGCACAGATAAATAGACTTGGGGGAAATAATCTTCCTAAATATTATTTGTAATGACAGCTGGGCTGGAGATAAATAAAACAAATCACCTATTAATATTTTATTCACAGAATGCATATACATTTGCAAATGTGTGTGTGCAGCTATGGAGCAAATAATAAATTAAGTTGATTTTATTTCCTAAAATATCATGAAATTCAATGCTATGCTTGCTGGGTCTGAGAAGAGTTTAGGAGCGGTTCCTGGTTTGGGGCACTCCCAAGGTATAGCTCACACCTGAAACTCCTTATAGTCATTACCCTGGATTTAACAGTATCCAGTTCAGCTGTTCTCAGCAGCTTCTGTCTATTCCCAGGATCATAATGGATCGTAAATTCCCAGACACATCATAATATGACCACAAGGCTCATAATAAGGGCTCTTTGGTTTACTTTACTAATTTATCACCATGTGGTATGTAGCACATAACACATGAACAAAAGCTGTATATAAAGACCCTATACAACCCTAAAACAGCATTTGCTCTTTAGTGAGAAGCAAGAGAAATAAGTAGATCTAAATCAATGGTTCTCAAACTTTAAAATTCAAGCCACCCCTCATTAGACAAAAAGGCACATCTTAGAAATGCTTCCATAACTTTTGTGATTTGAGTTGTACCCCATTTAAAAAATGAACTTATTTATTACATGGCTTCTCTCTGTGCAGAGGGGCCAATGAGTTGGGGTGATGGAGTGGAAATGTATCTCCTTATACCTCATGGCATCTTTCAAAGGACCTCATGGTATACCTGGGTGCCCGTGTACCTTAGTTGAAGATCACCGATCTAAACAAGATAAAGGTATAATAAAGTTTTTTTCTTGCTTGCTTTGTCTTCTCTGACCTAAGCTGTAACCCCTGCTCCAAGAGTCTTCTTTATACTTCAGTGGGTCCCTACACTTATAAGCCCCCCATAACCATGCAATTCCTTTCTTCTGGCAATATTTTTCCACCCTCCACTTTGTTGCCCCTGGAACACAAGCTAGAGGAAGTAGCTTTTTCCAACTCTACTTGCCAACTCTTTTTCCCAAATCCAATCAGCCTCCTCATCATACCCTATTATCCAATCAGGATAAGTTTGTTCAGGTTAATTACTCTTCACTGGATCTAGTCTGGAAGATATATGGATACTGTTATGCACTGAGGAATGGTGGTTTGGCCTAGTGGTTAGACTCCCAAAGCATGGGTGTAGTTCAGATCAGTTCTCAGGGAGCTAGGGGTCTGGAGCAGTCTGGCATCACAACTGGATCTGGAAGCTATACCCAAAGACAGGACAGGGTCAGATGCCAGAGCCAGGGTAAGCCAAGAGTTAACTAGAGTCAGAAGAAGGGGTGTCCATCCCGACAAGAAGCAAGGGGGGCAGGAGTGTCCAAAAGCCCCCCTGGCTCACCAAGGGTGTCCGGGAATGCCTGTTGCCAAAAGGGTGGCGTATGCCCGGTGGAAGGGGGGTGTAATCTCCAAAGAGGAGTATACCTCCTCTGCTCGGGCCTGCAGGCGGGCTGTTAGGAAGGCCAAGGCGGATATAGAGCTCCGATTAGCGTCCAGGATTAAGGATAACAAAAAGTCCTTTTTCAAATATATTGGGAGGATGAAGAAGGTGCCGGGTAATGTGGGGCCCCTGCAGGATATGCGGGGCAATCTGGTGGTTGCGTCAGAGGATAAAGCGGATCTCTTTAACCAATTCTTCACCTCCATTTTCTTGTGCAGGGAACGGGACTTCCCTGCTGTGATAGAAGCCGGACGCGAGGGGATCGCCTTCAGACCTCAGGTTGGGGAGGACCGGGTTACAGAGCTTCTGGAGGGGCTGGACGCGTTCAAGTCAGCGGGTCCGGATGCTCTCCACCCCAGGGTGCTGAGGGAGCTGGCTGGGGTTATTGCAGGGCCCCTGGCACGGCTCTACGAGCGATCGTGGTGCTTGGGCCAGGTGCCAGACGATTGGAAGGTAGCTAATGTGGTCCCCATCTTCAAAAAAGGGAAAAGGGAGGACCCGGGCAATTATAGGCCCGTCAGTCTTACCTCAATCCTGGGGAAGCTCTTTGAGAAGATCATCAAGGAGCACATTTGTGATGGGCCGGCATCCGAGATGATGCTCAGGGGCAATCAGCATGGATTTATTAGGGGGAGATCATGTCAGACCAACCTGATTGCCTTTTATGATCAGGTCACAAAGGCCATGGATGCAGGTGTCGCGGTGGATGTAGTCTTTCTGGACTTCAGCAAGGCCTTTGACACCGTCTCTCACCCCATCCTAATTAATAAACTAGGCGACTGTGGCATAGACGCCTACACGGTCAGATGGATTGCAGATTGGCTGAAGGGTCGCACTCAGAGGGTGGTGGTGGATGGATCATATTCGACTTGGGGGGAGGTGGGTAGTGGAGTCCCCCAGGGCTCGGTCCTGGGCCCTGCGCTGTTCAATTTCTTCATCAGCGATCTTGATGTTGGGGTGGAGAGCAACCTGTTTAAATTCGCTGATGACACCAAAATTTGGGGGGAGGTGAGCACGCTAGCAGGGAGAGAGAGATTGCAGAAGGATCTGGATAGGTTACAGGGGTGGGCAGACAGGAACAGGATGCGTTTCAATACGGACAAGTGCAGGGTGCTGCACTTGGGTAGTAGGAACCAGCAGCACACTTATACGATGGGGAACTCCCTACTTGAGAGCACGGAGGCGGAAAGGGATCTTGGTGTCATTATTGACTCCAAGATGAACATGGGCCGACAATGCGAGGTCATGGTTGGCAGGGCTAACCGGACCTTGTCGTGCATCCACAGGTGCATCTCGAGTAGAGCCAGGGAGGTGATCCTCCCCCTCTATGCGACGCTGGTCAGGCCGCAGCTGGAGTATTGTGTCCAGTTCTGTGCGCCCCATTTCAGGAGGGATGTGGACAACATGGAGAGGGTCCAGAGGAGGGCCACCCGCATGATCCGGGGACAACAGGGCAGACCCTACAGTGAGAGACTGCGGGACCTGAACCTATTCATCCTCCACAAGAGAAGGCTGAGGGGGGACCTGGTGACGTCTATAAACTCACTAGGGGGAACCAGAAGGGTTTGGGGGAGACGCTGTTTCCCCTAGCCCCCGCTGGCATAACAAGGAGTAATGGGCACAAGTTGAGGGAGAGGAGGTACAGATTGGACATCCGAAAAAACTACTTCACAGTTAGGGCGGCTAGGAGCTGGAACCAACTTCCAAGGGAGGTGGTGCTGGCCCCTACCCTGGGGATCTTTAAGAAGAGGCTGGGTACTTACCTGGCTGGACTCATTTGAGTCCCGTTTTTGTTTTTAGGGTGAGTGTTTTTTGTTTTTTTTTTGGGTTGTTCTCCCGCCCTGGCGGGGGGTCGGGCTAGAAGATCTATTAGGTCCCTTCCGACCCTGAAACTATGAAACTATGAAACTATGAAAAGCCAGAGCCAAAGGGGCAGCCAGATTCAAAAGCAAAGAACCAGAGTCAGGGGATACCAAAGGTCTTACCAGGATCAGAAGCTGAAGTCAGAGCCAGGATGGAAACCTAGAGACCCATCAAGGAAATGCACAGGCCATAAGAAACAAAAGCTTTCACCTTGGCCCAGAGAAGGAAAGTGCTGTCTGTGCCTGGCTTTTAAGAGCTGCAGTGAGTGGGGCCTGGGGCCTCTGGCTTCCAGCTGCTCTGATCACCTCCTGCAACTCAGCTGAGACCAGGGTGCTGCTCTGGGATTGTGCTTGTTCAGGGGATGACTTGCCCTAAACTCCTGACTGGGACTGGCTGGTCCAGGGTTCTGGCCAGGCCTCATTATACTGCCAGCCTTGCCAGCTGGTGGTCGTCTCACCATCCACACAGAGGCATGTAATGCTATAGCAGTTTTGGTAACAAAAACTGAATAATGCCAGCCCAGATTAAGTTGTACATAAACAGATCACACAAATTTATCACCCTGCAGCTGAGTGACAAAGCCAGGACTTGAACGTCTATTGCCTGAGCTCCAGCCTACAGCAGTCTTCATAAGGCACCATTACATTTAGCAACCGTTATTTGAAATGCTATGCTATGGAGAACGGATCCTTTGCTGGTCTCTTTTATAGAACCACTGTAGAAAAGTACAAGATCTGCCCTCCCCACCCCTCCCAGGAGCAATAATATGGACAGTTACGACTTTCTTTATCCTACTAGGTTTTTTCTTTCAAAAACACACTTTCCTGGCACAGAAAAGTAAGAAAACCGAGCATTTGGACTTTTCTCTCTTTCTTTCTCTATCCTTAACTGGATCTCATCACCTTCTATGATAAGGTGACAGGCTTTATGGATGGGGGAGGAGCAGTGGTTGTAATGTACCTTGACTCTAGCAAGGTTTTTGATACTATCTTCCACAAAATTCTCATTAAGAAGCTAATGAAATACAGACTAGATGGAAGAACTGTACATGCAATGTAACTGGTTGGAAAATTGTACTCAGCAGGCATGTCTACATGTACAATTAATGCGCACAAATAAACTCCATAGCTTATTACCCTGGAGTCTTTTGGTCCTGTGGGTGCCATTTGAATTTTTGTCCAGGAACAAAAAACTCTGGAGCATATTCCTCCGGAGTTTATTCATGGACAGAACATGGAGCCCAGTCGGAACAGCTTGGGCTGGAGCAAGGCTGCTCTGACCAGGCTCCACGTACTACAAAGCAGCTGGTTGTGGCACAAGCACCCTCATGCTGAATCACCCTCGTCCTTCAGCCAACCCCCTTGCTGCACATGGAGCCTGGTCAGAGCTGCCCTGGACTGGGAGGCTGATCCCCTGAGTCCCCTGCCAGCCCAGAGCTGGTCCAACTGGCCTCCACATGCTGCAGAAGGGCTGGCTGGAGCATCAGGGTGCTTCAGCATGGGGGCTGCCTGCTGGCTAGCTCTGCAGTGAAGCACCCTTGTGCCCCAGCCAGCCACGCCACCATCTATATATGTGCTGCAGTGCATGTAAAACCATCATTGCAGGGCAGTACTTGGGTTTAGCTGGACTACCCTGCAACAACATTTATTAGTCTACTACAACCTGATAGGGTCACATGTGTAAACGGTGATATTTTAGTGTGGAGCTAATTAGTCAGCTCCGCAGTAAACATCTCATGTAGACATGCCCAATGAGTAGTCAATAGCTCAATATTTCTTTCAGGAGAAGGTATCAAGTGGAGTTCCCCAGGGCTCTGTCCCGAGTCTGGTTTTGTTTAATACCTTCATTAATGGTATGGACACCGGGCTTAAGTGCACACTTAGCACGTTTGCAGATGATGCTATATTGGGTAGAGTTGCACATGCTTTGGAAGGTAGGGCAATGAACCAAAATGACCTGAATAGACTGGAGAAATGGTCTGCAACCAGTGAGATAAGATTCAATAAGGACAAGTGCAAAGTCCTGCATCTGGGAAGGACTAACTGCATGCACAAATACAGACTGGGGAATGACTAACTGGGCTGCAGTACTGCAGAGAAAGAAGTCAGGGTTACATTACACCACAAGCTGAATATGAGCCAACAGTGTGCTCTTTTTGCAAAAAAGGCCAACACCATTCTGGGTTGTATGAAAATAAGTGTCACTTGCCAATCACCAAAAGTATTTGATCTTTTCTATTCAGCACTGGTGAGGCCTTACCTGGAGTACAGTGTCCAGTTTTGGGCTCCATGCTTGAAGAAAAAAGTGAGCAGTCTACCTAGAGAAATTGCAGGACCTGCATCCTTGAAAGTTTTCAAGAGCAGGTTAGACAGACATTTGGCTAGGATCATCTGGACACGGATGATCTTGCCTTGAGCAGGGGGCGAGACTACACAACGTCATGAGGTCCCTTCCAGTATCTATTTTCCTATGATCCCAATAATGCTATACATTCATAGAGTTTAACACCAGAATAGACCATTGAATCAACTAGTCTGACCTTCTGTATGTCACTGCCCATTAAATGTCATCCAGCCATCCCTGAATTGGGTGCAGTAACTTGTGGTTGACTCAAGCATGTCTTCCAATGAGCCAGTCTGTGTGGAGTTAGGGACATCCCGAGAGAAAGAGAATCTAGTCTCTCCCTCAGTAGTATGTTAACACATGTTCCTTATTCCCACTTTTGAATCTGCCTGCTTTCACCTTCCAGTCATTGATTCTTGTTATGTATTTCTCAGCTCTACTAAAAAGTCCTTTAGCACCTAATATTTTCTCTGTATAAAGATACTTATAATATATAACTGAGTCATCATTCACTTTTCTTCTATACACTGAACAGATTGAGCTACTCAGGTCTCGCCTTTTAGGGATTTTCTCCAGCCCTTGAATCATTTTTGTGGCTCTTATCTATACCCTCTCCAGTTTTTCAACATCCTTTTAAGAATACGAATACCAGAACCTTGTGCAGAGCTCTTGTGGTGTTGTCACCTGTCATGCTGACAAAGAATTGTTTTTTGTTTTTGAGGTCGTTATTGTTGGAAAATATTGATTTGTTAAATTTAATTTTGTTTTGGAAGAAATGGCTTTGACAAACCTGTATCAGAAAAGTTCATTAGAAAAGGCACTGATATTGCATGGAGCTATTTAAAAATAAATAAATCAGAAAGTCATGCAATATTAAATCAATTAACAGACGCAATCTAAGTATATTATACCTACTGAAGTATTTTAACACACAATATTGTGGTTTCACTAAGGAGTGAAACCAGGCTTGTTTGGTGAGAACTAGTTACCATAAATGTATCCTAATAAACCTTTAAAATATTCCGCTCTTTCATCTTTTTTAATTTAATCCTATAAAATCTTCTCTGTGATTCTGCCCAAGCTGATATCAGGTTCACTTGTGTATAGTTACCTGGGTCATTTTACTTGCCCTCCTTGAGTACTGGTACATTAGCACACATGAAATCTTCTGGGATTTACCCCAGCATCCCAAGATGTAGTAAAAATAGACACAAACAGCTCAGAGATTTCATCCACTAACTCTTAAAGGACTCAGTATAATTTTTCTTGAACCTCCTGATTGAAAAATATTCGCCCTGATTGAATGTTGCTTTTCCTAGACACAAAAATCAGGTTGCTCAAGATGTGAATGTCTTCACTCCTGGCCTGGTAACAGAGACATGGCTCTTCAAAACGGCCAACATCTTTGGCTTTTAAATGAAATGGTGCAGACAGTGACTTCATTCAGCTGGCGAGACCACATCAGAAACAAGACAGGTACAAAAAGGATCAGTGCAGATGAGACTTGTTAACGCAGGAATGGGAGGGGATCACCAGTGATTTGGCTTAGTAGACCCGCCACACCAAAAAATGGACAACACACGCAGCGGCTAGGTGACATAACAATAGTGTGACAAGGATCTAAAGACACCATTTGCTGAAGTAAGAGAAATATATGTTCAACACTGCCCCCCTCCCCTCCCCCGGGTGAGGTAGGTCTAGAAACTGGGTAGCCCACCTCCTGAGTGACTGCCTGAACCACTAAGTTATTGTGCTAAAACTCTCTAGACAAAAGGTTTTGCCTAGCTGGAGTCTGGGGACTTATACTCACGTAGATTTGTGCATACAGAGTCATCCATGCTGCTTACCCTTTAATTTTTTTGTGTGACTGGATCCCTGAAAATGCTCTACAGCCATGATGTAACACACATGCATGGCTGCAGATAACTTTTAAAATGCCGGCATCATGCAAAAACTTTACTCTTGTCAAATCGGGCATTAGATTAAGGCACTCTGTTTTACAGCACTTCAGGAAACTTGTGTTCCCTTGAAGCTTCATTTTTCACACGGGGCAGTCCATCCCTCCCCAGTAACCCAGTCGAGGTAGCTGGGCAAGGGGGGTCTGCGATGCAAGGGGGCAAACCCCAGCTGTCAGCTCCATGCCCACCCTGCTGACAGCCCCAGAGTTGGGGCTGGGGGTGAGGCTGGGGAGAGGGGTGGTTCTGCAAACAGCTGCTGGGTTAGGGCAGGGGCACTCTGACTCATAGCACTTTATATAAAGCACCACGAGTTGGAACAGGGCCTTGAACATTGGTGGGGACCCCCAGAGTACAGCCTGCTGATCACACTCAGTAGCTGTCTAGATGCTTGTGTGGGATCACAAACTGTGTATAAGAGCCTCAAATGGCAATTTTGTGACCATGTAACTGCCATCCAGGCTGGTAACATTTTTGCCCAATGCCCACACAGGCTAATTAGTTAGTTGGCTAAACTGCCACTAGTATCTTCTTAGCCAGTGCACTGAGACCCCGGCAGAGTAGCAATGATTTGTACACAAAATACTGTGGCTAACGCATCATCTGTTAAAGCATATTTAGGGATTTCCAAATGTGCACAACTCGTGAAATCACGAAGGAGTTTGCTCCTGATAATTAGTACTGACCTATTCCTTCTTAGCACCTGTCAAGCCATCTGATGCTTGGAAAACATTTCATACCCCTCAGCTTTCCTTGGCTCCCAATATATAGATCAGTTCTTCCATTTGGCAGAATTACCTTGCATTTTGACAATGAGTGAGAGTGCAAAGCAAAACTCTGACTGACTCTTTTACCTCTTTGTAATCATGTAATTCTTGTATAGTGAGCACCCTGAACATTTGCAATGAGAAACTGTACATGAAGCATGTATCTGTTCCCATAGACTGAACCAGAGGGTGGACGGTTTGCACCCAGAGTTTTTGTAATGTCATATCTTTCATTATAAATGTCAAAAATAATTCCTTGCTGTGTCTGGATGTGGCATGCAAAATTCATCTCATGAGAAGTAGAAAATAGTTAATTACTGATGATTAATATTGAGACCTCAAGGAGGGTCCACAAGCTTGTCCGATGTCTCTCCTATTTATATAGTTGCTCCAATAAAAAGATATTATGAAGCAAACATTGCTATTGCTAATTAATCACTGGATAAATAGTCATCAATTCCATTTGGAGTGATGAACTAACCACATTTTATTGTATTTACATGGCAAACTTACTGGGCCCAGCTGGGGTGACCTCGAGAAGAATTTACTGCTCTGGATTGGCTGCTCCATCGACCAAAAGCAGAGTCCATGTGTTTTCACCACACTTTGGACTGGCTAAGTAGCACTCTTGAGTGACAGGACCAATTAGCCATCCCCCCACTAATTAGTCCTCCCAAAATGCTGTGCAGATAGGGCTCCTGGTAGACACAGCCTCAGTCACAATGCTGCTCTAAAACCCCAGTGCTCCAAATATGAAACAAAGGCCATTTTCTTCTATACAATCTACTATGACAAGTGGATGATGAGGTTTTTTTACCCCCCACCCCCACCCTTCCTACCTGAAAAAATTGAAAAAAACAGTCAAACTTTTAATCAGAGCCTTCGTGGTATTTCATAATATTGCTGCAAAGGAGTTGTGTCATTTTCTTGGTGAGATGTTTCTGTTGAATTATCTCCTACTCTCATTCCCATTGGGATTTAAAGGTTTTGCAGATACAGTTTGTTCATAGTTCAGATTCGAGATGGATGGGTCTGATGGAAGTAAGAGTGTGTCTGTAGGTGGAAGTGGTTAAGTAGGGATGGGGAGGAAGCCAAGAAATCTGTGTTTACTACTAGAGAAAATTTCCCTTCGACTGCTACTGGGGAAGTGTTGGTGAAGAGAAAGGTGTCTTCAGGGACTTCTGACAAGACGGATGGAGATAACCTACTGGAGTAGCCGTATCTCACACTATAGGAGGACAGGGAGAAAGTATCAAGAAACACAGCTGGGAGCTCAGTAGATCTTTGTGTCAGCATCCTACATTATCGAGAGCTGTCAGTTGTGTTGCAAATGGCAACATGTCATCCCACCTGCAACAGCTGAGAAGTGGCCACTGCCAGAATCGTAGTCATTCCAGCTACCAAAGCAATGACTGTGGTTTAAATACTAACATGCACAGGGGTCATTGTTCATGTGTGGCATAGCTCTGCTTGGCATGGACCGTAACAGGCCCAGGAGGAAGTGGCTTACCCCTGAGGAGTCCCCCTATTCCTACATCCTGGTGTAGTTTAGGACAACTCAACACACACTCCCTTCCTTTCTCTCCTGTTTCTGGGCTGACCTTCAATATGTCCCACCTGTTTGTAGAGGGAGTACATAGAGGGAGTATATATTTCCTCAGGTAACCAGTTGGGCTTTAATATATATATAGCTTCAGTGGCACAGAAATAATGCATTAGAGGGTAGCATGGGTGACTGGTGCCACCTTAGTCGGGGGGGCCCCCACCAGCAACCAGTCAGTGACCAACCATGGCCAGTCCTGCTGACCGGGAGGGGGTGGTCCCCCATGGCTGAACCTGCTGACAGGGGGGGCAGCCAATTGCAAAGTGGCCAATCACTGCAGCTGATCACTGCAGCCACTTCCAGAAGGGGCTGCAGCTGATCCCTTTGGCTGTGGCTGCTTCTGTGAGCGCAACGGTGCTCCACTCCCTGGCCGGTGCTGCCTGACCCGCCTTCCCATCACCTAAGCCGCAAGCATGGCTGATCAGAGGGTGCACCCACACTCTCGGGGGTGCACATGCACCCCCATGCACCCCCTATGCGTTGCACTGGAGGGCAGGATACAGCTCATGGAAGGAGCTAAAAAAATGAATATATTTTAAAACGTGTATTGGCAAGTGCTGCTGGAAGCCTGCTAAACATGGCTCAGGGCTCTAAGCAATAGCCCAGTAAAGCCAGCAGGGAACTTTCAAGTTCTTGATATCAGCACCAATCGTGGTGGCTACATTAGCACAATCCAATAGCTGCTAATTCCCTTCCCCTTCAGTGTCATTTTGAATTTGAGAGGTTCATTTTTTTTTTTTCTTTTTTATGCTTTAATTCAAAGCTAAATAGGCTATACATATTTGTGGTCTTAATCCTTCATGGAGCTAGTGCAAATTGACATTTTCCACGTCCCAGAGTGAGACAAAGATTAATTAAAAGCTTCACACTACCCTATTATCTCCCTTCCTGATTTTTTTTAATTTTCATTTTAATAGATTTTTGGCTAATTTAAAAATGATGCTGTTTTCACATAGGAATAAACCCCAGTCCCAAATGGAAGAGTCTAGTCAGGGTCCTGAATGGAAGCCTTTAAAGGGGATATACACATCATCATGCACATACTCCTGTGTCCTCTGGGAGCAGGAAGGACAGGGGGGTCTCACGAACAGGCCACTTTTCCAGCAATTCCCAGTCCTGTTTTGCAGAGTAACACAGTTCAGATGAAATGAGGGGAAATGCCTGAGTTCCATAGTCTCTTAATCACTAGCCTGAACCTCTTGAGATTCAGAGTTTCACTAACAGCCAGACTGAGACCGGCCCCATGCAGATGAGGCATGCACAAGGAGATTGCCCAGTTCTGGTCTAGTCAGGATTATCCTCATCCAAGAAGTATGCAGGAAGGGAGAACAGAGGTAATATGACTTGTTACAGATTGTGCTACAAAGTGGAAGAGACTTAGTTGGTAATATCCAAGGAGGAAGGAAAGGTTGGAGAGGGGAGAGAAAGATTTTGCATATCATATTCTTCAAAACTGCATTCATACCAACCATAGCACTGTAGGCCAGGAATACAGACGTTAAAATTCAGTTTGAAAGATGTGCTTTACTTATGTATAGAGCTTGTTAAAGAAACGCTGAAAAGGAATCTCGTCAACAACCCAAACACCAGATCCTGGCACCACCTAATCTTGGGAATGTTTAAAATCCCATATTTAATCCTAATTGAAGTTATGTAAATAGCCACTTTCTGCAAAGGGACCAAGCTATACCTTGTTTTTTTTTGTTGTTGTTGTTTTTTTTTAAATCTAGCTCCAGAACTTAATTGTAGGTTGAGATTTTTTCTAGTTGTGGCTACAGGTTAACAGAAATGGAAAAATGTCAGAAGTTGTAAAAGTAATGGGGGCAACTGCAAATCACATTTTAAAAATATGGCTGTGCAATGAGACACAATCCCTACTAGTAATTTTCTGTAATTCTTCCTGTCCTACCATATTTATCTTTTGCTTGCATGAGTGAAACATCATCTAGGAGCATTTTACATTGTTCTGTTATTAAAAAAGCTAAAAATGTTATAATTAGTTTGGAACAGAGACTAGAAGATGTAATTTTGATCGCTCACATATTCCGTTTGTTGTAAAACTATGTGCTGAACTGTTTTGAATAATATAATTATCCAAGATTTGCTGCCATGTAATTATACTCTCCTGACAAAAGTCAATTTATACATCAATTTGTAGTGTTTGAATAACTGTTTCAAAATAACTGATCCAATTTAAAAAAAAAAACAAAATCCACCACAATCAGAAAAGCAAGACTGGGGGGACAAATGAAATAAATGTTTTCTCCTCTTCTTCCTCATGCATGTTTGCTTCCTGTGTGATACAAAACACTTTCCTATTAGTCTGCTGACTAGATCTTAGGCAATGGCCATGACATATATTGCCATGAAGAGGGCAAACACAACCCTCATGTATGCCTTTGCAGTATACTTTGTTCTATGCTATTCCTTATAGCACTTGCTGAACCACAACGTTGGGGCATCTCCCAGAAACACATGAAGCAACAGAAAAAAGCATTAGCTAAGCAATGAGCATGAGTCTCTCTCTCTCCTTTTCACTCTCTACTAGGGCTGCACCCACATGAGCTTAGACATGTGTTAGTCCGGGGACAAGTAGCAATGCAACACCTTGTGCTACTGCTACTTGTTCCTGGGGAACGCCTGCACCTTATAGCGCCTTCTAGCATATAGCAGCTTACCCCAGGTGGCTGGGGACAGCAATTGTGCCGGTTGCAACAGACTTACCTGGGTCCTGGGGGCCTTGGAGAGCTGCAGCCGCAAAATTCCTGAAGCAGGAAGCCTGGCCAGCAGCCAGAGAGTGGATCTAGCCAGCCAGGCTCCAATTTTGGGCTGCACATGTTGCCACCACACGTGTTTTTGGCATTTTTTTTTTTTTTTGACCC
>NW_005841857.1:4302242-4303318 GCF_000455745.1 Alligator sinensis
GGGGGGGGGCGTTGGTTATGTCTGCTGGGCTAAATGGGTTTGTTATTAAAGACAAGGTCAAAGAATGTGTTTTGTTCTCGAAATAGAAAATGATGATAATAGAGTCATCGGGGCATTTATTTCATTAAGTTAGACCAGTTCCTGAGCAAGTTCAATCCTGCTTAAATTCCTCAATACACAAGGAGCAAACACTACTTCCATGAGCTTTAGGAAGTATAACTATAAGCTTTATGTGAGACTTAACACATGGGTCTTGTGTGGGCCCTCTGGATTATGCAGAGCTTCAGGAAGCAGTTGACACATAAAGACAGAGACCCCTGCCACTTGACATGCCTAGGACAACTCTTCATACTGAGCCAGCAGGAGATAAGAAGCGTGTTTGTGAGGGTGCGAGTATAACAGCTTCCAACTGACCATGGCTTTGTGCTGTTGCAACTTTTGTAACATAGCTCTTGTAAACACTTTATTTCTTCCAACCCTACATGCCTTTCCCTAGGAGAACACCAACATCTCTGTAGCTGGGGTGTCATCTTCTTGGGGATCAGGCCTGAATGCTTGCCCTTTCCCTCTGTCATGTAAACTGTTTGTCTGTTTGGACTTAGCTTCACGTCACTGCAGTACATACATAAAATGTCAGAGTAGAGTACAAGGGACAGCGGAGCAATGTCACTTGGGTGCTGCGGCTGCCACTGCTGTGAATGAAGATGCCTTGGCAAAGAACAGCATTGGTAAAATTAAAAGCAGTGCTATTAATCAGCTGACCTGTCTGTTATTAAGTGCAAGTCAATTGTGAACTGGGTAATCTAAGCAATTATTAAAGCATGAATGTGAATTTAGCTAATGCCCTCATCCTCCACATCATTATCTTAGGCACAATCACCCTTTGGTCCTTGAAATACTTTTTCATTTAAGTGCTGAAACTCTCAGTGTGTGGATTACTTTAATGGCTGCAGAACCAACCATGGTTTCCAGGTAATTGTGAGCTTCTATTTTCGGTTATTCATTATGTAGACATGAGGATTTATTATTTGAATCATTAAACATAAAAAAAAAAGAAATATGGGGGGGGGGGGGGG
>NW_005841857.1:4303376-4304808 GCF_000455745.1 Alligator sinensis
AAGGGGGGGGGGGGGGGGAAGGAATGCAATCTAGCACCTAAGGTGCTAGTCGAAGCGTCAAGATACCTACATTATTTCCCAGGTCTGACACTGACCTTCAAAATAATCTTGATCAAATCACTTCACCTCTCTCTGCCTCTAGGTCCCTTCTCTGCAGTTAGGTTGTGAACTCTTTGAGGCTGTGATTATCTTTTATCATATATTAATTGCTTAAGTACAAAGTGGCCATATTTCCAAAGTTAAGGCTTCACATGGAACTTTCATTCCTCTTCCTGAGCATATAGTTAAAGCTACAACCTTTTTATGATCACAAATGCTTTATTAAAACCTATCATGGATTTTTTTACTACTGTAGATACTGTATATGTGCAGTATCTTTTAATATGTATCTTAAATTATTCCATGCCTTGATCATTTTCATTGGCTTACCAAGTCTGGTGTATCTCATTTCCCATCACAAGAGCCAGGATATGTGTTTTATCCCAATAGGTTGTAAGTGGCCAACCCTTTGTATGGGAGTGGATTTCATTCTACGACTTCCTTAAATAATAGATCTTATTTGACCGAAACAATGGCCCTTTTTAATGAGAATTGTCACTGTGATGTCTCCTATCATGAATAGAAGTAATCTCACTAAGGATTGCTCAAGGTTTCCAAACAGTGTCACCTTTAGCACTTCTTGACTGAGCTCATAACGTGCACAACCACCATTGTGATAAGAGCGAGCTCCCTCAAACACAGTATAATTATATTAATGCTCAATACATATGTCTTCACCTGGAGAAAGAAATGAATTCTTACGTAATGCTTGGAAGCTGATATGAGTTTGGATAAGCACTAAAACAGGCTACCTAGAGAAAATGTGAAATTTTCATCCCTGGAAAATTTTCAAGAACAAGCTGGATAGACACTTGGCTGGGATGCTTTAGTCAGGAATGATCCTGCCTGGAGCAGGGGCCTGAACTAAATGAGCTTGTGAGGTTCCTTCCAACCCTCCCATCTATGAAGCAAAATCCTAGGGAAGATAGGGCAGGTTGTAGTTTTCATGCAAGTCAGCAGGTTGAGGCAAACAGAACAATTCAGCCTGGGGTTCACCTTGACTTGCTAACTTAGATTAAAATTTTAAATTGCATTGTCCTGAGGAGGATTTTTCCTTGTGCTAACTTCCAGCAGTGTAACCAAAATAGTGGCAAATGGGGCACCAGCCCCTGGCACTGACTTTGGGAGTGATGCAAAAATAGCAGCTACCGTGCTGCTGACCCAGCTGATGCTGCTGGCAGCAGCTCCTTCCCCATGCATCATCATCACCCAGGGATCATATGTGCAGAACATACTTTTATATCTAAGAAATACAAGTTAGTCTCTTTGCATGTATTTCTACCCCTGGGTAGCGTGAGTGACTGGTGCCTCCTGAATCGGGGGGGGGAGCGGG
>NW_005841857.1:4304839-4312637 GCF_000455745.1 Alligator sinensis
ACGGCATCGGTGTCAGTCATAGGGGGGCACCAGCCCCAAGGGTGGGGGGGGCACATGCACCCCCGTGCACCCCTACCAGTCACTTATGCTGGATACCACAGTTCTTTCCTTTGCGGATGTTTCTCTGGTTACATTTCATTAACAATTGATATAAGGGATGAACAGCCACCCTCCCTTCCCGAGATGATAGGTTCCAGTTTATTATGCTCCCTATTGATTCGCATAGCCTCTTCCTCTATGATAAATTGAGCAGGTTGTATCATTTCTGCTCTATTTTTTTTTAATGATTGGCTGTAATTAATTGATTGTTTGTCACAGGCTCTAATTTCATCTAAAGAGTTGACTCAAAAGAAGCTATAATCAATGTCTTTAGTGGGTGAGTATTTCTTTAAGAAAAGATTGACTGTTATCGATGTTAGGGATTTTACCAGATTAGAAGTATATTGATGGTGTTAGCTGTGCTGGGAATATTCATTGTGTTTATAGTTTTGTGCTCCAAGATTGGTAAATCAAAACGATTCTGAAACTGTAATTTTCAAACAGTTGCAAGCAAGGAGATTTTGAAAACTTAAAAGAAAATGATGTGCTAAAAGCTATTACTGTTTATACAAGGATTTTTCAAATGTTAACAGATAAAAATAATGCCCCAAATTTATCCTGCTGGTAAACTAAACAATTTCCTTGGTGTTGCATCAGAGTTTAATTTGTCCCATTGTATGAGGGCAGGGAATTTTTTTTTCCATTGCATATGATCAAACTTATCCTTAAAGAAGGATTACAGGTTATGTAGAGAGAGTTCAGGCTTCCAAGCAGTTGATCGTAAGGCAGTAAAGATGACAAAGAGGATTTTCTTAGGAGCTGATGATAGATCAATTGCGGTAAACAGCATGTGCTTTATAAACGCCCAAAATGTTAATCTTTAGGTTTTATTAAAATCATCTTCTAGCTTGAAACAAAGAAGGCAGATATAAGAACACAGACTTATTGGACTACATTTTCCTGAATGACTGGAGCAGTCATGAGAATTTAAAAATGTAAATATAAATTATTAAAATATATATTTGTTCATATAAACAAACAGATACATATATATACACACATGAATGTCATATAAAATGTTGTTTTTTTCACAAATTATAAATTTAGATTTATTGTGCTGGCTTGTTTTTCATGTAAAAGGAAAGTAATTTAGCAGCCTTAGCCCTGGATAATTTGAATCAAGCTGAGAAAACTTGTTGTCATCTTTCCGTATATTCAATCTAGAAATTATGGCACTACACTGTTGGGTTGAATTGCATCTCTGGACTGGAACATTTGGTATTTCGTGCTTACAAGTTCAGACAACAAAATGGCATGTATAATAACCTAGTCTCTTGCAAGAAATAGGAACATGGCTGTTCAAGGTTTTAATAATGGATTTTATGGATGTCTAAATCACCGATTCAAATCCAAACCAAGCTTCTGTCTATCCATAAATTCCAGTCTGCTGGTAGGTCAAGGGCCTATACAAATTAGTTGGGCAGTCTCTGTTTAAATTCCCCATGGATATGCACCAGATTCATGGATGCAAAAATCTTACTTTATACCAAAGTAAGAAATAAAAGAACAGAGGCTGACAGAAAAAGCTGACCTACAACGAGAAGGAAGAATTAGGATACAGTCTCTTTGCTATATTAAACCATGACACATAGAAGATCTCAGGCCAATGTCAGGTAAGAGAGAGTTAATGCTTCTCTGAGTAGAGATCTTAGGGCAAAAAAGGCTACTGAAAATCATGTTCTACATTATCCTATGGATGGTAGCCCTAGGTAGCCTGTTTGTAGTTAGTACTGCATTTTCTTTAAGAGATGTAGTGGAATGCACTTCCAAGGAACAGTAATTAGCCAGCATGATGAGAAGTGATTTTGATGTTGTGAGCTAAATGTCCTCCTTCTACGATTTAGATTTATAGTGGTATTTTTTTTTATTACGTGCTTCCATACCAGCACAGTTTAATTCCATCCTGCTTTCTGTGCACTGGTGATACTAAGTGGAAGGGATATCCATCTTTTGGTCTTAGATCCGGTATCATTTTTGAGTGGGTTGCTGGAGGGTGAGTTCAGGAGAGATGGTGAGCACTTGGCCTCACTGTGGAGCTAAGCCAGCAATGCCACACAGCATCCTGGGAAGCATATCAGGTGCTGCTGGACATGTTATGAGAAGTGGCAGGAGCTGGAATTTTTACTGCTTCCAGTCCCAACTGCATCATCATCGCCCCCTGCATCAGGACCAACCTGGGGAGTTCATGAAAGAATCTGTATGGGCCAAGTAACCTGAAGGTAAAACCTGATCAGGTCAAAGTCTTTGAGGTTACCTTGAAGTGGGACACCAACGACTCTCTCTGTTTCGTGTGCCATTTTGGGATTACAACATTCATAGATGAATATCTAAATTTGAAAATCATTCAACTGCTTCAGGGGTAGCTGCATGGATTGATTTTAGATCACCATTAAATTATATAATTGGGCAATCATTCACAATGTGTTGCACCATCTGAAAAACTACACTGCAATCACAACCCAGACTCTTTGATTCTCCATTTATGGAATAGGTGTCCACGTTGTCCATGAAGTCTCCAGATGTGATTCAGGGAGGTCCAAATCTTCCTCTGTCAGTCAAATCCTGGCTGGGGGAGTATATGGCTGCTGACAATGTATTTTTGCGGCAGGTTGGTATTTCCCAGGTTTTCTCCATTGGTCTTTGTTGCTCCTGTTATCATCATAGAGCTTCTTGGTGTATTTCCAGAGGGGTTTGCTAGATTTGAGCCTATCCGGTGGTGGCATGGGGACATCCTCGTTGGATGGAAGGTTTGGGTTACCGATGGCCTTATGGTATTCTCTTATGCATGCGGCATTGTGACAGAGCTGTGTAGGAGCAATGTTTGGTAGGACTGGAAGCCATGACAATGGTATACTTTTTAGCCTTCTTGATATAATCCGCATAGCTACATTTAATTGTGTGTCAATAATCTTTTTGTGAATGCTTCTGTTCCACGCTGGGGAGCAATATTCTGCTGCAGAGAAAACAAGAGCTAGAGTGGCCATTCAAAGCGTGGTTGCATTTGCTCCTCATGTCATTCCAGCCAGTTTATACACAAGATTAACTTGTGATTTCAATTTTTTTAGCAACTTTCCTGAAAAGTGAGGCTCCAGTTGAGTTACGCCAAGGTATTTTGGGAACTTCTTATGTTTAACATCTTCTCCACAGAAACCAGCAACCATTTCAGGTCTCACAGGAACTTCACACACTTTGCAGACTAGATCTTCATCCATCAGGCCCATCTCAACTGCCTCTCATTCATCAGCACCATCCACTATGGCCATAGAGACAAGAGGTACTGGAAGTTCAGGTATGAGAGCTAGACCCTACTCCATGTCCTGTATGGCTGCAATCCTCACCCAAGATGGTCATCTCAGCATCAGCTGGGATGTCAGCAATAAACTGCACCATTCAAGACTATAATAGCCCACTGTGTGTGGACAGTTTTGTATCAGATACAGACAACAAAAAGATTCCCATGATCAATGTGACCATCCCTTGTGACAACCAGTGGCAGACTTTTATTGAATCCCAGGAATGAAAGGTATCCAAATAAAGGCAGTTGACTGATACCCTATGGTAGAAGGGGCATGATATGATGGTACAGGGGCTGATCATTGGGGCACTTGGAGCATGGGACCCAAGCAATGAGAGTGTCCTGCAAGCCTGCAGAATACCCCATAGCTATACAAAACTGATGAGGTGCCTCATGGTATCTGATACCGTCTAATGGTTGAGGGACATCTACAATGAGCACATTACAGGCCACCAGTATGAAGACAGCTGGCCAAGACCACTCACCAGAAGTGAGACCAAGGGGATGGACTGAATCCACCCCATATACATGCATCATAGACCTACACAGACTGTTAATGCCTTAAATAATTCCCCACCCAGCCACTGTTCAATGCATGCTAAAACCATTGTCCAAGCCATACAACTTTGTACAAATGCAGATACCTTGTGTAGACTCTTACTTCTGTTCTCTCCTTGGGTAGCATTGGAACTGCTCAACCCCTTTACCTCAGGCTAACATAGGCTGTATGAATCACTGCATATCTTAGATTGTGGTAATGTAAACCAAGTATGTACCCATGTAGCTACCATGTGTGAGGTCCTATATTGTCTTCCAACTTTACAAAGGTATGCAAATAACCATATTTTTTTTAACATTTACTAATAAAGCATTATATCTGTTCATTTAATAGAAACAAGGAGTGTGCTTACTTTTTAACTCTTGTCTACCTCATTTATCAAACCTCCACACCTAAAATTCAAGTTACCCTCCTTGTTACTACTGGTTGTATTTGTCTACACCACTTCTGGGAGCACCACTGTGAAACATGCTCCACTCTGGGCATATACCAATGCCTGTTAGCAAATCAGTACTGCTGCCTTAGAGTAGCTCTGAGCACACACAAAGAAGCATTCTCAAAACAGAGAACATAAGATGGGATTTCAGGGTTGCTCTAAGGTATCTACATCACTTGATTTCCAGCATTTGGTATGTACCAATGGACAGTAGATGGCAGTGGTATGCTTCTCAGCAGCAGTCCCATACTCAGGACATAAGTGGCATATACAAGTCCTCATGCTCAGGATTCAGGCACATTGGTTGGACATCATGGAGTAGCCTGCAGTGTCTTTATATCTTCTCTAGCATAGGCCATGGAATGGGGTGGGCTACCCGGGCCATGGCCCAGCCACTTTTAGCATGTTAATTTAGCTAGCTATACACTTAAAAAATAGCTATCAAGTTTTAACCAGAATGACAATTGCACATTTGTGGATTATATACATTAATATGCTAAATGTTGGCTGGGCCATGGCCCAAGTGGCCCACCCTATTCCACGGCCTATATCTAGAGAGAAACAGGAGTAAAACTGGCTAGGATCTCAAAATGGCATCAGCTTCACACCAAATGAACAGAGAACTCCAAACAACCCTTTCTAAAATATGCTGGCAAGTTCCTAAATAACTTTTGGTCAGTGTTTTAAGGGGAAAATAAGTCCAACAACTTTCTTCAGAGCTGAGGGAATCTCTATGTTGTGTACTCGATACAATTCAGTTGTAGAAGGATCACTGAAGCTGGAGAAAACTTGAAGAGTGCACAGTTTCCCTGCAAAGCCCTGCTCCACACCGTCACTTTATGTAGTGGCATATAGGGCATGGGATGGGTAAGACATGGGTGGACTGGAAGCTCTGCTCCTTCACAGATTCAATCTATCCTCTATGGTTTAGGGTGCAATATCTACTTATCTGTGGAGCATATCTGTATCACTGAACAGGAGTAGGTTCCACACTGCAAGGGTGCAGGGAAGGGCATGGAATAGCCCTGGCCCAATCTTACTGCACTCCAGCATCTATCTGTTGCAGGGAAGCTTTATAAGAAACACCCAAATATACATGTCCTAATGTTTAGTTTAAAAAAAAAAAAAAAGAGGTGCAAGTAGATGGGGATCAGAACTATGCACAATCTTATCTGGGAATTACAATTGGCACCCTTTTCAGACAATGTTTAACACTTATCTAGGCAATCAAGCATTTACTGGGGTCTGCATTTGAACCTACAGTCTTTCTCTGTATCATTCAACCAGACTGCTTTGTTGTGCAGTGTATAGCTCATTCATTTCACTGGCTTGTGGTTCCTTGAGTTTATGAAGAAATCTGTTTTACTTCCTGCTGGACCACCGTGCTTTTAGTTTTTCCCTGCGTCCTTGAATAGCTTGAGCGGTGTATTTTGTGTAAATGCCACTGCTGATTAAAATTCAGCGAGATGTGCAGGACATGAAGACCTGTTCATAGCAGCGCTTGAAGAATTAATTATGCTGGCAATGCCAATGATTAGAAACAGATTTAGTGGAAAAGTCTTTTTGTCAGGGGGCCGCAGTAGTTTAACCATGCAAGAATCACTGTAAAACACTCAGGCTCTGTGTTTGGTTTTTTGGGCTTGGCTGTGGAAGGGCATTCACCTCATTCATCCCACAAGGAATATTCTCTACAGACACCATTGAATGGGTCCCATCTTCCATTGGAATTCCTCCTGAGTAAGATTCTGGTATCTTTACTTACTCTGAGTGGCATTTTATGATACAATTAGCTCCTTTGCTTTCAGCTGGAGGACTTGTGGAATAAGCTGTGACATAGTGAGAGCAATGGTAATGGCATGTGACTCAGTTAATCACATTATGTGTGAAACTTGACGGCATTTTGCTCTATGTTCTGCTGGATGACAATACTCTGGGTCTTTGAAGCTACCACCATTTCATTTACACATGGCACAGCTGTCTGCGCCTCTTAAGAATGAGCTATAAAAATTTCCATGCCCAGTTAATGCTTGATCTTTCACAGCTGGAAGTGATGCCAATTAGTGCCACTCATGGGGATGGTCTGGGGGATAGGGATCATGTTAAGAATGGTCTTACTGGGTCATCATAATCCAGGATTTAACACCATCCAACTTTGTTCTGGACCCTGATTTCAACTGTTAGTCTGAATTTTTATTTTCCCTTCACCGGTACACTTGCAGTCAGGTCCTGGTAGTACAACTCCATTTTAATGGTTTATAATAATAAGTCATTTTATACAATTAGAACCATCTAATTTTATTTTTATAATGAGCCACAGAGCTGGCAATTTTGCTGTGCATCACTGCCTCTGCTCCCTGCATGACTGTATATTATTGTCAAGATTATGGAGGAGAACATCCTAAATGCTTTCCCAGTCAGCTGCCATCAGCTGCCTGCCTTTTCATCCCAAATGATCTTAATTTTTCATTTTCAAGCAAAGTGCAATTGTCAAATATTGTATTCCTTGCGATAAAATCCACATGCAATTGCAATAAACACACAGCATTATCTTGTCACTCTTCTTTGAAAATACCTTCTCTGCTTGCCTAACTTAGGCTAGTGACATTTTCCTGGACTTTCAGATTACAATTTGCTATAAATGCACCAAAATGCTATAGCAATAATAAGCAAACCAAGTGAATTTCAATGCCTGTTTCGATATTATTTCTGATGTCTTTTGTACTCATCTGTAGAGCAGGTTGACACTTGAAATTTCCAGTCTTAAGGAAATTCAGACATTTTGTTTCCATTCTTTATTGGAATGAAAAAAAAAATTCTCACAACACAAAATCCAGAAATCCCTTTAATTTGGGTTGGCCACAACATAACATTTGGATTTTTTTTCTGATTTTATATGGATTTATCATTAACAATATAATTAATCCCCCCCCCCCCCCCCCCGCTTGTCTGCCCGAGCCGGGTAAACCCCCCCCCCCCCCCCAATCGGTTTGCAGTCAGGTCCTGGTAATACAATATACATTTATTAATATAAAATAAATATTGATATGAAAACTTTTTAAACAATAAAAAACCCCAAAAAGGCACATTTCTATTTCCTCCCCAAAATGAAATTTCATCCAATTCAACAGTTTCCTATACGAAGATATGACCTTGTCTGAAAACATCAAAGAACAAATACAAAAAGGATGAGATTTTGGATTCTCAGACATCAGCAGTTGACTCTGGCTTTCATGAATTATTTCTTATGATTTATAGGGAAATGATATTACTAAGCTCTCAGCTGCTCGACCAGGCAGTTATATTCATGGTTAGTTTAACTATATTATGGTACAAAGATCACTTAGAGAGACCTACACAGAGACGTATGGCAGACAGGTAGATGGATCAGGTAGAGGTAGAGGAGAGGGAA
>NW_005841857.1:4312647-4314724 GCF_000455745.1 Alligator sinensis
GCCTCTTCTCTTTCTGTCCTGATCCTAGGGCTTGATCCTGGGGTTCTTCTTCATGAATAATGCTTATTTGGAGTCAATAAGAGGTGTGTGAAGAAGCACACATTAGTCTGCTTTTCCCTCAAAAACCTTGACCTTTTCTCCCATGGGCCTTTTTGCCTTAGAAAATTCCCTACCAGAACCCATAATGCCACTGTTCTTACTTCCATAACATTACAGTGATGGCTGTAAACCCTCCTAATCTTCCTAACAGGAAGGTGACATAATATTGTGTTCTTATACCATACACATACAAAAGTGGTTGGCCCTTTTGACCATTTCTCCCACTTCGCAAGTCCTGTGTTATTCCTAAATTTAACCTCTGGATGCTACTGTAATATTATAATACTGTCAACTCAGTCACAATCATGCATGGATCCAGGGTTTTGTAGAGGGGAGTGTGGGAGTAGCACAGGCCAGCTTCCCTTGCCCCTCTTCTCAAGGCTGCCCCATGGGAAAGTAGCAAGGGACTATTTTAACTCCCCAAATCAGGTATGAATCAACATCCCCACCCCGACAGTCTTGACACCTTGCCCCTTTCCTTCTGTGCTCAGTGGCACCTCCCTTTCCCCACCCCTTCCTTTCATTGCTCCCTCCCCCTGCCTCCAGATGACTCAGGAGTTGTTGGTGCCCCAAAACCACTCTTGCCCATCTCCAGTTGGGCTTAGCCAGGGACAGCAGCAGTGGTGAGCCGGCAGACAGGTTTCACCTTCCTGAATCTGCTCCATAGATGGTGGGGGACACCCAGGGAACTGGGCAAAGAGGGAAAACCCCTCAGTTGTTGCCACTGTGTCCGGCTGAGCCCAGACTCCATGCCATCCAGCTGGAGTCAGACAGGAGAAGCTGTAGGGCTCCCTCTACCCCCAGGTCAGCTGGGGGCAGCAGCAGCAGTGGGCAGGGGAGTGGGGAATAGGAAAGGAGGGGATGTGCCACTGAGCACTGGAGAAAAGAGGCACGTACTAAGAAGGTGGGATTCTTCCCTGATTTGGGGACTTTAAAGTCTGCTGCTCCCGAGGCATAGTCTGAAAGGGGGAAGACCACACCACAACACCCCCTTCTGGATCCACCCCTGTCCACAATGAATACTAATAATGAAATGTAATTTCAAGGCACATCAGGAAAATAAAATTCAAAGAGGAGGAAGTGACCTCAGCTGGCACACAAAAACACAGTAAAAAAAGGGACACATATGAAAATGGAATGTGCTTTTTATCATTTATGCTCCCAATTAGATTACAGGAATTAATTCAGACTAAGCAGGTAGCACCAGTTTTTAGAAAAAAGGCATCCTGAATGTTGTATGTGTGTGCAAATGCAGAACCATACTCCACTACTGATAGGTCTGCTCAGTCTTTTTCCTGTCCTATTCACTGTAAAGCAGGGTTACAATTTAACAGTATAGGGTTAAAGCTTCCTCAGGAAATGAATAAATAAAATAAAAAATGTGCTTTCACAAATTTTAAAACAAATCTGGAATTTGCACCTTTCTTTTAATCTTTGCACTTACACCTAGTTGGAGGACCTGGTCGAAGAGCAGTTAACCATCTCACTGTCTCAATCAGCATAATGCCAACTCCTGCTCTGGATTGGTGCCTTTGGCATACTCCCCTACATTTAACGAGTTGTAAACGGATCCATGGTCATTTTCTTGGAAAGTCAAAGGCAGTAGGGCTGTGCGAAGCTTTGGGTGCTGATTCAATTTGGAGGAGATTCGGCCCCAATTTGGCTTCCAAATCTCTGAATACAAATCAAATTAGGAGACCAGTAAAAGGTCTGAATCTTTCTGAAGCTCTCCGAATCGATTTGGAGAATGTTCAGAGAGCTTCGGAGACTCAGGCAGTCCCCACTTGCTGCCGCAGGGAATTGGACTCCATGCTGGTAAGTAGGGGTGGGGGGATGGGACCATGGAGAGACCCCCAGCAGGCCCCATTCCCTGCTTGCTCCCCCAGCCCTCCTGAGTGCCCCCTGAGCCCTGCCCACTCTCCCAGCCCCTTCAGTGTCTGCCCCACCCAGCCCCAGCATGCCGGCGCATTTAAAAAAA
>NW_005841857.1:4314921-4315525 GCF_000455745.1 Alligator sinensis
GCCCCCCCTGCCCGGCAGAAGCCAGTGAGTTCAGGGCTTTTTTTTTAATTTTTTTTTTTTTTAAAGAGCCGGGAGCTGGGACTGGGTCGGGCAGCCATTGATAGGGCTGGGAGAGTGGGCGGGGGATGAGGCCTGTCCAGTTTGGACATTCTGATTCTCCAAATCAGATTCATCTGATTCGATTCAGGACAGTGATTCAAATCACCAAATTGGATCACTGTCCCCTGAATCAGCTGAATCCAAGGCGAATACTAGCCACTTCGCACAGGCCTAAAAGGCAGCTGAGTGTGATGCTGGGACCACCCCTGCATTGTATGCCATTGGCAACAAAAAAGGGAATGTCTTAAAAACTATTAAATTCCCATGAGCCACTGGGCTTGAAATGTTGTTTGGCTTGTTTAATGCTAGTTAACTATTTCCCTTTATGATTGTCTTCCATCTTTTCAATCTAAGTTAATCTAACCAGATGTTGGCAGGACAAGAATGCGAAGATAAACCCTGAACAAAGCCTTTTGCATTTAAAATGTTTAGTGCGTGGTTTTAAACATGACGTTTTTGAGATGCAGATCTTTGGAAGAACATTTCCCCACCTGCTGAAATGACA
>NW_005841857.1:4315556-4322233 GCF_000455745.1 Alligator sinensis
CTCTCATGACTAAGACATTATGGTTCAAGAGGCCTCAGTTCTATCACTAATTTTTGGCCATGACCCTCAGCCCGGCGCTGTACCTCTCTCTCACCTCCCACCGATCCTTTGCCTTTTGTTTTTAAATATTCTAAGCTCTTCAGGTCAGAGACGGTCTCTTATTATGTACATATTAGTATATGCACTTATCATCTAGTAGCCAATCCTACTTAACCACCCATTCCAGTTCTCAACCATTCCTGTTTAGCCACACACTCACTTTAGATGGGGGATATACATTCAGCAGACATCTATGGGCATCTGCTCAGCATCACCAGTTACAGGTGCTCCTTTGTTCTGGGTTTCTGTTGCATTGCCCATGATTCTGAATTGTGCCTTTTGGTTTGTTCTTCATTGGCTGTTGTTCCTTGTTTGGCACAATCTGTTTCCTTTGAAGAAACTTCTGACAATACCTACAGCCTGTCATCTAGTGCGACTTTGACATCAACCTCTAGGCACCACTGCAACATAAATAATACTACTAAAACTAATAGAGCATATGGGTGAATATGGAAATGCAGGGTTGGGTCCTAAGCATATCCCTTTCTTTCTCAGTCAGTGCTGCAGTATTAATAAAGTTTATCTGACAGAATGATCTATAGGAGACATAGATTCAATGTTACCTTCATGTTCAGTGGCTCTTAGCAACAGCAGGCATGATTTACAAAGGCAACAATTCATATTTCTTCCTTATGATTGATTAGATCCATGTGATAAATATTTCCAAGTTTGTTCATAATTTCTATTGGTTACATTGAGATGTTAAAACATATAAGATGGTGGCTATTTCTGTTTTTAAAAGAACAACAATAAAAAAAAAAAAGCCATGAATTGCTTTCTTTATGATTTGCTAAAGATTGTACCATTTGCTATTACTAACAAAGTGGGGGGGTGGGGGGAGGGGTGTAATTTATTGACCCAGGACAGTTCAGCTGAGATGCAGCATCTGGTTGTTCAATGAAGTCTTGCATTTTACCCAATTTTCCAGCTGGGTTGACTAGAAAATATAAATCTAAACTTGATAAATACCAACCACTGTTCCTCTGTCTGAGAAATTAATTTTCAAATGCCATTGTAAGACTGTGTGGCAATCAGGCACACACACAAGCAGCAGAAATAATATTGGCTCACTGTAATATACTGGCAGCAAACAGCTATCACCTCTAACTGTTCTGCCTAGGATTTCATTTGAGGAATATGCAAATACAAGATTGTTAAAGTAACTGATTGCAGAAGCATGGAATCAGTAGGGGTGTCAGCCCTGCTGTCCTGGATAAATTCCAGTTCAGGTAATTACATTCTACCTGCCTAAATTCCCCTGTTGCTTTAGTTCTTTATTTTGACTTCAGCTATGGTGCAAAATTCTTCATAGACATGCTAAAGAGCAGTGTGCTTTGAATGTTTCACCTCCCTTTGTTCCCTTTCAATATGTATTGATACAAGCCATACTGTATTCCTACAATCATTTACTAAAAAAGCAGTGATTAATCATTTACACCAAAAATTAATAATATTTTTGGCACTGAAACAAACATTTTTTTTTTTTTTAGTTGAACCCAATTTGTAGTATATAGATCATCCAATCAGAAGTCAGGAACAGCCACATCACATGTCCTAGGTGTCCAAATCACACTACTTGAACTTGGAATGTATCTGTTGAACACCTGATCAAACATCTCCTGCTACATCAAACCATCAGTAACAAGAAAGGCATTTGTATGATTCTGAAGAACAAGGACATTTGTTTAAAACCTTAGTATTTGCATAGACAATTCACTCACATGAAAATGGTCTGGAAGGGAGGGGGGGAGGCAAAAAAAAAAAGTTGACTTGTTCACCCAACAGATATTGGCCTATTCTATCCCAGCAATAGTGGCTTTTAGGTACTCGAGGTCCCATTGGTGTCATATGGCTTGACTGCTACCCAGCTGTGCTCGAGTGTGGGTGAGAGGAAAGGCTGCATTTCTCACCTGCCTAGCTTCCATTAGTAGCGAATTCTTCAGAGAAGCAGCTGTAGCCTAGACCACTACCGTAAGAGCTTCAGAAATGTAACTCCACAGATTTAATATGGTCTACATGTAATGTGTAACTTCACTCTAAGTGTGTCTGCTAGGGCTGTGCAAAGCTTTGGTAGCTGATTCAATTTGGAGGAGATTTGGCCCTATTTGGCGGCCAAATCTCCAAACCTGAATTGAATTGGGAGACCAGTTAAAAGCTCTGAATTTGGTTAGGAAACCTCTGAATCAATTTGGAAAAGATTCAGCCTGATTCAGAGATTTGGCCATAGACTAAACAGGCAGCAGTCCTTGAGGACACTGGACGCAGCTGTCTTCAGCTGGTAAGTCTGTTGTGGTGGGTGGAGGGAAGGGGTGTGAAGTGGGGCAGATCAACATCCCCACAGTGAGGGAGGGACTAGGGCTGAGGCTGGAACAAGCTGCCCAACTGGGGTAGATGGGCGTGGGGCTCCTACCACTGTGCACCACTGCATGCTGCCAGTACAGAAGAGAACGGGAGAAGGTGTGTGCCCCTGGATCTGCACAGGCCGGGCTGGGCCAGGCTGTGCTCCGGGAGGCTAGCCCCAGCTGCCCACCACCGGGCTGCACTCTGTGGGGTGGGTGGAGCCGGAGCTGTGCTCCAGGGTGCTAGCCCCAGCTGCAGCCTGGAGCGCAGCCCTGGCCCTGCCCCCCCAGCAGAGTGCAGTGGAGCGGGGACTATGGGGGGCTGCAGCCACCCTAAAATTCCCCATAGCCCCTGCTGCCAAGCCAGGCCTGATCCAAGTGCATGTGCCCGCCCCCATGCCCTGCCGCTGCTCACCCAGCCGCAGCAAAGCCATGGCTGGTCCAGGAGGCATGGGGAGGCTGGGGAAGAAGTGGGAGGGCATAGCGCCTGCTCCCAGATCTTTCTGCCAGCCATCAAGAGTGCAGCCTAGCCCAGCCCACCCCGTGCAGATCTGGGGGCACACGCCCACTCCCATGCCCTCCTGGATTAGTGGTGTGTGGTGGTGGGAGCCCTCCTCCCCAAGTTCCATGTCCATGGCCATCCCAGGGAGGGTGAATCAGGGTGACCGCCCTGGGCCCTGTGCTTTGGTGGGCCCTGTGGGCAGTCCTGTAAAGGCCCCGTCACAGCTGCCACATGTCGCGTCTGCTGAGTGCTGCTAGCTCTGACCGCTCACCACCCCCTGCCCCATTCCTCTGTTCACTTGCCACCCCCTGGTAGGCCTTGCACACCACTAGGAACATCTCTGCCTGTGCCGCCCCACCCCGACTGAGCAGCTTGTTCCATCCCCTTGTTATTTTGCATCTCCTCTTTTGAGGCATGTACCTCTATGTGGAGCGTAGGCAGCTAGTTCTGGGGTTTGAATTCCACTGCAAAGCCAAGCGCCTAAACATTAAGCGCTGCAGAACCCAACACGTAGGCTGCTCAGCCCTATGCTGGATCTAGCCCTAAGTCTCATTAATAATCAAGACATAAGCCACTGATGAAAATGGGACTGAGGTGCTTTTTCTTTAGAAAGTGATGCCGTTGGAAAATATTAGTAAGTTATTAATTCTCAGAATCAGAGACTGAATCTTCCTCTTGTCAATGCCTTGGAGAACAGGGAGTAGCTCCAGAAGGCGGCAACATGCTAATTTTGTTGAACGAGTACAATGCTTGTGTGTAGACAAAGCATAAGGTCACTTTGTCAGGCTTTGGTAGTGTAAGGGAGCCCTAACTATTGTTCAGTCTAACTACAAGGTCTCTTTGCATTGCTGCTGGCATAGAAAGATGCCTTTGTATTTGTAGTAGGGTTGGAGGATCTTTGCAATAGGATGGTAGCAAGACTGAACCATCATGCTTATGACAACACTCCAACATGGAAGATATTAACATTTGTCTTTTACAATGGAAAAATTCACAATATGAAAATAAATAAATGAATAAAAAGAAAACAGACCACACAGTGATATCTACTGCCCAAACTTGCGCAAGAAAAGACTATACGATTCCCAAGGGGACTTAACAACTGGCTAGTACACACCGCTCCAAATATGTAACGCAGCTGTGCAGGAGGACCTCAGAAAAACTATGAATCTCTCTGCTTCAGCTAAGCTACTCCTGTATGTATTTGTGAACCCGTGCATGGTCTGTGTCAAGGTCATCATGAGTGTAAGTCTTTGCAGGATCCAAATTCATTTATGGCAAATTTATTTGAAAACAATCTGTAATATCTAATTGTGTCTGGGCAGTTTTACTGACTAGACTATGTAAATATTTGTGCCTCCAGGCACCTAGCAGATTACTGCTAGGTATTTTAGTTCCCATGAACTTCAAGTTACCTTTTTCTTCTTCATTTTTATCACACAGACAAGAAAAAATACAATAAAACCAAACCTGAGGTTTTGAGGTTGAGAGAGGTTCCAATAAGACCTAATTTCTGTGGCTTCATTTTTATTTACCAAAGCAATCACCTTGTTTTGTTTTGTTTTTTCCCAATAGATATTTTACAGTTGACACACTTAATCTTTTAACCTCCTAATTCTAACAAAATCAACTTTACACATTACAATATAGAATTGCAATAAATATGAGAACTAATTGGCTTGAAAGAATGCATTAAGATATACTACTGGGTCATTAATCGGTGCCTGAGTTTCCAGAAACGCAAAAAATACTCAACTGACTTGAAACCGCATATGAATAATAAATACAGAAAAGTCTAGGCTATGCTAGAATAAAACCATCATGTACTTGCCAACCTGACATTTAAAGAATATGTCAACGATTTAAAAGCTTCCCATAGAAGGATGAAAGATTTATTCCAGAAGGGCATTATTATAATCTAAGATTGCTGACACATTTCTGATTCTGTTATTCCTGTGCAGGTTGGAGCTTCCTGTTTATTATTTTAATCACTTGAGAGTAAAGTAACCCTGTCCTTTTCATCCAGGAAGATCCTGCATTTTATTAGTGGGCAGCCTGTATGTTAAGATTTGCAACAGCTGTATTTGTCAGGTTTTGGGGTAATCCTTCTTTTGTGTCCCAACAGAAATCAACATATTAAAGACGATTAGCAGATTTTCTATGCCTAAAGCTTTGCTATTTGTCATATGAATGGACTGTTTGTCAGATGGAGGTGGCCCGACACCCTTATCTTGTAGGTAGATAGGGAGGGACATTTTCCATCATCTAACTGTACACTTCGGAAGTCCAATTGTAGACACAAAATGGGATTCCCAGATTGGGACAATGTACCGCTCAGCTTACAGTCAGACATTTCTAGTGTCCTGATTAATACTGTACAATTTAGGTGTAAGAACTTCAACCAAATAGCTGCGTTGCTTTTTATTTCTTCACTCACTGACAAGCATGCTTGAGTTTTGCATACACCGTCTTTTTCAGTATCTATTTGCAAAAAGGCTTATTTTTAAAACTTTCTCCAAGGGAGTCAGGGCTCTTTTTTTACTGTTAAAAACAGACAAATACATAAATGCATTTATATAAATATATTTCAGTGTGTTCTTCATTTCCACCATGCTTTAAATTATTCACTTAGGGATGCAAGACTCTTGGTAAAACACTGTTAATACTTTGTTCTTTGTGTATAAGTGCTTTGCACAGGCAACGTTAATGGTTTTATCATGGTAAACAATGATTTTCTGAAAGCCATGATCCCAGGAATTAAGTACTAATATGAGAGTCAACGTTTTCCAGCTCCCATCTTTGCAGAAGAAAGTTTGAATGCATGCACTGAGCAACTAGGCATTATTTCCAAAATGTCAGGTTTCTAGATGCTTGATCCATGATTTGTGAGTATTCAAGCTTATTCTATAGGTCCCAGCTGCATGAGGTGTTGTTCAAAGCAGAGTGGCAGTCCTTGCCCCAACATTTAGAATAGATGTGGCTACAGAGGAGAAGCGATGAGGAGAGAGAAGAAGCACAGAGGCGAAGCAGATTTGGCCAAGATGACAAAACATGTCCTGTAGGACAGATGGGAATCGAATGCAGTTGTGACTCCAGTGCCAGTGCACTGTGCACAGAGTGCCAAGGCAATGAGTTACTAAAAATCACATAGCATTATATCTGCCTCCTAACTAGATCATTAAAACTTTGTAATCGGGGGCAAACAATACCTTCCTAAATAACACTTTCAGTATCCATGTGCAAATGCCCTTGAAAACATATTAATACAGGCATTGGCACAACCCCTCCATCCATTCTTCCATACTGGTATGAAAGGAATAGATTCAGTGACACTATTGTTCATGGAAAATTACTATTATTTGTCAGCATTGGGCACACACCAACAATGTGCTAATCATTTGCAAAACATATAATAAGATGTGGTTCGGTCTCTAGATAGCAAACAGTCTAAGACAACATTGAACGTATGGAGTGTCAGGGGAGAAAGATAAAACATACAATCAGCTATTTTGTTAAAAAAAAAAAGTATTAGTGATCCTCCCTTGCTCTCCACATAATTATTGGTTGGCAAATACATTGGCAGAATCAGAGCTGAAGGAGGACTTGGAAAGGATTTGAAAGAGAAGATGACAGTGGCCTTTAGGATAAGTTCAGATGACTTATTCTATATTGCAGAGGCAATGTGAAGAAAACCGAGCAGGGGTAATGGACAAACTGGTACTTGCAGCTGTCAAGGA
>NW_005841857.1:4322243-4331228 GCF_000455745.1 Alligator sinensis
TACCTGGAGCCTGAGTCACAGGCGTATGGATGATTGTGCGAGTCTTCCCACATCTTCATTGCATTTGTATCAGGTGGTATAAAACAGGAATTAAGAAGTAGGGGAGTGAGCGACAGATTTGTAATGCACAATAAGGGAAAGGACAACAAAGCAGTGGTTTTTGTTGTTGTTTTTTTTTTCTGTGAATAATAAATCAGGCAGTTTTGCACATTGGGTGGTGGTGCCATATAGGGCACAGCTGTAGCCAGCCTACCAGTGGCAGACGTGGCAATAGGTAGTGCTATTTTTGTTTCCCTCCTCAATCCAAGTCAGTGCCCAGGGCTACTGCCCAGCCATCCCCTCCCATTAGATCTGCTACTTTAATAATAAATCAAGTTGTCATTAAGAGAGCAGGTGCAGGTAAAGAAGTACCAATGGGTACATTTGTGGCAGGGCTTTCATTCCCCCTCCTACCCTGGGGAAGCTACAGCACTTGCTGTACAACCTCTGGGTCTACTTTTGCTCACTTTACTCATGTGTAAGTCAGGTCCATGAATAAAGCAGGGAAGGAAAATTTCAAAATTAAGCTGTTAGCAAAACCAAACCAAACTGACCCAACAGCTCTAAAAGCATCACAAAAAAAACAGATGCCCACACAGCCACTCCCCCACACTCCAACCTCTAAGCCAGAAACAAAATTGCAAACATTCTCCAGCCCCCAACCTACTTGGACAGGAGAGCTTGCCCATTAGTTAATGGCCCACAGAGACCATCTTAGAGACTGACATTTAGCTGGCATAGATTAGTATAGTCTGTTGGAGTCAATGTCAGGTAAGAGTCTGGCAGAAAGCTCTTTGCTGACAGAGCTATCTTTTCCTCTTATGCCAGTTTTATGCCAAAGTAACGCACTTGAACGTAACAGATGAACTCCTGGTTTGCTCCAACATAGATGAAGAAGTTAGCTCCCAAAACATTGTCCTGATAAACTCCATTCGACTGAAATGGCTAATGTCAGGAGAAGAAAAAAGACTGATTCTGTGAAATCACAGTCCAAGTCAATCAGACACAAAGTGCTCACATTGATGTAAACCCAGTACACTCCCAAAGAGCTCAATAGGATTACTTGACTTACCCGGGTACAAACGAGAGAGAGATTTTGGTCCCATGTGCAAAATTGACATGTTTCAAAATTGATACATCAGATTCCTAATTGCTGACTCTATAAAGCCCAGAAATAATAAGCATAACCAGGAAAATAAAGTGAAAACCCTAGCAATAATGGGCAGTCTGTCATAGGCTTTGCAGTTCTCTTCCTAAACCTGAATATTTTTCAGCTGAAAAATTCTCTAGAGCAAGGCAGGTCATTCATCACTGAAACACTCATCAGACACAGAGCAATTAGAGAGTGACTGTTGTCCTGAAATAATGAAGGGGACAGTAGAACTGATCATATGCAGCCACAGAGGAACAATGAAATATAAATGAGTTCGGCACAGGAAAAAAAAAAAGGAGGGTGATAAGGAAAAGAGCTTCCTGACATGGCTCAGAGCAAAAGTAGTTGGCTCAGGCATGCCTGCTATATGAAAGCAAGGCAGCTTTGTGTTCCAGGCCACAGTCCTTAGGAAACCTATTGTCACAGAATAATTTCTTATTTTAAATGGGAAGCAAGGGGTGGATGGAGGGAACAGAGGAAGGAGGCAGGGTGGGGCTAGCAATACTCTTTGTATTGGACCAACTGCATAGTTAGGAGATATGTTAGACAAGCGTTGGGACAAAAAGTGCCCTTCTTCCAGTCTGATCTGCAGACCCGCTAGCTCAGGGTCCCTAGACAATGACATAGTTGGTATATCGATTAAATTGGTCTCCGACTCACGTGCACACATGGATACCGATGCTCGTGCACAAATGGAGCATTTGTCTGCAGAGGTGACAGTTGTTCAAAAAATGAGTGAAGCGTAACTTTAATTTTGGAAACCTGTTTCCTGCTATTCGGGACCAACTTAAACAAAATTTAAAAATGGCCAAGACAGATATAGAGCGGCTTCCTTTAAAAATAAAATAGCAGAAGTGTAAAATATTTCTGCTCTTCCAGTTGCAGTCCAAAAATGAAACTACCATATGATAAACTGTTATAGCTGGAAGTTCGGTCCCAGGAAAATAACTCATTTCCTAGTAAGGGTTTATGCTAAATTGTACAGCTGAGGAGCTAGGAGTTCAGAAAACTTGGGATCCCAGAGGCAGGAAGTCCCAGGGATCCCTAAAATGTTTCTCTGGAAAAAGTCCAAATGGGATTTCTAAACCACCCCCTAATTATCATGCACTAGAAGAAGCGTCTCCAGGAGCAGGTAGTTTTATAACGGCTTACAACTTCCTCCGAAGCACTTGGTATTCTTTGCTGTTGGAAACAGTATACTGGACTAAGTGGACCATTGCTCTGATTTAGTGTGATAACTCTTATGTTTCACTGAGAAATGATAAAAATAGATTGTTTCCAGTATTTCCAGAAACCTGTGGTATAGCAAGCTCCATAGGCATCCTCAAAGTCACCTCCTTGTCCTAGCCAAATCTCCAGACCTTCCTTTGTAGTAATGTCTATAAACCAACAGAGTCCTTGAGAAGGGCAGCTGAGATACTGAGACCACTACCTACTATACTGACTGATATCATTTAATGGGGTCGCTTTACTTCCTGTGCATCTGCCTCTACCTGTTGTCTTTGTTTTATACTTAGATTGCCAAATTCTGGATCTGCCCTTGCTATGTGCACTGCATTAATTAAATAAAAAAACCCATAAAGATTGACAGAGGGGTGCAAGAGCAGCCACATGCACTGCTGGCAGGGTTGCCAGCTCTGCTTAAAGCTATTCTGGGAGTTTTCTGAAATGCCAACGTGCCTGCGACAACGTGAGCATGCCTGCATGCTGGCATATATCGGGTAAGGATTACAGTGCATAGACCTTATGTCAGGAAGGCAAATGCACACTGCTATTACATTTTAAAAACCCACTGAAATACTGGTTAAATCAGATGTAACATTTAATATTTATTTTAATGCATGCCTTATCATCTATCTCCTGGGTAACTCTCAGCTGTCTCCTGGATATTTATATCTAATTCCAGGAGAATCCAGGGCAATCACGGAGGGTTGGCAACCCTGGCTGCCAGGCTCTTGCTCTCAGCCTGCTACCCCTGTACCCGTTGGTGCAGACAGGCTGCACTGCAGGAGCCTCTGGGGACTTTTTTAAAGTCCCCAAAGTAGGTAAGAATCACCCCCCCACACACCTTTCCCCTCCATGCTCAAAGACATGCCCCGTGCCTTTCACTTCCCCAGCTCCCCTGCCCACCACTGCTGCTTTCCCCTCTGTCCCAAGGGAAGGGGAAGCTTCAAAGCCACTCCTGCCTTCTTCAGCCAGGTTGCACAGGGGCAATGCAGCCCAATCCAAAAGGGGGTGCAACCATGGCACTGCACCCCTCTGGATCTGCCTCTGGTCCTTGGTGTAATACCAGTAGGGAAACCAGTGAAAAAATAATACCAGTAGGGAAACCTTTTGATAGAAAAAGTCCAGATACATGGGAGAACAAACTGTCCAAACTTTTAGCCATCTGGCCCCTCATATTTTGAATGAGGTCTTGAACTTTTGTAATAAAGCCAAGGGAAGACCTGAGGGTTTACTAGAAGAGATAGGAAGTGTTAGCTTTGTTTGTGAAACAAGAATGATCCTTTTCAGCTGGGGGAAGTTCAAATTGAAATGGTCAGCGTAGGAGAAAGCAGTCATTTAAAAACAGGTAGAGAGTATCATTAAGGGGGCAGACCTTCAGCTGGCATAAAGTGTCACCGTTCCATTGACTTCAGTTTCTACTCACCTACTGCAAAGAGTACTGCAATGTGTGCATCTGCCCTGTGTGTGAAAAGTTCAAATACTCTGTTTAGCAATTATCAAAGAATAAGATGCGATAGCAAGGCACTCTGACTCTCTTCTATAATTCAGCTGCCTGGAAATTATGGTTCTGCCCTCACCTTTTTCTACAATGCCTGATAGTCAGTGAACAACCAACAACTTCATTGAGATGGAAAGAAATGCTGCTTAATCCAGCTGTGATTACAGTAGGGAAGGGTATTTTCCCATACAGACATGAGCTGCAGACCCCTCAATCAGTGCAGCGTCCAAGAATTAGAGCTAAAAAGGATTTAGGTACCTAAGTCTAAGGAGATAGGTGCCTATTTTGCACTTTAAGGAATTAATCCAAAATATTAATACTGAAACAGCCCATACAGCTGTCACTAAATCCTGGATGTCCCTAAAGACAATGGATGCTCCAGTTTTCAATGTTAAAGTACCCCAAATGACAAAGGTTTTGCTTATGGGCATGCCCTCAGACACCTCAGTCTGGAAGGTACAGAGCAGTTCTTCACATATACAGTGGACATGTCCTGCTCACAAGCACTGAAGAGACCTGATAAATTAGATTTTTTTTTTTAATCTACAGTGATATGAAATGATTTCAAATAGACTGTGATTAGAGGGGTGGGCTAACAGGACATTCACTTATTTATTGACTGTGTTTTATTTAGAAGGAAACATGCAACAGAAACAGATGGTGTGTCACACCATGTGGCACCAAATTGGCTGAACATGGACATTTGCCATCAGACCCCCAAACATCCAGGTGCTTGCATGAAAGCATGAAGTCCGTCCATAGGAGCAAGTGCATTCAGTCGGCCTCTGTGCATACAAGCAACCATCACCAAAAAGAGCAGATCATCCCTGGGGGGATGCATCCCACCACAGCAGATCTGCTTTGTTTTGCAAAATACACTATTGGCTGATGTGGGACAATGAAAAATGTGAATGCTTGGCAATCCCCTGCATCTCTTGGGGCCCTCCACCTGCACTGACTTGTCCCTTACACAAAGCATGGGTCCTGGAGCGAAGGCATGCGGGACCAGGAATTCCCCAGGCCCCAAACCTCCTTACTGGGATCCCCTTGTTGGGACCCATAACTCTGTTTAAAGCATGGGTATGTGTGGGACCTGGAAAGGGTCCCAGTGTGGAGGCACAGGGTGTTGGGGGTTCTCTGGGTCCAGTGCCTCCATGCTGGGACCTGAACAGACTTTTCCCGTTTATGGAGACATACCCCTGGAGATCCAAGGGTGGGTTTCCATAAGCAAGGAACCACAAATTTCCCTGCTTACAGAGAGGTGCCCTGAGGTTCCCCAAGGCATGTCTCTAAGCAGGGAAAACCGGGCACATGCTCTAGATGCTTGAGGAGCCCAATTCTGCATGGGTTTCATAGTTTCATAGTTTCATAGTTTTAGGGTCGGAAGGGACCTAATAGATCTTCTAGCCCGACCCCCCGTCGGTGCACAGAATCAGGCCCTCAAGTATCCAGAGCACCTGCCTGGGATGGCTGCAGTGTGTGAGCAGCTCTGGGCTGCCCGTACTCTCCTGCCACAGAGCAAACAGACATTTGCTGCAATAATAAGGCATTGATGTGACATGACAAAGGGCAAGGACATCTATTTGCTCACCATTTGTGCCTACCGTAAAACTGTTTGACAGCACAAATGCGACATCAAGCGCTGACTATTTCTACCCTGTGTTAGAGTAATCAGGTTGCCCCCAATTCTTTTGTTTCTAGTTGGAAAACTCTTCCTGGGCTCAACACAGCAGCAGCCAGGGGCGGGCAGGCTTATCTACTGAAGAAAGGGGAAACCTTATTTTTTTATTTTTTATTTTTTATTTCCTAAAACCAATGAGCAGGAAACATTCATTTCCTTTTTGGAAATATTAGGGTTATTTGTTACAAGATACCAAGTTTTTTTTTCTGTTTCTGGAATGGATGAGTGGAAGCCTGGCAAAAGGCTTCTGATGCCAATACTCTATTTTACTGAATAATTCACCTGCTATACGTATTCTGTAATGGCCCTTTAAGATTAACTCTTTCTGTGACATGTCCTTCCAACAAACTCTCTCGCAAACATTTGCACAGAGGGCCATATTCACTATGGTGCACAGAAAAGTAAATTGCCCAGAGTCTGGACATGAAAAGTGCATACAAGGGAAAGGTAAGTTGATGGCATGTTCCAGCATCCATCATTGCTGCGGTTCTTAGACTATATATATATGTTTAACTTATCCTCAGATTTATTTATCTATGCTAGTCTAATGAAACTGCCAACAGAAGAGAATAATAGATATTTTGGGTACCACTTTTGAAGGAGGAGTGTATTACCTCTGTTGTTTTTCAACCATTTTAGCTGAGAACATTTTGTTCCTGACCTAAAATCCTCCCAGGTAAAACAGCCTCTCTTTTTCCTTCAGTCACACTTTGTGTGTTGATGACTGGAATGTTAATGCAATAATTTACAGTTGCATTATCTTTATGGTTGTATATTATAATAACTTAATGGAGCAGAAATGCATCACAGATGGACAGATGAAGACTGCCTGTGAAAATTAGAGGGAAAGAAAGTGACATCTCTTGGTATAAAGATTGTGCTGTGCTGGAAGTGGGTTGGTTATGAATATTATGATGAGAAGCTAGGATTTAATTTCTTTTTTTTTTTCCTATAGATCCATTCATATTCCATGTATCCCAAAGTGCTTTGCAAAGCAACGCGTTAGATACCGGCAACTGGCAATAAACATGAAGGAAAATGCAGTGGCCATTATGATCTCAGCAGTAGCTCACACACAGTCATTGCTATTATTACCTTTTTACAGACCTTCCAAATTATCCTTCATCCTTTCAAAAAGTGCCCCATGATCTTTAACTTGCACCAGGACAATTACAAAGACAAGCAGGCGAGATGTCATTTTAACATTTCATCTGACAGGATGACATTGATAAGACCGCACTGAACACTGCGCTCAGTTTCTGGAGCTCCTATACTGAAGCAGTATTGAGAATGTGGAGAGCATTTGGGGAACTACACATGAGAAATGAGCTGGAGAGATTAATTTATGAAAGAGGATTAAGATACTCATTGTTTATTATCTGTACTATAATAGTACCTGCAAATCCTGGCTGAGATCTGGGAACTATTGTGCCAGGACCAGATTATAAGCACAAGAAAATCTTTGGCCCAAAGAGTTTATGTGCACTGCATGTTACCCCACACATGGATAATGCTGCTAAACAATAACTTCTATTAAAATGGCTTCTAATATAGCAGGCAGTACATCCATCTAAAGAAGCTGTTGTAAAGTGTTATTGCAGCAAAACCTCACAAAGATGATAGCAAACATTTTTTTGTATTAGGGAATGTTTTTCTCTTCTCTCGCTCCTGTTCTCTATTCTATAGTAACAGACCTTGAGAAATGGAGGGATGAGAATTTAACCTTGAAAATATCAAAAGGGAATGCAGAAATGTCCAGAGATTTTCAACAACTCTGAATTTGTGGACTTAGAAAAGCTGGTATTATTTAATAAATAACTTCTTGAATCACACTTTTCATCTGAAGGGCTCAAAGAGCATAATGTTTGCAAAGGAAAGTGAGTGTCACAACCCCTTTTATACACATGGGAAATTTCAGATGGCAAGATGGAGTGAGTGGCCTAAAGTCACACAGTTGTTTAACAGCAAGAACTTGAAACTGGGCACAGATCAAAACATTTTCAATTTATCCAGTGAAAAGACATTGAGGAAAAGCAATCCATTCCTATATGGTTGTGTAAAAAAGTGTATGTTCCCAGGGAAAAGGAGCACTTCTAACATATCACCCCTTCAGACTCTTCTCCTCGAAACAGTTCCATAGAAAGGTTCATACTTGAATAGGAAATCATGCTTGAACATATTGTATATTATTAGCCACCATCAGGGATCTGGGAAGCACCATAGTTGTAAGCCTCCCTGTGACAGGGGGCCATCTTCAGGCCTGTCCACTGCTGGCCTGACCCTCTGTTTCTGAGCTAACCACACACCTTTCTCTCCTGCCACGCCTTGATGGAACAATAATTATGTCATTCAGGTGAGAGGCTGCCCATTTACTACCTCAACACCAGGGGTCACTATCCACTGCTCCGAATCTTTCCTACATAGTGGCCCATGCCTCACAGGTGGTATGTAAAAACTAGCACTTTTAATTCTGATTTGGCCTTTTGCAGCCTCAGGCTTGCTGCTACCTTGTCTCTGTGCCTTGTCTAGTGCTGGGGCTTGCTGCTGCCCTGCCTTTGCACCCTCTCTGACGCTGGGGCTCTACACCATAGTGTGCCCCCCTATGAGGCCTCCTCCTCCCCCACAGCCTCAGTCCGGTCCACCAGTTAAAACAACAATATAAACATGAGCCCCTGGGCTGTAGCATAATATGAGCCGTGCAAGCCACACTCTGCCTCTTTAAAACCCCAAACCGCTCCTTGAGTGCCTCCAAGCCCTGGGTACCTTGTAGACTCCTGGAGCCTCGTTAGCCCTGTAAACAGTCTATCCAGCAGCCATAGCATTTTTGGGTAGTTCTTCCCTGCAGGAGGTCCCCTGGCAGCTTGCCAGAGAACTAACTCCTACCAGCCTCTGCCCTGGGGTTTGTAAGTGCCCAGAGCCCTATCTCCTTCTAGTCAGCTGACCGCAGTGTCTGGTTGGGTTTTTAACCCCCGTCCTTTAGGTACTTGGTGTTCCTAAAGCTCTGGTCTTAAAGGGGCCACCCTGCCTCCTAGTAACAGGGCTAGGGTTCCCTGTTTCACTCCCTAATTTGAACGCATCTGCTGGAGAATTCCTTTTTGTGCCCAGCAGTAGGAAGCACCAAAGTTTGTATAGTGCAAAATAGCCATCACAGAGGAAGGGACTAATTCCAGGAGCCAGGGACTAGGCTGGTGCAGCAATAAGGATAGTGTAGAGCAAATGGGGTTTTCTAAAATGCCATAGAGGTTGGTTGAAGGTTGAGAGCAGAACCCATTCCACATGACCTTGAACAGCAGCAGAGGCAGAAAGACAGTCACTTTTTAGGGTCAGAGGTGGATTGTCTGGCTTGACATGTCTGCAAAAGTCTCTATTCAGCATGTCCGCATTCCT
>NW_005841857.1:4332438-4335762 GCF_000455745.1 Alligator sinensis
TTTTTTTTCTGTTTCTGGAATGGATGAGTGGAAGCCTGGCAAAAGGCTTCTGATGCCAATACTCTATTTTACTGAATAATTCACCTGCTATACGTATTCTGTAATGGCCCTTTAAGATTAACTCTTTCTGTGACATGTCCTTCCAACAAACTCTCTCGCAAACATTTGCACAGAGGGCCATATTCACTATGGTGCACAGAAAAGTAAATTGCCCAGAGTCTGGACATGAAAAGTGCATACAAGGGAAAGGTAAGTTGATGGCATGTTCCAGCATCCATCATTGCTGCGGTTCTTAGACTATATATATATGTTTAACTTATCCTCAGATTTATTTATCTATGCTAGTCTAATGAAACTGCCAACAGAAGAGAATAATAGATATTTTGGGTACCACTTTTGAAGGAGGAGTGTATTACCTCTGTTGTTTTTCAACCATTTTAGCTGAGAACATTTTGTTCCTGACCTAAAATCCTCCCAGGTAAAACAGCCTCTCTTTTTCCTTCAGTCACACTTTGTGTGTTGATGACTGGAATGTTAATGCAATAATTTACAGTTGCATTATCTTTATGGTTGTATATTATAATAACTTAATGGAGCAGAAATGCATCACAGATGGACAGATGAAGACTGCCTGTGAAAATTAGAGGGAAAGAAAGTGACATCTCTTGGTATAAAGATTGTGCTGTGCTGGAAGTGGGTTGGTTATGAATATTATGATGAGAAGCTAGGATTTAATTTCTTTTTTTTTTTCCTATAGATCCATTCATATTCCATGTATCCCAAAGTGCTTTGCAAAGCAACGCGTTAGATACCGGCAACTGGCAATAAACATGAAGGAAAATGCAGTGGCCATTATGATCTCAGCAGTAGCTCACACACAGTCATTGCTATTATTACCTTTTTACAGACCTTCCAAATTATCCTTCATCCTTTCAAAAAGTGCCCCATGATCTTTAACTTGCACCAGGACAATTACAAAGACAAGCAGGCGAGATGTCATTTTAACATTTCATCTGACAGGATGACATTGATAAGACCGCACTGAACACTGCGCTCAGTTTCTGGAGCTCCTATACTGAAGCAGTATTGAGAATGTGGAGAGCATTTGGGGAACTACACATGAGAAATGAGCTGGAGAGATTAATTTATGAAAGAGGATTAAGATACTCATTGTTTATTATCTGTACTATAATAGTACCTGCAAATCCTGGCTGAGATCTGGGAACTATTGTGCCAGGACCAGATTATAAGCACAAGAAAATCTTTGGCCCAAAGAGTTTATGTGCACTGCATGTTACCCCACACATGGATAATGCTGCTAAACAATAACTTCTATTAAAATGGCTTCTAATATAGCAGGCAGTACATCCATCTAAAGAAGCTGTTGTAAAGTGTTATTGCAGCAAAACCTCACAAAGATGATAGCAAACATTTTTTTGTATTAGGGAATGTTTTTCTCTTCTCTCGCTCCTGTTCTCTATTCTATAGTAACAGACCTTGAGAAATGGAGGGATGAGAATTTAACCTTGAAAATATCAAAAGGGAATGCAGAAATGTCCAGAGATTTTCAACAACTCTGAATTTGTGGACTTAGAAAAGCTGGTATTATTTAATAAATAACTTCTTGAATCACACTTTTCATCTGAAGGGCTCAAAGAGCATAATGTTTGCAAAGGAAAGTGAGTGTCACAACCCCTTTTATACACATGGGAAATTTCAGATGGCAAGATGGAGTGAGTGGCCTAAAGTCACACAGTTGTTTAACAGCAAGAACTTGAAACTGGGCACAGATCAAAACATTTTCAATTTATCCAGTGAAAAGACATTGAGGAAAAGCAATCCATTCCTATATGGTTGTGTAAAAAAGTGTATGTTCCCAGGGAAAAGGAGCACTTCTAACATATCACCCCTTCAGACTCTTCTCCTCGAAACAGTTCCATAGAAAGGTTCATACTTGAATAGGAAATCATGCTTGAACATATTGTATATTATTAGCCACCATCAGGGATCTGGGAAGCACCATAGTTGTAAGCCTCCCTGTGACAGGGGGCCATCTTCAGGCCTGTCCACTGCTGGCCTGACCCTCTGTTTCTGAGCTAACCACACACCTTTCTCTCCTGCCACGCCTTGATGGAACAATAATTATGTCATTCAGGTGAGAGGCTGCCCATTTACTACCTCAACACCAGGGGTCACTATCCACTGCTCCGAATCTTTCCTACATAGTGGCCCATGCCTCACAGGTGGTATGTAAAAACTAGCACTTTTAATTCTGATTTGGCCTTTTGCAGCCTCAGGCTTGCTGCTACCTTGTCTCTGTGCCTTGTCTAGTGCTGGGGCTTGCTGCTGCCCTGCCTTTGCACCCTCTCTGACGCTGGGGCTCTACACCATAGTGTGCCCCCCTATGAGGCCTCCTCCTCCCCCACAGCCTCAGTCCGGTCCACCAGTTAAAACAACAATATAAACATGAGCCCCTGGGCTGTAGCATAATATGAGCCGTGCAAGCCACACTCTGCCTCTTTAAAACCCCAAACCGCTCCTTGAGTGCCTCCAAGCCCTGGGTACCTTGTAGACTCCTGGAGCCTCGTTAAAACAACAATATAAACATGAGCCCCTGGGCTGTAGCATAATATGAGCCGTGCAAGCCACACTCTGCCTCTTTAAAACCCCAAACCGCTCCTTGAGTGCCTCCAAGCCCTGGGTACCTTGTAGACTCCTGGAGCCTCGTTAGCCCTGTAAACAGTCTATCCAGCAGCCATAGCATTTTTGGGTAGTTCTTCCCTGCAGGAGGTCCCCTGGCAGCTTGCCAGAGAACTAACTCCTACCAGCCTCTGCCCTGGGGTTTGTAAGTGCCCAGAGCCCTATCTCCTTCTAGTCAGCTGACCGCAGTGTCTGGTTGGGTTTTTAACCCCCGTCCTTTAGGTACTTGGTGTTCCTAAAGCTCTGGTCTTAAAGGGGCCACCCTGCCTCCTAGTAACAGGGCTAGGGTTCCCTGTTTCACTCCCTAATTTGAACGCATCTGCTGGAGAATTCCTTTTTGTGCCCAGCAGTAGGAAGCACCAAAGTTTGTATAGTGCAAAATAGCCATCACAGAGGAAGGGACTAATTCCAGGAGCCAGGGACTAGGCTGGTGCAGCAATAAGGATAGTGTAGAGCAAATGGGGTTTTCTAAAATGCCATAGAGGTTGGTTGAAGGTTGAGAGCAGAACCCATTCCACATGACCTTGAACAGCAGCAGAGGCAGAAAGACAGTCACTTTTTAGGGTCAGAGGTGGATTGTCTGGCTTGACATGTCTGCAAAAGTCTCTATTCAGCATTTCAGCA
>NW_005841857.1:4335772-4344763 GCF_000455745.1 Alligator sinensis
CTGCTAATGGAAACCTGACCTGCATATTGGGGGGTGGCTCACATTTCAGCTTCCCATTTGGTCCAAGTATCAATATTTATGGATAAAGAAAGATAGCTGTATAGTCTATGATGCACATGGCAGTCTCATTTAGCAATCAAAAAGTTGTCCATTACATGGGCTGTCAGCACTGTGCTATCAGCAGCCTTGAAGCTAATGAGGGCCTGTCAATGCGCAGGCTGCTATTAGAGACAAGACTTTCTGAGTAACAAGCCTGAATGAGGTGCAAAGGATTGAGAACATGCTGCTCCCTCATCAGTAAGCACCTTTAATTCAGTTTAAACACTGAAAAAAAAAAAATCAATGGCGTTGGCAACTGCCTGGTACCATTTGCACTATTTAAATGGCTGCTGGCCTAAACTGGGGCTGACTTATACTATCTATAAATAATGAATAGATGTGTTTAGAATCCCATCTTGTGAGAAAGCCTGGGGCAGCTAAATTTGGGTTTTCTAATACACTGAAAGAAACAAGGTTATTTTATCACATGCAGTCAGATTCTGTTGTACTAGGTATATAAGTATACTTAGGCATGTAAGTGCAATTTGGTTTCATCCTGCTCAAATCCCTGAAAAAAAGAAATGCAAAAGGTAGGGCCCTTCCTCCATCTTTGCTGATTTGTCATGACCCATCTTAATGGGAAGACAAACCATTACAAATAAGTAATGCATTCATGGATTTTCAGGGACTTAGAGTGGAATAGAATCACACTTAGGCACCTAAGTCCACTTAGACTCCTAATAGGTGAAAAAGCACCTGGCCCTTAACAGACAAGATATTTAAAACACAGGTACATTTCTGAGTGTACACACCAAATGCAGCATCAGAAGCAAGAAAAACCAATGGCTTTCTCAGGTTTCTCAAAAGATCAGGGTAAACTCATTAATCTAATAGGAAGGCAGAGCTTTGGCAGGTCATTCATACCTTTAATATGGAAGCACCGAAAATTATTGTACAAACTTCTTGATAGAGGAACCTACTCCCACAACAGAGATGCTGCAGGCTTTGAGATGAAATGCAGTAGCACAAAGCCAAAAGGATTTTAGAAGACGGGTATGGGGGGGCAGGGAGGGGGAATCAGCTCTCTGAGAAACACCTTGTTTGCTGGAAGTCTTGTTTGTGGTTCAGTAGGTGTCTGCAAAATGAATCCATGCGTGGCACACAACAAAAACAATTACGAGATAGAAAGCACTTGTACTTATTTAGACCCAGTAACAGAACCCTTGTCTGCTGCTTCAGCTTGAACACAACAGGTCTCTGGAGCTAAAGTAAAGTAGGTGACTTTTAGCCTGAGCTCCTGGTAGACCCTTTGTCTCATCTCTGCTGCTGGGAATAGGGAATAGTGCTGTAACATTAATTACTCACGGAGACACTTGTAAAGGTTTCACTGATGACCACTGCAATACATAAAGTGCCTCTCAGGGACCGAACTGAGAGAGACCCAACTCAAGGAACTAGCTGGAAATGTCCTATGGGGAAAAAACAAAACAAAAAAAAAAAAAAAAAAAAAAAACTATTCCATGCAAGAATGGTAATTTTTCCATAGTAAAACATTCTGCAGAAACTACCTAGTAAGGACACATCCTTTGCTGGAACATTGGCAGATTATTTTGGAAGGACTGATTTGGGATCAGACTCCAGGCTTCCCAATGCAAGGCTAGCAAACCTGCCAGTGCCCCAGCAGGCTCCCCAGAGGTAGAAACCTCCAAAAGCTGCACGAGGAAGTTTGGAAGTTTATGTTTTTCACTCTGAAGAAGAACACCTGTGTTTCCCCCCAAAATTTCAGAACTTCCCATGGAACAGACATTCCAGCTTTTAACCAGCATTGCTGATTAGTACATGTTTGTGTGACTTGCATGAGAGTTGCTGCTAAGCATTCAGACAGTGGGCTCCTTACTAAATTAAAGACACCGAAGAGTCGTTTCAGGAAACTCCAACTCTGAATACCATGGGAGCTGATGCAGTCTCTGCCATTTCTTTTTCCATCAACCAGATGGCACGGCTGATTTTGCTACCTGAACACTTTCAGCCAGGCTTCGTGCACCATATCTACACGGTCTCCAAGGTGAGCCCAGAGACACTGCCAAAAAGCTTGCTCAGACTTCTTAGTTAGCTTGCCCCCAAACTTAGCATAGCTGGCTTAGTGCTACACTAATGTTATAGTATCAGGGGATTGTCTCCCATGGCCTCTCATCTTCACTGCCATGCATTTGCATTTTCACAGATCTGCATTTTGCACATTGGCTTCTATTCCATGCAGGAGCACACAAAGCAATAGCTGACTCTCCATATGCCTGAAGAAGGGTGTTTGTATCCGAAAGCTTGCAAGGAACAATTTTTCCAACTATTCAGTTGGTCTAATAAAAGACATCACATTTACCCAAAGAACCTTCCCTGCCAATGCTATAGTATAGCATTAGTGCTATACTATCTAATTAGGTAGGATGTGGTTCTTGGCAACTTTTCCTCATGAAGACACAGTAGACATGCCCTGCAAAGCAAAGGATGATGGGACTGATTTGAGAATGAGATCCATAAGCCCATGAGACTGAGTAGACAGCCACTTAAGTTAGCCAAGAGGAAATATTGAAGACACTGTGGTTGTGCAGAGGAGCACCTAGTTATTAGGGCTGTGCGAAGCTTCAGGTACTGATTCAATTCAGAGGAGATTCAGCCCGATTCGGTAGCTGAATCTCCAAATCCGAATCAATCAGGGGGCCAATAAAAAGGTCTAAATCAATTTGAAGCTTCGATGATTTGGACAGTCCCTACTGGTGGCAGCAGGGAGCAGGGAGTCACAGATGTGGCTTGCCATGTTGCTTCTCATCTGCCAGGCTACTGGTGGACTATGGCAGTTGGGCAAATGGCCAGCAAGGAGTCACCTGCTGCAGAATTTGGGCCCCCCACACCCTGGTAGTTATGGCCCTCTGCAGCAAGGGGGTGAGGGCTGTTTTGACAGCCCTGCGGTTGCTTGGCCCACAGACCTTTGTCCTACCACCACAAATCCCACTACAGCCACTGCCAGGCCTGGCTCAACCCCTGCCCCTGAATTCAGTCCATGAGAAGCCCCATAGTCCAGATGCAGCCCAAGGCATGGGGCAAGTTTGACACCTATGGCTACAGGATATAATTTTGGTAGGAATCTTACTGCCCACGAGGACATCTCAGTCTAGTCTGCCCTGGTCACACACTTCCTAGTAATTCCCCTGTCAGGTAACCAACTAGCACCAGCCTTGTTACGAAGCCACTCGCATAGTGGCACATCCTCATCATGCTCATAGTAAATTTTTTTGTCTAGCAGAACTAACTTTAGCAACACAGAAGAGAGGAATCAGCAACCTTTCAGGAGCAGCAAGCCAAATTAGATCAGCTCTCTCCTAAAGTGAGATGCCACTTGAGACCTGGCTGCCAGTTCCCCTGCCACTGTACTTCCAACCTAGCTGGCACAGCATTGCTGCAAAAATCCCAGCTTTGCAAGCTGGACAGGACTGCCTGCAGGCTGCAGGTTGTCAACCTCTGATCTAGAACAACTATTCTTAGTCAGCATAACTAGTAGGGCTGTGCAAATCTTCGGCCCCTGATTCAATTTGGCGGAGATTTGGCCCGATTCATGGCCAAATCTCCAAATCCAAATCAAATCAAAGGACCCTTTAATCTCTTTGAATCAAATCAGAACCCTCTGAATCAATGACTTGGAAGAGTATGAAAAAGGCCATAGCATTTGCTCCCGAATCCTGGCTTGCAATGGGGAGAGATTCAGAAAGATTTGGAGATTGGATATAGAGACAGCTTTAAATGTTTTTTTCTACATACCTCTAGGTAGCACGGGTGCATGAGTGCTGCGATGCTGGGGTGCATGTAGTGTCCTACAGAAGCATGGGGGGGGGGCGGTGAGATGTGGTCCCCAGTGCACTCGGCAGCAGACCCAGAAGTTGACCAAAAGCACTTCCGGTCCACTTCCAGATTGCATGCTGGGGGCTCCCCCACACACTCCAGCTTGGTGACTGATGCCTTCTGGGTCTGGGGGGCACCCAGGGTACCCTTATGGCTGATTGCTGGGCCAGGGAGGTATGGGAGGCCTTCCCAATGTGCTTCTTGGCAGATCCAGAAGTGGACCAGAACTACTTCCGGTCCATTTCCAGGTTCGCCGCTGAGCACATGGAGGGCCTCCCCGCACACCTGTTGGATGCTCCATCTGCCCCAGCATTGCAACGATCATGAGCTGTGCTACGTCAAGGTACATTAAAAAACTTTTAAAGCTGTGTCTGTGGCCAAATCACTGATTCTCTGAATCAGCATCGAACCTTCAGATTTGGATTCAGCCGAATCGAATCAGGGACAGTGATCCCAATCAACTAATCGAATCACTGTCCCTGATTCGGGCTGAATCCAAGTCTGAATCTAATAGGGCCCAATTCGCACACACCTAATAAGCAGTGACTAAACATGCCTTCCCATCATGCAGTAATCCTCGAGTAGGTACTTCTCCATGGGCATCCCACCCTGGTGCTAAAGGAATCTCTCTTCAGTGCAACCTGTTCAGGATCCATCAGCCCAGATGCCTTCTAGTGACTTCCAGAAACATTGAGCATTAATGAAGCAGGCTTCATTAAGTGGGATTTACATGCAGTTATGTGAGCTTTCATACTATTCTCCACCCTTATTATTAGTGACATGCAGTTTTCGTGTTTATAGTATCTCATAAAGCAGGGACATGGGAAGAACACAACAGTGATCTATGGCTAGCTAGAAAAGCAAAAAACAAATTTTCCTCCTGCAAATGGTTGGATTTTTCTGCTGCAATCAGAATTTGTTAATGTTATTTATTTGATGGCAGTACCTCAACCTTTACAGCTTGGACAGAGAGTGGAGAAACAGAAGAAATTTTGCAGAAGGGCGAAGAATTAGAGAGCTTATATGATCTGCCCAAGGTGACACAGGAAATCTATGACAGGAAGTCTGGTTTCCCAAATCTCAGCTAAGTGTTTCAACCACAAGGCTGTCTTTCTAGAACTGGTCTGATTCAAAACTAAATATCCCTTTAAATGTGTTAGTAGTGTTGTTTAAAGGATGTGAGAGAACATGCAATGCAAAATTGGAATATTGTCTTTTAAATAAATTCAGCTATTTATTAGGGGTGTGCAAAATGGGCCCTATTCAATTTGGATTTGGCCTGAATCAGGGACAGTGATTCGATTTGTTGATTCGGATCACTATCCCTGACTTGATTCAGCTGAATCTAAATCTGAACATTCAATGCCGATTTGGAGAATCAGTGATTTGGACATAGATACAGCTTTAAAAGTTTTTCCTACACACCATGAGGTAGCAGGTACTGCTTTTGAATGCTGTGATGCTGGGAAGGATGAAGCGTCCCACAGGAGTGCAGGCAGGCCCACCACGTGCTCGGTGGCAAACCTGGAAGTGGACCTGAAGTACTTCTGGTGTACTTCTGGGTCTGCTGGGGAGCGCACTGGGAGGCCCCCCCCAGCTTGGTGATCAGCCCCCCGGCTTGGTGATCAGCTGCAGGGTGACCTGGGTGCCCCAGTCACCGAGCCGGGAAGGAAGCGGGGGGTTCTCCCTGGTGCATTCCCCGGCAGATCCAGAAGTGAACTGGCAGTGCTTCTTGTCCACTCCCGGGTCTGCTGCCAAATGCGCTGGGGAGCCCCCCGTGCTTCTGTGGGACGCTCCATGTGCCCCAGCATTGCAGCACTCATGAGCCCCCTGGTTCCTAGGGCTATGTAGGAAAAACATTTAAAGCCGCGTCTATGTGTGAATCACCAAATCTTTCCTAATTGATTCAGAGGGTTCCGATTCAATTCGGAGAGATTAAAGGGTTCTCCGATTTGATTCGGATTGAGAGATTCGGCCACCAAATAGGGCTGAATCGCCGCTGAATTGAATCAGAGACCGAAGCTTCACACAGCCCTACTTATATAAAAATAACTGAATATTTGTGACCTTTAAAAAAAACAAAAAACCAGGAATGTGATGAACTAAATGTGAGTCATCCCTTGGAAAGACAGGAAGCTAACTCTGTACCAAATGGTCCTAATAGCAGCAGGCAAGCAGCAACAAAGTGGCTGCACAAGGAGTCTCTCTGCGTTGACACTTGTTCTTGCCTTGATTATAGTTCTTCACTCTTGTCTCCCAGGATAAGAGTTTGAAGTTTTTAGAGGTTGAAACAAGGAACGCAGCTGAAGGACCTCCTTAGACCTACACGTTTTATTCTCATACACCAAAGGAGAACTACAGAACAAGACAAGATAGCCATCTGAATGTCATAGTCCCCCACACACATCTTGTTCAAGTCCTCACCACTTGCAAGTGTCCTGGAGTTTGCTTTGGCAAGTCCTTTCTGTGCTTTTCCTTCCAGCTGTGACTTCTCTTCTTAGGGGATCATATCTCTTTGAAAAAGCCTGCCACTTTCCCTCCCCTCCATCTTCCTATTATTCTGCAAAGAGTTTTCCATGCTCTGACCTCACTGAAACTTGCTGGGAGAACTGTTTAAAGTCAATGGCTCTGCAAGCAATCACCCTATTGGCCCACCAAAGTAAAACTACCCAATGTTGATAATCCCTAATAGCCCTGTTTCGGCCTCCCAGGGTCTGCTCTTACTATAAAATGGAGGGTCTAATCCACACTGAAGGTTACAATCATAAATGGTATTTCACAAAATGAGCTGGCAGATCTATTCCCTGCATTATCACAGCTAGGATGAAAGAAAACAGAATGCAAAGCACATATAGTTCTGGCTTTTATAACTGCTCCTGTCTTGCAGGGGATTTTCAATTAATTAAGACCGAGTTTCCATAAAGAAGATATTCCCTTCAGGCAGAAAGAAATGTAAAGATGCAGGACCCTTGCAGGGAAGAAAATGCTAGCAGGACAAATAAAGAGATTTACTAGCAAAGTGAACAGATTTTTTTTTTCTTTCTGATTTCCATTTCCTAATTTGTTACAGTGTGAAAAACTCTCCTAAAGGACACTTAACATAGCAGAGCCTCCAGCAAAGCCCCTTCTATCACACCTTAGCTTCCTGGTTCTGTGCCTCATTATGGAAGAGTCCCAGTACCCCCTGCTATTTGCTCACATTTAGATCGTCATCACTCCTGATTTTTCAACCTTCTTGCACAATTCACTCAAGAAAGAGGAGCTGAGGTGAGTTCTTCCTTTTTACTCATTTTATTTTGAATGTCTACCCCTCCAAAAGGTACAGACATTCAAAGCACTGGAGGCAGATTCAATCTAAGTTATGGGGTTTTCTGTAAGCAGCATAGGTTAGACCAGTGGCGATGCATAGGGGGTGCATGTGAACCCCCTGAGAGCACTGATGCACCCCCTGACAGGCTGCACTGCCCACTTAGGTGATGGGCAGTGGGGGCAGGTGGGAGCGCCAGTGCTCCCCTCCTGCAAGCCCTGGCCAGGGAGTAGGAGCACCAGATGAAGTGCCACAGCCACTTCCAGAAGCGCCGTGGCCACTTCCCGGTTGGCATGATCGGCTGCAGGGGGACCTCATCCCGGTCGGTGAGATTGGCTGCTGGGCGACTCTACCCCCGGTCAACAATATTGGCTGCTGGGGGACTCCCCTGCCCCGGTCACTGACTGGTCACTGTGGGGGCACATGCCCCCCCTGACTAAGGTTGCATCAGTCACCCATAGGTTAGACTGGTAGCAAAAAGAAAACACATTTACGCTGCGGAGCATGGGTGAATCTTCGACTGAGCTCCACCATTTTTAAGTCAGTCTGTGTTTGCCAAACTTTTGTCCTGTTATGGGTATAGACCGGTTTCTGATCACTTATAACGGTAAAAGTGTAATGCCCAAGATGCATGCATGCTGGAACCTAGGTGAAAATAAGACACAATATGTCCTAATTTACAAGCCAGGATTTCTCTAAACTATTTGGGAGCAAATGCTACGGCCTTTTTCATACTCTTCCAAGCCATTAGTGCATATGCTGGGAATATGTTATTTTAATAACCAATTTAGCAACCCTAAAGCCAGTAAAAGACAAAACTATTCCTCTGACATTGAAATGCAGCAGCAAGGAGACTGTAACAAAGACCAGTAATTACATGCTCTGCCTCTCTTTTTTTCCCCCTCTATGTTATTTATATTTTACCTCAATGAATCTTAATCTCCCATCTGCTGATTTTGTAACATTTAGATCTTCTGTGGAGAGGCATACTCTGAACTCCACTCGGAACAGCAGAGAGAGAATTAAAATAAAATACAATAAAATAAAATAAAGGCTCAGAGGATGATAGGGGCGTTAACATAAGTTCAGCAGTCAGTTATGTCTCTTCCTACCACCACTTTGGTTTTGGGGGAGGGAAATGGGAGTAGTGCTGCTTTAAAAGCCATAACCTTTGGAATTAAAATGAGTTCCCAGCACAAACGGAGCAATAAAAAAGCAATCATATCACCAGGCTGCTGGACCTTATTATTTTAACATCAGTGTGATGGGCTTTAAAAAGCTTTAGACATGCTGGGAAAGTTAAATACACATGTTCCATTTAAAAACTGACCAGCATTTAAATACGGAGGCACCTGTCACTACAAGCAGTCAAGGGATTGCTCTTTCATTTTATAAATGGAATAAAACAGCTCAGTAGAATGGTGTGACATCTGTGCAGATATTTGTTTAGTTGCTAGTGGTGTACTTAATGTAAGGGATTTAGAGTATTAGGTTCAGACAGTAAACTGCAGACTGCACTTCCCCATGGTGACTTGTCTATTCAATGCAAGATTTTAGTAGTTGAACAAAGTGATCCTTTTGTCTAGCAAAAAAGAATAAAGAGTGAGTGAATAGGGAAGAGGTGGCTTGTATTCCTTTCCACTCTTTGTGCAAGAAAACTATTAGCTTTGTTAGCAGCAGGAGTGGTACAATGCATCTATTCCTGAACACTGGGGTTGGAACGGTGCACCGAAATAGATATTTTGATTCAG
>NW_005841857.1:4344917-4351736 GCF_000455745.1 Alligator sinensis
GCAGGATTCAGAAAAGAAATATATTTGTGGTAAACCTGAAAGACTAAATGCAGCTCCCAAATGGTTGTGTTTCATTTTGTGGTCATTTAAAAATCAGAATAATTTTGAAAGGCGTGGTGGTGGTGGAGGGTGCGGGGAGGGAGGCGTCAAAATATTTAATTAAAAAAAAATATCAAAGCATTTGGAGTTTTCTGACACAGCTTCCATTTATTTTAAGCTGAAAGCACTAGCCACATTTCACTCAAATTTTAAAATAGTTTTAGTAGCTCACAAAACTTATCTGTGAACCGTCTGTCTACTGGAAAACTTCTGTCCATCCCTAGTTGAGATATTTTCTCAGGAACTTTAATATGTATCATTTTCATGTCAAACTAATGTTTTTTGGTGTCACACACAACTTCTTCCACGCACCGTCTTCTGTCTCTAAAAGGGAACGTTTGCACCCAATGCCACAAAAACCAATTTTCTCCACCTGTCATCCATTTCGGTGGGCATTGCTCAGGTTCGTCCTAACATTATCATTGTTTATGATTTTTTTTTAATTGACAGTTCTTTATATAAAAAAGAAACAGCTATGACAATGAAACAAGAAGGCCATTTACGTGGAAGGAATACAACCCAGAAACTTTTGATTTTGTCACATGAACAATTTGTTGGTGTATCTCAGCCCAGATACAATTCTGCCTCTAAGTAGCACTTAACAGGGCTTTTCTCTGGCTATGCCACCAAGTGTGATCCTATTGCACACTGTATAGCAGTCCTAAGCAACTAAAAGCTTAGATTCCTTATATACCTTCACTTTAACCTGAAAAGAGTTCTAACAGACTAGATTCAGGCATTTATGGATGCTTGAAAGCAATCCATTAGGGCCATATAGGTATCTACCTCCATCTAACTTCTGTTGCCATCCATTTGTCTGACAAAGAATATACATAAACTCTACAGAAAATGCTTTGTGCCCAAAAGTGTGTCCAACAACCTTCCCAACTATAAAGCTGGTCCAGTAACAAATATAAGGAAAAAAACCCTTCTCTCAATCTTGGAAAGATTGAGGAAAGACCATTGCACAGCAAGATTGAGGAAAGACCATACACAGCAAATGTTGGACTGAATGAGATGTGGTGACGCTGCCTGCGCTCTTACTGGTAACAAGGAAGATGCAGAGGTGGATTCTAGCCCTCCCCTCTTCCCCTTAATTGTGGGGGCCTGACCTCATGTCTACCTTGTGTCTCTCACTTCTCCATGGTAGAGCTTTAGACAACATGCCCATGAGCTAGGCAGAGTATCCACTGCATCTCCTGTTGAAACTGGGCCACTGGTCAGCTGAGAGCAAGAGGTTTGTGGGAACAGAAGGACAATGAGTCGGGGAATGTCATTGTGGACCTGGAACGGTCTCACTCCCACCCAAAGACTGATTGCATAAAATGGATGAATAGCACCCAGAGGAGAATGCAGGCTGCTCTTCTTTCCAGGATAGTGCCCCCTTCACTGGGCTAAACGGTTACCTTTCTTCTGGTCCCACAAATCTTTCATGCTTAGCTGTCCAGTGATCCAGCTTTAATGGGAGGTAGGGGGGCATACTCATAGTCCTACCTAGCCCATGGCATGACAGTTAGGACACTTTGATGAGAAGCAAGAGACGTGGGTTCAAAACCCTTGAGGCTGAGGTGGCCTACAACTCCCTTCCTTCTCAGGTGCTTTAACCACTAGGCTACTGGGCAAAATGTAGGCAGCATGACTGGTGCCATTCTCTCACCCAGTCCCTTTCCTGTACTTTATACTGAAGGCCTTGCTACTTTCTGCGAGTTTCAATGCGCTGATTCAGGTCGGCCTCTCCTCTCCCAGAAACTGGATCCAAACAGGTTATTTCCCTTTCTAGCTACCAGGATCCTGAGTTAACAGAAGTGTGTAAGGTTATGCCTAGGGTACCTTAGAGGATGTAAGAGCTCTCATGCTCCAGAGCATAATAGGATCTACCTTTGGAGCCAGATAAGGCTGCCCATAGCCAGAATGGGAGAGCTCTCCATCTGTCAAGGTGGAATAGTGTCACTTCCCTGGCACTTCTGGGATGTGCAGAGGCTAAGTCCTCACCCATATAGTAGGTGGATAGGATCTGGGCCATGGTCCTAAGAAACTTGTCAGGCTGCCTTCTCTTTCCTCAGCTCAAACCATTATGACATGCATGACTGTTCAGAAATAATTTTTTTCCATCCCCAATACAAAATGCACTCAGACTTTCTAAATACAACGGTTTGATCTTTCATTCCCCTGTTCATTTTGTTTTTGATTGGTATTCACTTATTTTAGGCCATGAACTTTTTCCCCATATGCATATGCTACACCTAGTACAATAAGGAGCTGAATCTCCTTCAGGGTCTAGACACAAAGGCTGTGTGTAGACAGAAGGAGAGGCGTGGGTGCACGACACTTTAAAATGGGCTAAATGCTTTTGCTGCACTTTAACGGCATCAGTGTTTGCACGCCTTGGTGGCGTATTGCACATTAATTCCAGCCGCTGTAGGAAATTCGGTAGCATAATGCCCCTTAAATGACTTGGGGACCAGCAAACTAAAACTCCTTTGAGGAGTTTTAGTTTGCTGCCACTACAGCTGTGGAGCAAAGCACCCGGCTCCATGCAGCTCTGCAGGAAGCCCTGCAGGCATGCTGGCAGCAGCCGGGGAAAGCAGCTCCTCCCAAGAAAAGTGGTGAGTCTGATCTTTCTCCATCCCCATCCAAAGCCTGCCTCCCTGAGCTATGCAGGGGCCTGGTGCTTCCCTCCATGGCTGTGGTGTCCCCCCAGGACCACCCGAGCAGGGTGCCTGTGGATGGGTGTCATCTGGGGGCGGCCGCTATCGCTGTGGAGGGAAGCATCATCCCCCTCTGCAACCCAGGGACTGCTCCACCTGCTGGCAGATCACCCATCCCTCCCTGCTGGAGAGGCAGGTAAGTCCGTAGGGTGTGTGCACGAGGGTTTAAAGTGTCCTAAATCGAAGCAGTGTTTTTTAAAACTCACTGCTTCAATTTAGGGCCCCCGTTTTACACATGCCCATACACATTAAAACTAAAACTAAAAATCACTAAATGTAATCAGGTCTGGCCATCATTTTCCAGGCTGCATTTCTCACTATGTTCACCCTTGATATGAAAATCAATTGAGAAAACACCACAATCCAAAGTTAAAATCTCATACTGGGTAGTTCTCCTTGCGCTACGCTTTAGCATTAATGTGACTAATGCATGAACATCCAGTGGAGAGCATCCTCCTAGGAGTTAATGAACCCTATGTCCTCAAAATGTCTTTCTGTACCTTTGGATTCCTGTGTAGGAGAAATGTAAAGACAAATGATTCTGGTTGATCCTTTATGTTTCTGGGCATCATTTTTCATGCCATTAAGCAAGACAGCGATTTCTAGTATCTCATGGCTTCTACTTAGCAGTACTGCTCCTTAAGTAGATTTATCAGATAGGAAACTATGGACTGGTTATTTAAAAGAAAATATTAATAATCAATTCCAGAACATCCAGCCAGGAAAGAACATGCAAGTCAATATTTGGGGGAGGGAGATGGGGGGCGGGGGGAATTCAGAAAAATAATCTATATATACCATCCTTTGCACTATTGGAGGACTTGTAACTGCTAATGCTTCTATCCTACTTGAGGTACAGGTGTCACTTTAACTGAGGAGCAGTCCCTGTACCCAAACATGTTACACTAACAGCAGTTGTACTAACAGTGGTTTTGTAGACCAGTGTTATATCAGTACACAGGGTAGAGAGATGGTCAGCAGTACCCCAATAGCTGCTGCAGTGGGTGTTATTACAGCACAGCCCAACTAGGTTTGACCCAGTCTTTATTGAGGAGAAAATGTCCTATTATAGTTCACCCAATTTGCACTCCACCACCTATAGAGACAGAAATTACTGCAGTTTAGTGTGGTCTGAGTGACTAGTGTATAACTAGCATGCTCTTTGTAGAGTCCTGTGACCCTCCAGAATGAAAATCCCAATACAAATGCAGAAGGGTTTTTTATGTCAGTGGATGGATGATCTATACTTCAGCTTCACAGAATTCATGTAGAAAAGTTATCCTGGAAGAGAACAAAAGCTCATCCGCAATTTAAGAGCCTGATCCAAGAGCCACCAAAATGAATGAAAAGGCTTCAGTGGATATTGGAACAGGATCTAACCTTATGAATGGCTATAAAGCATCTATCCTTAAATCTGCCAGCACAGCTGCATGAGGAACATGCATGCAAAAGTAAATACAACTGATGAATGGAGTACATTTTCAGCTTGGCACCTGTGTACTTTGCCTGCCATTTTATAAAGGAGAAGGAGGAGCATTGTAAAGTGCTATGGTAATTGGCCTCTTCCTGCCCCATTAAAGGCCATCTCAGTGCTTTTCAATTAAATTGCACTCAGTTTTCTGGTCTTCCCTGCCAAATGAATTCATGTGGCATCAGTAATAGGTCTCAGGACCTTTGGATAAAGGGCTCAAGCCAGCAGGCAGAGCAGCAGCTCTGCTAACTCAGCTAGTAAAGGCTAATAATATGCACATGAGCAAATCTGGTAAATTTAATCCAATGGGAAGTGTGAAATAAGTAAAGAGCAGCTTGAATCTGAGACCAGTTCAGCTACTGATTGGGCACAGCTTCCTTTAGGCACCCAAGGAGGAATCGTGGTGGATGAATGCATCTACCACTCAGCACCTGCTGCAAAGAACCATGGCTCAAAACCGCAAGGTTTGGTCATCCACGTACTTCCTCACCCTACTTAACAAAGAAAGAACTGTAAACTCTTGGAGATGGGGACTACTTCATACTTTAGGTTTGTACAATATGTAATGCAGTAAAGTCCTGATCTCCTCTGGAGCTTCTAGGTACCACCAATATGCCACTCATAACACAACTGATAGACAAAGAAGCACTAGAGAGGGAACAGATAATGCCTCACCTCTGGCTTGGTAGCTAAAGCAAGGGGCTGGAAGTCAGTGACATGGATTCAAATCCTATTTGGCTGAAGGGGAGCAAGAACCAAGGACTAAGGCTTCCTGGGCAAACCCTCTAAATACTCAGCTATTGAGTTAAATCACAGGAGGGCTGCCTTCCTGATCCACCATTTCACAGAACCAAGGGAAGTATAACTTTGTCCTAAGCGTGCAACTTTCCCCTACATTTCCCTATGTGTGTCACTTTAGAGCAAAAGCAACCGTTTCATCAGGATGAGAAGTTAATTCAGTCTTTGTATTTCTATCACTAAGTTATGGGCAGTCTATATGGAGTGCTAACACTAGTGCTAGTGCTGTGGCCTTTATGATAGCATATGTACAAGCAAATCATAAAATTGGACTGGATGTGGAAACTAAAAGGAGAAACCATGGACTTATGTAATCCTCCTTCGTTTCCATTAATAATAACCATCATTAGCACATTTGCTATGTGCAACACCCTCCAAGCTGTTCCAGTCCTGTTGCTTTTTTTTTTTTCTTTCTGTGATGGAATAGGATGGTGAGTTTCTTTTTATTTTTATTAATGCCATTAATTCTTAGAAGGCTATTCTAATTCACTGCAAATATGCCCAAAGAGTTTCAACAAACAACCAAAATCAGTATGTGTCACATGAAGTAAATTCATTCTCAGCTTTTTTGTGTGTAAATCAGTACTGTATTAGTTATTTCAGACACCCCACTCAGCATTTGCTTTGCCTATTTCAATTCTCTGAAATTACATAATACTCTATGGGGTGAATGTATTCAGCTTCACACTCAGAGCAACAGGTGAGTGAAACTATCTCCAACCCTCCTCATTTCCATTTTGCTATAAATCTATAGGATATTTTGTTAAATTTTATAAGATTTAAAATATATATTTTTCCTTGGTCCTCTCCCCTTCGTTGTGTGCTGCTTTATCCACTTTATATTCTCGCCCTCACACACACATAGGCCGAGTCCTTCTATTCCTTGTCTTTCACATGAGCGTAATACCATGAGCCATGAAAGATGAGACTCAAACCTCATAACACTCAGCAAAACAATATTTATGTACAGGTTTTAGAAACAGCCCCTGTAACAAATCTTCTTCTTTTCTGATGCTGATGGCATAGTTTTAGGAACAGGCAAGCACATGTGTGGGATGGTTTGATTAGGAAAGAGCCTGTCTGAAGCAGGGGCTTGGACTAGATGACCTCCCAACGTCCTTTCCAGCCCTACTTTTCTATACGTCTATCAACACCGCTCCTTTCCTGCTAGGACTCTCATCCCGACTAATTCACTTCACCTGAGGGATAACTAGCTGTTTGGGGTTTTTGTTTGTTTGTTTTTTAAATCTTTCTGGAGCTTTTAATACTCCCTGCCCCCTGCCCCCCTTTAAATATGGTAAAATCTAAAAAGAAAGGGCTGGTAACTATCTGTCTCGGACGGCCGGAGCCAACTCGAGATGATTCAAATATCACTCTGTCGTTTGGGCGGGCTGGTGAATGGAGAGGCAGACACAGGTTATTGGTTGCAAAAACTTTACTTACGCCGCTTGTAGCCACGACGCAGGTGGTCCGGTCACTTGAACAACTATATGAGTTGCTCCAGCTGGCAAGGCTCAGGCCAGCTAATCCATCCACAAATTAAGCCGGCAGGGAAAGGGTACGTCGAGGATTGCGCTTGGCGACGGGGAGAAGAATCGATAGGTAATCAGTCTATCGATCAGCTCACCCGCAAGTCAGATCTCTTTAGAGGTACTCTGCAGCGTGCTCAAAGTTCTCCGACTTGGGCGGAAGTCACACGAAATTTTAAACGGCTAGCAAGCCAATTACTAGCCGCCACATAGG
>NW_005841857.1:4356999-4362860 GCF_000455745.1 Alligator sinensis
GTCACCTCAGGGGGCGGAGTCGCTAGGCGGATCCCTGCCGGGTCTTCTGAAACTCCGCCCCTCTTTTCCGGGTTCCCCAGATGGCTCACGCTTCTTTCGGTGCCATTTTCTGCTAGCGGCATCATGCAGCCGACTCTATTGATAAGCGTCGCTCCAGAGCCCTTTGCTGTCCACTCCAGCGACTCCTTACCCGCCGTATGCATCTGAGCCTCCAAATTTGCGTACTCTCTTAGTAGACCCATTATTGTACGGAACAGCAAATTCATCATCTTTCCCTTCTTCCACTTAGTTAAACCCCATTTCGGCACGTGACGGCCCTGTTTCCAGGTCCTCCTGGAGCTGAACGAGGAGCTCGTGGCCTCGTGACCCAGGCACCAAATCCGGACAGTTGAACCAGTCCGTGGGGGTGGGTTCCCCTCCTTCCCTTAAGTATCGGGTGCATTGAGCAAACTCCTGAGCGGGGGTCAGTTTTTCTGCCTTCCGCGCCTTCACCCCGGCTAGGGATATGGCTGATGTTCCGTCCGGGGTTTGATAATAGACCCGGTCGCTCCCCATTATGCATCCGAACTCCCCAAGGGATAGCTTAGTTATCCATTCTTTTATGACTGCTTCTTCTCTCTTTACGGAGAAGTACCCATCAATATTTCTTTCATCCCCTTCTACCGCCTGGTGGTAAGCGATATGCACCCATAGATCATTTTCATTCTCCACGCGGTGGGTCCCGGTGCGCCAGGGGCAGCACCCAATTAGGTTCATCTCCATCACCGTGCCCTTAAATCCCATCCTCGTCGCCATGTCTTGGACGGCCGGAGCCAACTCGAGATGATTCAAATATCACTTGGTCGTTTGGGTGGGCTGGTGAATGGAGAGGCAGAAACAGCTTTTTGGTTGCCAAAACTTTACTTACGCCGCTTGTAGCCGCGGCACAGGTGGTCCGGTCGCTTGAACAACTATGTGAGTTGCTCCAGCTGGCAAGGCTCAAGCCAGCTAATCCGTCCACAAATTAAGCCGGCAGGGAAAGGGTACGTCGAGGATTGTGCTCGGCGACGGGGAGAAGAATCGATAGGTAATCAGTCTACCGATCAGCTCAGCCGCAAGTCAGATCTCTTTAGAGGCACTCTGCAGCGTGCTCAAAGTTCTCCGACTTGGGCGGAAGTCGCACAAAATTTTAAACGGCTAGCAAGCCAATTACTAGCCGCCACATAGGAATAATTTAGAACTGGCCAATAGCGGAACACAAATTTGCATTCAAATGGCGGGAACTCTCTTGCACCGAGGTTTTTCTGTTGCAACAAAAACCTTTGCTGTGCAAGAGGCTCTCACATGGCGGGAAAATTCCATCGTGCCGAGGCACCAAAATCACTGGGTTGTGACACTATCAACTAGGCTCTTGCTGTTATCCATGATTTTCCACCAAAAATTGCCAATAGAAAGCAATGAGAACAGGGGTTGGCCTTAAATCCTACCCTACTTTGAGATTTAAATGTCTTCCTCTGTGCTTTTGATAGGTACCTACTTCCACTTGGGATTCCTAACTCCCAAGCTTCTCCTGTGGTTGAGGCTTATAAAGAGACTGACGTTTTAAAAGTTGAGAGGATCAGTCTTTTCTTAGACAATATTCAACAATAAGAGGAAGATGTGATGCTCTCCTTTGGTTCAAAGGAAGTAAAAACGGCAATTCTATTTCATTGGCCTGGATGAGCATAGTCCAAAAAACTCAGAGAATATCTTAAAACTAACAGTAACCTTCACCAGCCAAAAAAGCAAAGCAGAAGACAAATATTGTTAATTTTTCCTGTTCTCTTTTATTTCCCTCCTCCGTATCAAAATGCAAAGCTGGGACAATCTAATCCCAAAGGAACCTTTATGGTAGTTGTAACTTAAATTAGATCAGATGTGCCTGGTGAAATGGAGAGGGGCCCGTATTAATTTAAATAAATAAGAATATCCAAGTGGCTGTTACTTGTGTCCAAACCTGGATTTACCTTTCATACAGCAGCACACATCTACAGCTGCACTGACTTTGATTGGAGAGGTGAGTAGAAAACCCACTATCCAACATCATCTCTATGGCTAGTCAGTGGATAGGAACTGAAAAAACCCAAAGTATTTTTTTTAAAAGCAACCCCCAGCCTCTTGCATGACGTATGGTTTGTTCCACGTGAGAGAAAGGGGCTGGGAAATATTTCTCATCTCTGCAGACAGTTGTAATATTTTGAACCTCAAAAGCAGCTATGAATAAATACCATGAGTCACTGTGGTCAGCTCACTGTTGATGCATGCAAAATTTTGGTCTTGAGTTTATAAATACCTGTGCACTCTCAGTGGAAAGAAAATTTTAAATTCTTTGTAGTACAAAAAACCCTCTTCCCTATTGCTTCAGGGGACAACTTGGGCCAGGGAAAGGTGGAGACAGAAGATGGAGACAAGCAATTTTTATCTCCCATTCCAAAGTAGGCATTGCAAACTTCTGGTCTTTCTGTGTCTGGGTTTTGTTTTTGTTTGGGTTTTTTTTCTGTAGAGATTTTTCTTCAAGGCCTGATTGCTTGTCTTTTTCAAGCAAAGTTCCTGATAAAATTCAAGCCTACACAAACCAAATCAATGGACACTGCAGAAGAGCTTCCCTGTGACAGATTGGAACAGAGGGAAGTTGTGTTGTTACAAAAAGCTTTGCCCTTAAGTACTGCCCCTCAGCCCTTCCCAGAAGAGACATTGCCTACAATGCCTCGTCCAAGCCTTGAAGCCTCCATATTCATATTGTGATATTAAAAAAATGAAGATGCTTTGATAAGTCTGTGACATCTGAAGGTGGGCTGGAAACCTTTCATTCTGCCCCGTGCCCTTTGTAATGGACTGTAATGTTGTAGCAGGAACTACCATTCCTAGCAAGCTGCTGGGGAAAGTGGAAGGAAGTGGAGGATGGTGCATTGGGGCTATGAGAAAGTTCACCAGCTGTTTCATTTCAACAGTGTTTTGACTCATTTCGAGCTCAAAACAGTGAAATCAAAATGAAATGAAGGGCTTCGAAACAAAAGGAGGGCACTTGAAATAGTTCAAAAATTTTGAAATGTTTCGAGTTTCAAAGCAGCCCAGCTGAGTTCCTGTCCCCAGGATCGGGCTGGGGAAGGGAACTCCACCCAGCTGAGTTCCCGTCCCTAGCCCGATCCTAGCTCAGCTGGGCTGAGTTCCCTTCCCCAGCCCATCGAAACAGCGTGGAAGCAGCAAAACCGTTTTGACGAAATGGAACGGAACACGGTTTTCAAATCGAACTCCAAGCGAAACACTGTTCCATCGAAATGGATGTCGAAGCAGAAAGCTGCTGTTTCACACAGCCCTATTGTGCATGAAGAAATGGTTCGGTGTAGATGTGGAGGGAGAGAGAAAGAGGGAGAGAAGCAGGAGCTGCGAGACCCATGCTGAAGCCCAGGAGCTGCAGCGAGGCTGACTCTGAAAGGCACAGTAAGGGGCTCCGACAGGGAGCCTGGGTGTGCAGTAATTGAGTGTTCACTGAGACTGAAGCCTGGTTTGAGAGCCCCGCTGCAGTTAAGAGAGGGCTTAAGGTTTCTTCAGTGTAGGGACCATTAGCAATGCGATGCAATATTTGTTATCTTGCTATCTATCCCCAAAGGGTTTTATCATTGAGTCACTGCTATTGTCCGTTACGTATAGTCTAAGCATACGTACCTTCATGTTTGCTCACCTGTGTTTTTTTCCCCCAATCTCCTTAGCCCTTTGGTCTGTGACCCTATCCCCCTGGACTCACACACAAACATTTGAGAGCCCCGCCTTTTAGCTCCTGTATAGTTTCCAGGGTTCGGTACACCTTATTCAGCAGAACGCTACCTGCTTTGTTCCACTCTGGGGACTTCTCTAGCCTTTGTCTAGCTCAGAGGATTTGTTCCTCAATTATGATTTGTTTAAACTAGGATTTCTTCATGCACAATCCTTATCTAATTGGCCTGTTCTTATAAGTAGATGCTTTGGATTTCACAAAGACTCCCCAAATGAAAGCCACCTGCTCTAAAAATGATTGCTTTGGGATGACTGCTCTGGCTTACAGCAGTTTCATGCTGAAAGGGAATCTAAATATTATAAATTAGTTTAAGAACTGAATTTGCCACTTGCGGAGGAGCAGGTGGAGAGCTCTGGATAGTCCTAGGCCTGGCTCCTACAGTTCTGTTCTGCCTCAGGGTTGGGCTTTTGCTTCTCAAGACGACCCTGCTTTTGTAATCCTCACTCACATTGAGAGTCCCAGTAAGTGCTGCACAACATGGCAAAGGGTGTCAGGCTCAGAACTACTCCTTTTCCTCCCCTTCAATTATTTTTATTATTCAAAATATCTAAAATATAAAACATATTGGAAATATCCAGTGTGCGTGACATAAACAGGCTACACCTATCATCTGAAGAAGGGGATATTACATAAAAACGGTACTCGTAAAAGTTTCAGCAACACAGCAGTTATCTGGATTACCTGGTGATCCAGATGTGTTATCATTCCAATAAACTTGGGTCACAACCCAGAATGGTTCAAATTGCCTGGGGTAATTTATCTTGCCCTCAATGTATGAATGAGAATGTGGTGGGACAAAAAGGATTTGGATGACACCAGAAATAGCAGGCCAAGAGGAGTGCAGGGTGGAATATGACGCCAAAATACTGCAATATATGGCCCTCGCTGTATCAACTGGGGACACTTGTAGTAGCAAGCATAGATTCACTTCAGACAAATACAGTAGAAATCTAGAGAGGGGATTATCAAAAATACAAAGGAAAGTTAGGCACCCAATTCTCACAGATCTGTCATGGGAACTGGGAATCTAATAAACTGCCTTTTATACCACTGGTATTCTTCTTGAAGGATAAATGATGTAGTCATTTCCACTATCCATCTGCTGATTACAGATTATTGGAGCTTTCTCCGCAATGTTCTGGGATAGGGAGAATGCAAGTTTTTGGGGACACATCTGTTTTCTTTTTTCATACAGTGCTTAGCAAAATGGGATTTAAGTTCATAATTGCAGCTCCCAAGGCATATAACAATTCCAATAGCAAATAATAATACAAGAAAGACAACAGTGAATAGATACAGAGAAAAGAAAGTGTGTTTTCTCAGGTTCCCATAATATCTGGGTACACGTACTGAGCCCAAATCTCACTTGCTGAGTTCTGGAGGTTACGCATTATGAAGGATCAATAATCCTCTCTACCAAAAATGTTAACGTACATTATCTCAGATATACTTATTCTAGACAAATAATGTATATTGAATTTTTGATACGATTGGAGATGTTAAACAAAAGACTTAAATCTTAAAACAAATCTTCTTTGTAATCAGACTGTAGGGGGATTACTTTAGCAAAGTACTTTCGCTATTAAGGACATGGGGGTGGGGGGGGGAGGGACGACAACTTTTCTACATGAATTATTTATCCAAAGCGCAACTTCTTAATGCGCAACTCTAATTTGAAATATGATACCACTTATGTAACTGCCACATTCCAGTATAGTATTTTTATTTTTATTTGCAAATGTTACTGTCTAAATTATGCATCCATACTAACATAGCACTTCCAAAGACAGATTGCACAACACACAACTTAACTTCACAAATAACACCGTAAGCAAAATAACCTTTTGTGATGCATTTCCTCATTTTGTGCAGTTTTCTGTATATTTTTAAATATATATTAGTGCATGAATTAACATAGACAGGCAAGCAAATAAGATCTACAGGAGGGACTCAAATAGAAGACACAGTTAAGAAAGCAAAATGACTTCTTGGGAATCCATATTGTTCACATGATTACACGTGCATGCACAAGTGCGGGGGGGGGGGGGGGGGGCAACCTGAAAACCTC
>NW_005841857.1:4362886-4383222 GCF_000455745.1 Alligator sinensis
AACTCTGAAACCTTCAGCTGAAATTTTTAGCACTGATTTACCATATTCTCATGGGAGAATTGCCAGATGCCCAAATTATCATAGGCATGGCAGATATTTATAACAAGTTGGGTAGTCATTGAAGGAAACTACCAAGAACTGATGGAGTCTCCAAGTCTTGACTTGGAGACAGGACACTTATCTACAAGGTACGCTTTAGTCAAACATGAATTGTTTAGCATCATCCAGAAGTAACTGAGGTCAGTGACCGAAGCAAGAGGTCAGACTAAATGATCCAAGATTGTGGCATTAAAATCTATGAATCCGCAGGGTAAAACTAAATGGAGATGAGAGAAGGAAGACAAAAAGAACTGGATATGTGACATCTGTTATTATGGAACCAGAAGCACAAATATATTTCTCATTACATTTATATCATGCTTTTTTTTTTTTTTTATTGGAGATTTTTCCATCCATGTACTTAGTTAAAATGACAGTTTGTATCTGGTCCTTTATCCATTAAATTTAAAGCTTGCTAATTTACTGTTGAACATTCATAATGCCACCGAATCTTTCACATGAAGATCTCAAAGATATTGATCACAGTCAGGAAGGCAAGTCACATGCACAGTGCATTTCTTTATATTGTAATTACGATGAGAAACACTTGCACAAATGGCTAATAGCTTACAAAACAGTAAAAGGTACAAAAAAAAAACATTAAATTGCTGCCATTGTAGCTGCCTCTGGTGTTGGAAACAGCAACTGTTTATGAGTATGCAGCAACACTGTAAAATAGTACATGCAGTTGTATCATATAAATATAGGAATCTGAGCTCTCAATCTTGCTCACAGAAGTGCTACGAGAATTTAACAACCACCCATAGACAGCACTTTTCTATCTTATCTCATACAAAAGACGGCACTTTGGGTGGCTGGAAAACATTTCTATTTTCATGGACAATTCTAAGAGCTTCATTGCAAATCAGGGAAAGCATACCTTTGTATTCAGGGAGGCAGAGACAAGTAGGGAGAGAAGATATATTAACCAGTAGAGTAATAGAGTTGTTTTCCTGGCAAGTCTCATGGGAGAGAACATGAAACAGGTCCCCAAAATGGGCGTGAAGGGGCACGGGTTATGGGGGCACACGTTCCCAGAAGGGGGAGGAACAGGATCCAAGAGCAGCGACAGGGGCATGGGATCCGGCAGTGGGAGGTGGATGTGCACACGTTGGAGCAGGGAGGGGGCAGCACTCTTACCCATGCCGGGAACTCAACAGTCCCAGCTGAGCTGCTGCTGCTGCCCTAGCTCTTACTTTTAAAGTGGCATGGGAATGCTTTTGGGGTACAGACTCTGCAGGGGTAGGGGACGATTCTGGCAACCCCTCTTCACCCACCCCGACTTACACGACTAACTTTAACCACAGGCTGACCTCAGAAAATAGTTTCTCTCCTGTGTTCTCTCCTGGTCTATCCTGGACCTGAGACCCTTTCCAAAAAGGTGCCTATTAGGTTTCTACATATAGTTCTGGGTTTGAAGAATAGCCTTTGTCCAACAGTATGATCTTTTCATTAAAAAAAGTCCTAGCCATCCTGAGGGGTCACTTTGAGCCCCAGAGGGCCCCTTTCTACCTATTGGGACATTGGGTCAGTGCTCTACTAGAGAGGTGCCTGGACCCTACTGAATCAGCATCCAGGTTGTCTGCAGCTCCTTAATACTCAATGGGGCTCTCTCACTCCATCCTGCCAAGCCTGGGAGAACAAAGAAGTTGCACAGGGAACTGAGTACGAATCGATAAAGACTGTACACATCCCTACTTTCATTAGACAACACAAGACAGTGTTGCTATAGATTTTTTTTTTCTTAATCTTGAGATGAGATTGCCGATCATCAACTTCCTAAAAATAAATCCCAATCGCATTGTTTAGAATTCAACTTGAGTGACAGTTCTGAAAAGTTTACGGGAGTCCTGATTTGAAAACAATGCCCTTACATGCCCTCTGGCTTTTTTTTTTTGTTAAGAATTTTAGTCCAGTTTTGCAGTTAAAGTGAATGGCTTTTTTGGCTGCTCAACTACCTAAATATAGGAACTAGGGGTGCTCTGATTGGGATTTTTGGGGCCAATACCAATGGCCGATTTATAACGAGTCATATCCGCCGATACCAATCTGATTGCCGATACGCAGCCAGGCAGTATGAAGAGCAGTGTCGAGCTGGTAAGGCTGTTTTGGGGGAAGGAAAGGGCATTTGGGGGACCCAAGGTCCTGGGCTCTGCCGGAGCTGGTGAGTGCATCCCCTTGCCAAGGACACCTCATAGCTCATTCCCTGCAGACGGGCTCCCTCAACTTTACAAGAAAATAAAGGAAAAGAGAAGTTATAGTGCTATAAAGAACTGAACTGAGGAATTTAAAACAGCTCTGCTTTTCCCTTCCTAACCATTGCTAAGGAACCAAAAATGTAAAAGAAAGACAGACAAACATACCAAAACACCAAAATCAACCCTTGCCACATACAGCCTCATTTAAGGCCAGGGAGAGAAATGCAGGGCCCTGGTAAGAGCCCCCTCTGCTCCTGCGCCTGCCTTCCCTCGTGTTTTGGGCACAGGAAATAGAGAGTGATATGACTTCTAATGCAGAAGTTCCTCTATTTATTATGCACTCCCTGGTTCTCTCTAGCTTTTACAGAAAACCATCTCCGTATCCACTCCACACAGCTCTGAGCCGAGAGAGAGCAGGAGGGCATACAGCCTATGGGCCATGCGTTATCTGCAGAAAATTGCCCCCAGCCTAGAGAACACAACCAGGGTTGTGAATTTGTGAACCCACCCATGGGCGCATCACCCAGGCCTGGCCCTAGCTGGAGAAAAATGTCCATGATTATGTCTACCTTGCACTGGATCTCTCTTACCCTTCTACAGACTGTGAACTGTAATTATTGTTCTACTCTTTATATTTTAATGTCTATTAAAAAAAAAATTAAATTCTTGTAAATTTTGCCCCTCCTTCCATGCCAAGCTGAAGGCCTGATACCACAACCCAACCCCCATTCCCCAACTCTCATGGCCTGTACCCAGCAAACAGGTGAAAAATTCATTCACTTATGACACTTCTTGTGTATAATATTCCTTTTACAGTCTACTTAAAACTGGTAGTGATAGACTCTGGATGATACCAAAACTCCTCAATTTTTTTTTGAAGAGTTAGACCTCACATCAAAACACCAATCAGCAAGTTTAAGGTCTCAGTCTTTATTTTGAAGGGGCACCGGATCTTGGGTCTGCGATGACTAAATGGGCACCTGGATTCCAGGATGCGGCCCACAGCTGATGACTCTTCTTCTCAGGTGCAATGGTCCTGGTTATTAAAAGGGTAAAGGCTCATCAGTGTAGGTAACAGCTTTCTGAGGGGGTCAGTGTCAGACCGTGAAATGAACTCCTAGAGGAGCTAAGGAACTTCTCAAACCCGATTACATTTTCTTCCAATGCTAAGTGGGTTTCTTCAGCCTGCTTCCTCAACAGCAGCATGGTATGCAAGTGCTTGATCTAAAGCAAAGAAACAAAGGAGCCACATGGCCTACAACAAGCTATTCCAGTGCATGCACCATCTTCTCCCTGAGAAGAGGATGAGGGAAAGAACCACATGCCAGATGTTAACTGTGGCTCTACTTGCATTAGTGGAAACTGCTTAATGACATCAGGGATTGGTATAGGAGTCTGTATAATCAGGAATTATTTGCATTAAAGGGACACCTACAATCCTCAACCAAGATCAGAGCTCCCTTGTGCAAGGCAGCAAGGGGCCTTGGGACCTTCGACACCGCCAGGGACACATGGCTGCTGCTTTGAGAATCACTTTGTTGGGAGTTAGGTAGTTAAAGCTAGATTGGATTTCAGCACCTAAATCCTGTGTTACATTATTACATAGCAGGTCAATGATTAAATAAAGATTAGAACTGCCATGTCTCCTGAATCCAGATTTATTGCTCTACTCATTGCCCACACTGCACTTGCTTGGGCTTACCATGTGTATCTGGTATTGCCATTATCCCCAAAATGTACTACTAAAACATGCAAATCTGAATCCTGGGTCTGATTTGTCAAGAAGTTCAAACTTTGAGGTATAATCAAAATTTTAGACACCTAGATATAGACCACCACAAGTTCCAGAACATTTCCAGTGGATGTAAGGCACTAAAAATGTGAATGGATTCCAATATAGTTTTATCTTATAGGTTATTATCACTGGTGAATTGTTCAATAACGCATTTGGAATATAGAATTTATAGCTTCATGTATTTAAAACAACCCACTATGGTTATAGTTAGATCTGCTTTCTTTCATGCTCCTTGTTACTGCCATACTTCCAATATAGCTCCTCTGATTCTGGGAAATATTTCTGAGAAATACAAGTGCCACCCTTTCATCTTAAACGTTAAGATACAACTATATTTGAATCCTTTCTCAGTAGGCCAATATTGATGCACCAGAGTTTTAAATGACTGCTTTAACATACCTATGTCCTATCACAAGCTAGTTATTTAATAATATATACAACCTGGCCTAGGACTATATCTAACATCTTTTTTTTTTTTTTAATCTCTCTGTGAAGGAGAAATCTCTCATTAAATGGGTAATTTTCATTAAGCTCCCATAGTCATTATTATTTAACATTAGTATGATAAAAGAATAGGGAGAGAAAAGTTATATTAGCCCCATAATACTTGTGGGGAAATACAGCACAGATGTGGCTACCTAATTGTCAGTGAAATATGTTCAGATGAGGTAGCTCTATACCTTGGAGGACATGGGGCAGAGAAATTAAGTGGCATTCCCAATGTGGCATGAAGAGTCTATAGCAGAACAAAGAACAGCTACTGTCTTGCACATGAGACCGTTTTTAGTCTTGACATTTGCTGGGGGGGAATAAAAAAAAAAAAAAAGAGCTTTTCTGAATGAGTCTTACAGATGTATTGATTTGGGGTGGGCTACAAGCCAGGACACTAAAATAAAAAGGAGATCTTTTATTTATGTGTGTTATTATATATAAAGACCTTTATTTTTCTATCAGCTTAATAACTTCAAGGTTAATAGTTTGGCTGCACTAGACATTGTTTTTAGTGAATAAATTACATTTAGAGCACAATACTTTGCCCAATAAGATATAGGCTTTGCAATATCTTTGAGTAACAGTACAGCGAGAGAGAAAAATCACTTGGTGCTAATGGAATGAGTTCAAGATCCCTGTCAGATTTTGACACTTAAAAAGGAACGTCTAGCAGTGGGTAAAACTGAAACGTATGCTGCATATTGCATATGAATGTTACACGAAGAGCACATGTGCCAGACTAGATTAACATAATGCAAAGGCAAGGAGACAAGTGCATGTATGAATGTATTTTTGGGGAAATGAGATCACAAATGATATATGTTATCCGTGGCCAATGCTGTTTCTGCACGGCACGGTGGGGAAACAGTCTTTCTACAGAGTTGGGTACCAACATGAGAGATGGAATGAGTCTAAAATGCTCCATTTACCCAGCTACTTGATAGATCACCCAACCTCGTGTGGGTAATGCCAGCAATTCTAGAGAGCTGCTTTCATCCTAAGGGCCGTTGATCAATGAGCCCACATGTCGGCCCAAGCCTTCTACAATCAGCAAAGCTCCCTCCTCTCCAAGGAACAAAGGGGCGACATCAGGACATCAGTGTTTTGAGTCAAGTCATGGGACATGGTCAGTAGTTGTGCAGATAAACACATTGACTGGTCAGCACCTCTACAGGACCGTACCATTAAGTAGCCATTGATCAACTCCGATCATAATTCGGCCAGCAGTATAAAAATGCTACTGCAGGCCCAAGAGAACAGCGCTGTCTTCATTTCACCCAGCACATCGGCCCAGATCCTCAATAGTATTTAGATGCCCAAGTCCAATCAAAATCAGTGGGGCTAAAATCCATGGAAATGCGGCATCTAACCACCTTTGAGGATGCAGCCATTATTCTCTGTGCTCTGGGCTAGCTAATCCCAGTCCTCTACATACAGAGTACCTAAATACCGTAAATTGGCCATTACACTGCACTTCAGAGCACGACTATGTCTGTCTAATGTCATGCTTGCAAAGTCCTGCGCAGACCAGAGTCTATAGACATAATCATCATATTGTTTAAAATGTGAAAACAATACCATTTCAGAACTTTTTTGCCTTCTAATTTCTTTTGAAAGAAAGAAAGCACTGCATTCAGTGTTGATCAGATTTAACTCCTTTTAATAAATGCACATTTGATTATGTAGAAATATGAGGGGAATTTGTCTTTGTTGATACTCTTCTGCAGCATAGTTAAATATTATTTAGATGAAATCACTTTCAAGAAATTTATTCTCTGCAGGGGACTGAAAGTGGCAATTTTTTTTTTTTTTTTTTAAAGAGAAAAATTGGAAGCAGTGCAGTGCTTCGCGCATGTGAATAGCTGGGAGCTGTTGGTTATGGAATTTTAATGGTTACATTATAACCTCCATTTCTATAAAGAAGTACAGTTATTACAGTTTGAAGTATGTTGTAATTTTTTTAAAGTAATTGTACACAGATTCTCCTAAAACAATAATGTGTCTTGGGCGGATTTCCCACATTTAATATACAATATGTCTAGCAGGGAGAAAAAGTACAGACCTTCACAATAAGCATTCAGAATCCGAGAAGAGAATTGGGTTTAAATGATGTTTGATGGAGAGATGGACTGTTTAATCTTGCAACAGATTTTAAGCTCTCCCGCCACCCACTGATCAAAAAGAAGGAAAGAAAAGCAGCAAAGGAAAGGAGGAGTCCACAGGATTTGGGGTGGCGGGTGAAAATCACTGGGAACCCCAGTCCTTGTCCAGCTGAGAGGTCTCAGGCATGTCCCATTTCTCCTCCCACACTGGATCTCTTTTGTTTAAGCGCAACGGTGACAGGACAGGGCAGAACATCTGAGATGCTGTGCAGTCTCAGGCTTAACAATCCTCAAAGCACAAAAGAACACCAATCAAGCAAGATAAGACTCAAAGAGGGCATGCTGGGACAGAGAGCCTCCCTGCTGTGGATGCCGAGCGGGTGCAATACCAACTAGAAAAGCTAGACATTTATAAGTTATCAGGACCAGTGGACTCCATCCAAGAGTGCTGAAGGAGCTGGCTGAGGTCACCGCGGAGCCCTGGCAAATCTCTTTCAGAATTCGTAGTGCACAGGGGAGATTGGAAGAGGGCTAACATTGTGCCCATCTTTAAAAAGGGGAAGAGGGAGGACCCGGGCAACTACAGGCCAATCAGCCAAACCTCTATCCCAGGGAAAATCCTGGAAAAGCTCATTAAAGAATCTATATGTGATATGCTCGTTGAGGATAAGATTGTGAACGACAGCCAGCATGGCTTTGTCATGGGTAGGTCTTGTCTTTCCAATCTCATCTCCTTCTATGACCAGGTCTCTCACCACCTGGACATGGGAGACAAGGTAGACATTATATACCTAGACTTCCAAAAGGCTTTTGATCTGGTATCTCACAATATCCTTGTGGGAGAACTGGAAGATTGTGGGCTCAGCTGCTCAATGGTTCACTGGGTGGGAAACTGGCTGCATGGTAGGACCCAGAGAGTTCTCATGAACGGATCCGTGTTTTCTTGGTGCAAAGTGGCCAGCGGTGTCCCTCAGGGGTCCGTGCCTGGACCGGTGCTTTTCAACATCTTTATCAATGATCTCGATAGGGGAGTGAAAAGCTCATTGGCCAAGTTTGTGGATGACACCAAGTTATGGGGCAGTGTGGTCATGCCAGAAGATCAGTTGCTGATACAGGCAGACCTGGACAGGCTAGAGAATTGGGCAGACCGGAACCAGATGAACTTTAACACTTCCAAGTGTAACGTGCTCCAGTGGGGGGCAAATAACCTTCAACACATGTACAGGCTCGGAGGTGACAGCCTGACCTGCACCATGGCTGAAAGGGACCATGGGGTAATGATTGACCACCACATGAACATGAGCCAGTGTGATGCAGTGGTCAGCAGGGCAAACAACACACTGGCATGCATTAACCAACTCATCTCATGTAAAACTAAGGAAGTGATACTCTCGCTGTCCTCGGCACTGGTAAGACCACAGTTGGAGTACTGCGTCCAGTTCTGGGCGCCACACTTCGACAAGGACATGGAAAAACATGAGAGGGTCCAGAGAAGAACCACCTATATGATCACAGACTTGCAAGGCAAGCCATATGAGGAAAGACTGAGGAACCTGAGCCTCTTTAGCCTAAAGAGGAGAAGGTTGAGAGGGGACTTGATAGCGGCTTACTGCTATATCAGAGGAGTGCATGAGGAACTTGGTGAACAACTGTTCACTAGGGCACCCCTGGGGAAGACCAGGACCAATGGATACAAACTGGAAGGCCACTTCAGGCTTGATACCAGTAAGAAACTCCTTCACAGTCAGGGTGTCCAGACTGAGGAATAAACTCCCTTCATATGGGAGGGAAAGTTAGTGGGAGTTACCCTTCATATGCTGAGGGCAAGAGCACACACATATGGGCAGCTGATACTTTATGAAACCCACCTCCCTATTACATCACAGTAATGCGATGCTCATGTCCTCAGTGCTCCCTCGGGTAGTAGATTCTCCATTCCCTCGATCATCCTTGAGGCCCTCTTGTGCTCCAGAACACCAAAGACCTGAATGATACATCAGGTTTCAAATGGCATCGCATCAGGGCCTTGCACACTGGCATTAAAACTCCAAATATCTTGAATGATGCCTCCTAGTATGGCATTTGCTAGTAGTAGATATAGGAACAGGGCAAGGGGGTGCCTCCTCCCACATGCACCGTACAGCCAAAGTATGTGTGTATGTGCCCTGAGCTCACTGCTTTGTGAATGCAAGTTCCTGTTGGGGCTCCGTGTGAACCGTGAGCTCTCCAGCTGATGTGGATCTTCCTGGAACCCCAAATTTCATCTGGCTCTGGATCCGGGGGGGAGGGGGGGAGAAATGTTGTTGCCCTCCCTTCTCCTCCCCCTCCCTGCTGAATTCAGCACTAGGGATAAGAGGAGGATCAGGGGTGGTGGCTCTGAAGCTATGCAAAAGCAGGGGCTCTAGGCAGACTCTGTGCCAAGAGCTCATGTGACAGCCAAAAAAGTCATGCAACTGTGTTGCCGCACCCCCTATTATTGCATTAGCAGTCATGGTCATCCTGTGATGAGCTACCACATCCAGGTCCTTCTTCTCTTATCCATTTCTTGTTGATGAGCTCCCAGCCCATACAGAAATGTAGGCCAATAGTCCCTTGCTGCATGATTTAATATTTCATCTTGTCTCTATTTCTCCAGTCCTGTAGACCATCCATTAGTACCTATATGCTCTGTACTGAGGTCCCCTAACTTGGTATAATTAGGAAATCCCTATAACATCCCCAAATCTCAGTAATGCACCCCTGATTTGTGTTGAAACTGTTGACAAAAGATCAGTCCCTAGATAGATTTGAGGCTCCTGATTTCTCCCTCTAGGCGAATACCTCATGTCCATAGGAACAAAAGTTCAGTGGGATCTAGAGGCATTTAGTTCCATGGACATTTTTATTAGAAATAACAAGAAAAAAAACCCCAAAAACAAAACCCCAAACATTTTCAGAAGTCCTAAACGATATCTTAACAATTACTAGGAGGAACTGCTCGGTCCTGAGAGATGAGCGACCAGTTCATCAAATAAGAGGGCAATAAGGCATTTTATAGCACATTTAGGCATATCAGCCAAGTGAAGAATGTGGTTATTTAAATGATGCTGTGGACAGACCTCTTTACGACTGTGCATCTCCCTGGCTTACTTGGTTGCTATGGTAATTGATGGAGGAAGGTACTGTGGTTTAGGACAAAAGACTGCAGAGACAAAAGATTTATTAAAATTAAGTTGAATAAGTGCAATTGGCATCCGTTAATAAAACAACTCGACTTTAAAGCCTTTTTTTTTGTTTGTTTTTTGTTACTGAGGTGCCAAGTGAAACTAAGAAGAGAAGACGCAGTGACTTCTGCCAAAATGATGGTGCAGAGAGTAGTCAAGGAATAAAATTCAACAAGGGGAAAAAGTTTCTGCTCAAGTACAGGAGAGCAGAAAAAGAAGCGTGGCACTTTTATACATCTAGAATGGAGGTGGGGAAAATGTGGCCTTTTTCCCCCCAAAACCGTTGGTGATTGCATAATGGGATGGCTCATGTGTCACCCAACTCTACTTCTATAAAATACTAAAACTTCAAGATAGCAAAGCACTAGAACCTATATTTAAGTTTAAGCATAAGCATGTGCCATTTTAATTAAACACATGATGAAGTGCCTTGCTGAATCAGGAGCTAACGTAGATAATCACTAATGTATAAGAATAAGACGTTGCAAACATCAGTGTCTACAGTTTGCTATGCAAGGCTACATCAAGGAGTGCTGACATGAAAGAGGTACCGAGCATCCAAACACTCCCATTGCCTTGCATGGGTGCCAGAGGGGTTTGCAGAGCTTCTGAACATAACTCCTTGTGTAGTCTTTTCCTATGGACATGACTGGACTCTTGGAGGACTTTTGGCACATCAAAAGTCTTTTGAAGAGTCAAATTTCACAGCATCTTAACAAAATGGGGAGATTTATACTAACTTCCTTTGTAAAGCACGTTGAGATCTACTCACAAAAGGTCTATGTAAAAGAGCTATGTATTCATTATCATTTTTTAAATATATTAATTCCTCCTTTCCATTTGAGAATCAGCAGTCTATATCTTTATATATAATTTTCCTAGATAACATAACCCAGCCTTCACCTCAGTCCTGATTATCCGAAGCAGGACACCTCTGACAACATCATTGCCAGGGGATAATAAGGGCTGATTCAGGATATGAAATATCAGGCTTGATATAAGCTTCTGAATGGAGCTATACAAGCAGCTCAATGCTGAAGTGAAATCATTATTCATTATGATTCTTATTCATTGATATCATGCTTCTACAGCACCATTTATTTGAAATGATCCCATAGTGCTGGAGGACTATATACAGGAATTACATTATGTGCCAACTCTTGAAACAAGTCATCTCTATAGCAAGCTCTCAGCCTCACAGATGGCGTCCAGTTGGCACACAGCAACTCTGAGTCAAGTTAGGCAGAAAGGACTTTTTCTTTAAGCAACAACTCCAGGCACATTTCTATTTGGATGAAAAGCTCTGCTAGTTATTTGTTGCCCGCAAAGAACAGGCCGATCACACCTGACAAATCTTAAATGTGGCTTTGCTAAGAAGATAAGGAGGCCAGGGAATAAGGAGATAACCTTCTCCATTTCATCAGTGCAGTTGCCAAGTTTGTAACCAATGCAAACAGCAAGCGTTGCCAGTGTGCATAAATTTCATTCCTCCACTTCAGGAAGGCTCGAGATTGCATTATGCAGCCCGAAATAATCACAGCACAAAAGTCTTTGGGATGTGGCACCTGGCCTGGAAGAGCAGCCAAACATTACTTCAGCCGAAACCCAGAACGAGTGGAAATCAGGCTCTCCACTTACACTGAGACTGATGTAAGAAAGCTCTCACAATGAAAGCAACCTTAACATGGGAGTAAATTACACTTACTAACACCGGGTGAATTCATGGCTCCAACTGAAGTGAATGGCACAAGTCCCAGGTTTCCTCTTATAATAATGTATATTGCTGCCGCTTGCTCCTTCTTCAAGGGGTACAAGAGGCAGGATGTTCTTGTCAGCAAGATATAGATTGGGAATCAAGTCATTTGGATGCAACTATGATTCAAATGGTAATTACTGATGGTTTTTGCTGCCGTTTGCACTGAAAATATAAATGTATTCCCCTTTAAGGGTTCAGCCGCACAACAAGAGCAGTGTAAAATGCCAGTGTAAATATAAATCGGGCCCTTTCCTTTTTTGCTTCCGGGCAGCACCTAGTAGGCTTAATTAGACTGGAAGCCCATTGTGGAATTAGACTGGAAGCTGAGTGCTATATATGAGCATTTCTCAACCCATGGGTCATCATGACCCAAAAGTAGGTCGCAGGAATATATGGAAGGGTTGTAAACCCACTTTAAAAAATGGATCAAATCTTTAAAGGTGAATCCATTTTTAAAAGAGAAAAAAGTGGGGAACCATGGCTTTTTCCATACAGAGTCCCAGTCTGCAAGGGGTTGCTTAGGCCCTCCACCCACCCAACACACTGTGGGGCAGCAGGTCAGGAGTGAGAGCCACTGAGTCAAGACTGTTTACACAATTGATCCTGGTACAAAAAAAAGGTTGAGAACCACTGCTATACATAATGGTTTGGAAAATCTGTCCTTGAGGAACAGGAAAGGTTACTGAAATAAGAGTCATTGGATAAAGCAGGGTTGGCCAACCTGTAGCATGCATGCCACAAGCACTATGGGCAACCTACGTGGATGGCATGTGGCAAGTCAAGGATGGGACAGATAACGTAGCAGTAGATCAAGGCAGGAAGCAGAAAGCAGAGCAAAATATAAGTCACAGGAAGGCAATTGGAGTGGCACTCGGGCCTAATTTGCAGCAGACCTACCAGAAAGGTTGGCCCCCACTGGGATAAAGTATATTGCCAGTCTTGGTAGCAGGGACAGGAACCTGGACCCAGCCTTTTGGGTCCTGGCTCCAGAACAAAGCAGTCGAAGGTAACTCTGATATCTTTTATTAGACCAACTGATTAGCTGGAGAAATATATCTTAGCAAGCTTTCGGGTTTAAAAACCCTTCATCAGGCTGAGGAAGCATCTAGTTGGTATGTGCGCGCCTCTCCTCACCATTGGGTGCTCCGGCCCAGACCAACGTGAAGCTCTTTCTTCTCTCTAGTCTGGTGAGTCTTGAATTCTTTTCTGCTCAGTGACACCAGTTCAATCCGTGGGAGGAAGAGCACCCTGCTACACGCCATCCAGGACAGACTGGAGCCTGGTGGCAAGACACTTTCGCAATAGGTAAAGTCCATGGGTTTGAATCCTCGCAGTCAGATACGGGTTGAATTTGAGTTCCACCTCTCTTGTGCTCTAATGAGCAAAACACTAGTTAGAAGGCAGGTGGGGGCACCACTGTTAGTAAAAAAAATAAAAATAATAATACTCCTCAAGTCCTGCTCTGGACAGATTTCAGGGGTGTGGAGAAGTTGTCAGAGTCATCTGAGAAATAGTGTTTAAAACCCTTCCGTGCTCTGCTTTTCCTGCTGGCTCGTTTAACAGCTCCTTACTCAGAGGGTCTCTTTTGGAGCCCCTTTTATGATGATAAACTCTTCTCATTCCTTGTTTAGAGAGAGTGGGTGCCTAACACAGGGTTCTGGATTCTGGCTAGGGGACCGGCAGGGCAAAATTAGGCATTGTGGCACCTAACTTTTAGGTGCCATATTGTAACAGAACCAAGGTTAAACAGCGCATCTGCGTCAGAGAGAAAAATGGAATCGAGCCGTCTTGAACCGTGAGGAGGGATATTAAACCACAAGGCTAAATTTGCCCTTTAAAGTGTTTGGAAGCAGATGACGTGACACAACAATATAAATTGAAAAGGGCAATGGATTCAGATGATAAAATTAAAACATAAAAACAGGAAACAGCAGCATATTTGTGCAATTGTTTATCTAGATGGCTTTTGCATTATGGATGGCTACTTATGCAAGTCATTTATACACGAATGGAGATAGCTCTGGGAGTGACAAAAACTTACAAAATACCAAGCCTTCCTTCACACGGAACAGGAGTAAATCAGCAAGAAAAATGAATTTGTTGCAGCTAAAGAAAGTTTGGTCTGTTCATATTGCGACGTACAAATGTAAGCAAAAGCTTCTGAAATAATTCCGATTATGACGGTGAGGAAAGTGCAACAAATGCAAACATAAAGCACTGGAAGGAATCTACTATTCTCTTTGAAAGAGGGAGGACCAGAACAAGAGAGAGCTGCATGGACAAACTGGATTCAGCCTGAGCTGATTGCGGCAGGATTTTCCTGAAAGCATCACCATTTTTTTTTCTCTTCGTCAAATCTCAATATTCCAACACAAATATTCACTGACCTTTCTTACTCAAGTTCACAATAGTGCTGAGCAGCTCTAAATGCAGTGGAACATACAGAAGCAGGAAAAAGTCAATAGATGGTATGGATGACAAGGCAACATAGCATTTATGCAATGATTTAAAATCATAAAAAAAGTAGGTAAGGACCTCAGGAGATCATTCAGCCCAGCTCCCTGCTCAAGGCAGAATCATGCCCAATTAAACCATCCTACGCAAGTGTTTGTCTGACCTGTCCTTAAAAGCTTCCAAGAATGGAGATCCCCAAACCTGTCTGGATAACCTGACCTATGCTTAACCACGCTCACGACAAGAAAGTTCTTCCTAATCTTAACCTAAAATTTCCCCTGCTGTAATTTAAGGCCATTGCTCCTTGTCGTGTCTTCTGAGGCCTCAGGGAATAGTCTACCACCACCCCTGTGTTATCCTCTTTATAACTATCCTGCAAGTATTTGAAGACTTGCATCAAATCCCCCCTCAGACTGCACCTTTCCAGACTAAATACTCTCAACCTTTGCTCATAAATCATGTTTCCTAGACCTCTAATCATTTTAACTTTCTGCTGGACTCTTTCTAATTTGTCCACACCTTTCTTAAAATGCAGTACCCCATACTGGGCAGTGTCCCAGGTGAGACCTCACCAGTGCCGAATAGAGTGGAAGAATCACTTCTCTTGATAGCAAGATTGCCACTTGCAAATACAACCCAGTATGCTGCTTTTTGTAAAAGAGAGCACACCATTGGCTCATATTCAGTTGATGATCCACTGGGATGCCCTGGTCCTTCTCTGCAGTATTGCAGAAAGTCGCTTCAAGTCTGTATTCGAGCACATGATTGTTCCAGTCTACATAAAGGACTTTGCACTTGCCCCTACTGGATTTCATCTGTTTAACATTTGGACCATTCCTCTAGATAATTAAGGCCATTCTGAATCCCAACTCTACCCTGCACATCATCTGCAACTTCATCCAAATTGGAGCTATCTTCCAGTTTGCTAATTGTACACTCAGGTCCATCTTCCAAATCATGAACACAGAATATTAAACAATACCAGGCCCCAAACAGCATGCTTCCCCTTCTCCACCAGACCCCAAACAGACAGCTAGGTTATGCAATCTGAATTCTTCTTGTTGATTGGATGACACAAGGTTTTAAACAGAATTGAGGGTGAGTAGTAGAGCTGAATAAATGGTTTTCCTGATCTGGAGAAGTTTTTGAGGTTACAGTTTTTCAAAGAACAGCCCAAGGGTTAGAGTATTCACCTTGTTCATGAGAGCTATGGTTCAAGTCCCTGTTTTGTCTGATACAAACCAAGGCCACATCTCAGTTGCATAGATCCCAGACCAGTATTCCCACTGCTGGGTTAGGAAAAATGAAGCAGAGACCAAATGAAGGCATTAACAGAGGGTTGCAACTTCCCCAGGAGTTGCTGACATACCAGTAGCAGATCCTATATCCACCCTACCTCATGCTAATTAAAAGATGAAGTGGGCAAATTAAGCCTCATTTCATTTAGGTGTAAGCTATACTGATTGGGGGATTTGATGACACCCTTCAAACACCTGAAGGGTGGTTAGGACGAGGACGGAGATAGCCTTCACTTACCTTGGGGTTAATTGTGAGTGTACGAGCAACTCACAAAGATACTCTCATGGGCCCAGAGGAACAGACTTCCACCTTCAGCTTCTTCTGTACAAAAATTAAGTTTATTTTCTACCTATGGGGACTTTTTTTACCATCTTAATTTTTCCCTGAGCCTGAGGAAGGGCGTGTGTGCCTGAAAGCTTGCAGAAAAGGAGAATTTGTTTTGTGATGTCTTAGTTGGTCTAATCAAAGGTATCGTCTCTGAACCAAGAGTACTAGAGGTTTGCATTTCTTCTTGTGAGTACATGAACTTACCACTTGTCAGCTGTTCTGGTATAAATCTCTGCCCCCTGTTAACTCGCTTTTCTGTTATCCGTACGTCCCTGTGTCTGTTCAGAAGTGACCAGAGAGCTGGGGGCCCACAGTCATTTATCAAAACAGCATAATTCTTGTGATCTATGCTTTCAAACATTCTCTGACTAGCTACAGAAAAAAGACAAAATATGCTGTATATTCAATTAGGAACCCAAACTCTTCACCTCCAGCTGTTGCCACCATAGGGGATGAGACCACGCTGCACGTCATTTCATAAGCCATGGAGCAGAGAGGGACATATTGCTATCAGGTGGTGAACTGGTAAGGGATCCAGCACCACCGCTCAAAGATCCTTTCTATCTCAGCCCATCTTCAGACAGGGCCGGGCACAACTTCTGAGCAAAGGGACTGTGTGTGGTGTGCAATACCAGGGAGGAGACAGAAGAGAGAGGGAACAAGTTCAACTTGTTGCAAACTTTTCTGCTGAAGGAATGCTACTCTCTTCCCTTATTCAGAGAGGCATCTCCTTACGTGCTGCAAGTCTCTAAGGCATAATATTTCTGGATTCAGGATTTGCTGTTCCTAAACAACCATAATAGCTACTGACCCAGACTCTTCAAAGTGTCTAATGAGGGAGATCCCCTAACAGTCTGCTTTGCTGTCCTTTAGTTTTTACAATTAAGGCATTTTTTCCCCCTAAGATTTAATCTAATTCTGCTTTAGTGTTGTTTAAACCCCTTAGTATAGGTTCTGCTCTCTGTGGCAAGGAAGAACATTGTTTTCTCCCTCTTCTATGTAGCATAGGAGCCTTTTGAAAGCTGTTATAAAGTCCTCCACCTTTATCCTCCTTCTACTAAGCATAACTTGACCTCTCCACTCTTCCTGGTATGACTTAGGTCCATGTCACACATTTCACTTAGAACATTTTAAACGCACTTAAAACTCAAGCATCTATACATTCAAGCAGTAAAACCCATGCTAAGGACACTTTTATCATAGCAAACTTGTGACTTTTCAGGAAAGGAGTATCTCTGGATCACATTAAATAACACGTGTTGACCTAATGTCAGCCTGTGCTATAGAGATAATAGGAGTGCTTTGTGTTCCTCCAGCTCTCAAGATCCACTGCTGCCAGCCAATTTTGCCAAGAAATCCCCTTCTTGTGTGATCCTGTGATCTCCAGGCCTGGCCAGGCACTCTCAGAATTGCCCATCTTATGACTCCAGCCTGCAGGCAGGTTGACAGACAGGTGTATGAAAGACAGGTGTAAAGTAAAATTGAGGGGAAGAGCCAGCAAAAGAGCTCTGGTTTGGATTCCCCTGGCACAGACCATACTGGTGCAGGGGGCAGCTGATGCTCAGCCCGAGGTGCCGGTCAGCATAGAGGAGTCTGACCCACTAAGAAAAACATGGCAGCGAATGCTTCTCTTTCTCTCCATCTTCCTTACGTTGCTGTGCCCAAGACACAGCACAGAAGTTGAGTCCTCACACGTGCCAACAATGGAACCATCACCTCTTGCACGCGGCGCTTCTGTGAAAGGGGCCCAAAATGACATTTCCTTTTCTTGCAAGAAAATTGCATTGGTAATGCATGCTGGGTTTGTGATTCATCAGCAGCCCTGCAGCCCAACCATTCATAGACCCCTCCCGTCATTCTGTATTTTGCTTCCCTATCTGCAGCCCTTCACATTCGACTTTTCCGAGCTTCATCTCATCAAGGGCGTTGCGCGAGAGTGACCCAAGGAGGCCCAGCCATAAATCAGAGCTTTAGTATACCGGGCCCTCTTTGTACATTGAACAAAAAGACGGGCCCTGCCTCGGGATCTTCCATCAGGCTCACGAGACTGTATGGAGGCCACAGGTCTCAATATTTTATTTTCTTCCAACCGTACAGCATGTAGGTTTTGTACCTTGCAATTTCTTATGCCAATGGCAGGACCTTGTGGAGGAAGAACGGGCAAAGAAAGCGAGTTTATGAGATTACATGTCCCTTGAAAACTGAAACACTGTGGCTTCTTGAGAAGGGGAAATTTGCATTTGTGCCTGGAAAGATGCACATGCTGAATGACAGATATGAGAGTTTGTTTTATTTTATTTATTCTTTTTTAAATCACCCTCAATCCCAATTATTCTCTACACTCAGCCATCAAACCAAATGTGGCCAGATGCACAGACAGGTAGAAATGATAACAATGTACACTTACTACCCAGCTTTGGAAATATGTTAATAATACCAATTTAGACTGCTACAGTCAGTGGTTAGCATTGAGGTGACAATACAGAGCCTGGTTTAAACTGTGGAAGAGACTATGTAAAAAATGACTTCTCTTTTTTAACAGCTCATCATAGAAATGTAAATCCCCGGTTTAAAAAAAAAAAAAAAAATCACTGTTGTAGGCTTAAAGACATGAGTTCCTTTTTATCTTCTTACCAGTTAAACCTGTTTGTTTGGGGGGAAAAAACTGGGAAAGAGTCAAATTATGATCAATTGCCTTTTCATATCGGACCAGTTTCTTGCAAGCTGCTGATGGGGTTTCAATTTAAATGGCTGTCAACATTAATTTCTAATGACTTCTTTAAAATGTTTTATTCCTAGTAGCCTAGTTCAGGCCTTACATTCCTACTATTCCTTTAAAAGTAGCAGGACTATTATTAAATATAGAGCTAAAAGGGATCAAAATGAGGGAGCCAGTTTCTATGAGGCTACATGGAACAAGGGAAAATATGTCTGGAAAGATTGAGTCTTCACCACTGAACACCGCACTTCTTAAATATACAACGGATATTACTACGACTGAAAATCTCTCTTCCAGGAAGCAACTGCTCCTTAATATGTGTTTGTGCAATACTCAACACAAAGGGGTTAGCATCTTGGGTTTAGGGTCTAAGTAAAACTGTAACACAAACAAACAATAATAGTAATTAAAGAGAAAGATGAAGAACGCTTATCCACTAATAGGCTCACAGGGAAAATATCTTTTCAAAATAAATGATCAACCCCCATCACCCAGCCCCTTCTCTCAGCGAGTCAAAGCACATTGTTATTAGAAGTAATTTTGCAGGGGTTGAGACAACCAAGTGGTAGAAAACAAAAGCTAATAGCCACTCTCTCTAGATCAATATTAGGGAATTGTTGCAGGACTGTGTCCAGCAGCTTTCAGGGGGAAAAAAAAAAATCACCTGTTTTGAGCTGCCAAAATAATAAATTGAAACAGGAGATGTGACCAGTAAGCAACAGAACTATTAGTATGGGGTGAAAATAGCACTTTAACACATACATTGGTTCAAATGATAGCTTAGGCTTGTAACTGCAGAGTGCAGCTTAGTAATTTATCACAGATGGGGCATGAAATGTTCCAGTGGCCCTTGATAGTCGACTTGAAGGCATTGTAGTATCTTGGAAAATGCTGATGAAAAATACTGCTTTTATAGATTTATTTTGCCAAGCATAAAGACAAAGGAGATTATCCAGGGGGGAAGGAAGGGAGGGGAGTGATTACAACCTGACAGGCAAAATACGGGCTTAGAGGGACAAATGAGGAAAAAGCAAAGTGACTTCTAACTTCAGAAGCATTTCCGGATGCCAAGAAGCCACTTGCATAGGGAACTCTAGAGCTTAGCCTCAACCCAAATTAAACGGAGTCAATTTAGGTGTCAAGCATCTAATAGTGCCAGTGCACTGGAGGGGAGAGAAAGGAAAGGAAGGTCCCTTGTGATATTGGTGCTCTTCTGGCAGATTACTGCTCTTTCCGATTAAACTCAAATGAAAGTGATTTTGAAACTACCTGCAGAGTCTGAGAGATACCTGTTCTAATACCTGGGGCCTCATTGCCCTGTATTTGGGACTCAGTAGTGTGAATAATTGTCCATTGCTGAAAAATCTGCAATGCCATCGTCCAGCTGGGAGTTGGAGACAAACAAAATGTGAAAGGTCGCCAGCTGCCCAGTAATGGGAACAACGGGCCTGAGCCCAGATTTACAAAAGGGTTCAGATGTCTAATAGGGCTGTGCAAAACTTTAGTCCCTGATTCGATTCGGCGGAGATTCGGCCTGATTTGGCGGCTGAATCTCTGAATCCAAATGATACAGAGATGGACCCACTTGGATTTACAAAAAGTGGGTAAGAAAATTATCCACCCTGGATCAGGACTCTAAACCAGGCTTAAGTGGAATTTACAAGCTTAACCCAATCAAATCTGCTCTGCTTAGTCGCCTCAAAACCAGTTACATTTATTAGTTCCTTCTGTTTTGGCCTGAAAATGTCCCTAGGCACCTCGATTTGGGCTACAGTGTATACTCAGAAGTAAGCTGCTTAGGTTTCTCATTCCTATGGAAACTCAGCTTTGATCCAACTAGATGCTGGAGTCATAGGCAACTGGTAGGGGGGCATGTGCCCCCCCCCCCCCCC
>NW_005841857.1:4383341-4425004 GCF_000455745.1 Alligator sinensis
GCTCTGCCACGAAACTTTGCCCCCCCCCCCCCCGACTCGGGAGGCACCAGTCACCCCTGGCTGGGAGGCATCTAACCTTCAACCAAGTCCCTAATTTCTTAAGTAAGGTGGGAGCCACCTAGACTGGCATTCTGTTTCCCTTCGGTCCCCTAAATGGCCCTTTTGACACTTAGGCACAGGTAGGGATTTGCTTTCTTGAATGCATAACCCTGCATAGAAGGTTGGTGCACATGTATATTTGAATGCTAATAAAAAAACCCCAAAAAACAAATAGAGAATAGCCCTCTCATGTTTCAGCCCTGATATCTGTGTATTTAGTGTACTTGGGAAGCTAAAGACCTGGGTTCTGGGCTTTGAGCCCCACACCCTGGCCAGTTTGCTTTGAAAAAATAAGAATTTGATCAGTTTATAATTGCCTGGATGGACAGAATATACAAGTAAATATATTATTGGTTATTCTTCACAGGTAACTGTGCACTCAATTACCAGTCATGAGGATTAAGAAATGAGCCTTTTTGCATGCACAGATGTACATAAAATACATGCCGTACAGGTTCTTAAATATGTACTCAAGTTTAAGCCAAGGGCATTGGGACAATTCCCATGTTTATATTCCTTCTTTCTTCCTGGTCATACACACAATTATTTGTTTTGCACGATTATGAATTTGGAAGGGGCAACTCTCTTACTCAGTTTCTAAAATTGTTCCAAGATTGTTTTTACACATGTAATTTATTAACAACACATGGAAGTGGCCTGTTACCTTCTACAGGTAGCTTCAGTGTACTCAGATTTATACAGCACAATTTTGGTTAGAGGGACTTTCTACTTTTTCAGTAGAAAAATGTAAAAATCTTAAATGCAATAGGTCAGATCGTCTGGTGTGTTGTTTGTTGTATATGCTTGATTATTAATTTCATTGGACTACAGATTTGACAAGAGGTGTTTAACTCCCAGTCCACAAGCCAGTTCTGGCCTGTGGAGCCATGGCATCCAGCACACAGGGCTCACCATGGGATAAGGAATTTGGCAGTGGTAATGCAGTGGAAATTAATATTGCCACTCCTCCCTGGCTGCCAAATCCCCAAGCCCCACATGGTCAGATTGCAGCCAGGCTGTGCCCCTTCTACCTATGCAGCTGGATCAGCACCAGACCATGTCCCTTACGCCCATGCTGCCAGATCAAGACTGAGTCATGCCCCTTTCCCTGTGTGGCTGGGTTGGGACTGGTTTGCCCATACCCCGCTCCCCGTCTTTGCATCACTAAATTATACTCCTGATCCTGAGGGCACTTATACACATATTTAACTTTATTAGTCTGAATATTCCCATTGTTTTCAAAGGGAGTATTCAAGATAATAAACCTAAGCAGGTGTGTAAGTGTTTGCAGGAAAGGGCCTAAATCTTCACTTCTGTTAAATGAAGACTGGCTTCTTTCAAGTTCCCCCAAAAAAAGGAATAAGGGGAGCTTGTGTATGTGATGAAAATTGGCTGCTTATGTGGCTTAATTGCATCATGCTGTACACATGCAGGGTTTTTCTACGATTTAAAAGAGTTTATGTTGCAAACTAAATAACATCCGCACGTAGTTTAGTTTGCAACGTAGCTATTTGTAATGTTGCAGCCTTTTGACACTTCCCCCACATCCGACCCCACCATGGGCGAGATGGGCTAAAGGCTGAAGGGCCCCAATCCTTTTTGTTTTTTGAAGAAGCCTTCCTGCACCTCCCGTGGTGCCGGCAGGCCGAACAACCCCTGAGGTGTGGGAAGCCCTTCGTTCCATGGCAGCAGCGCCCCGCAGGGCCACCCAGGCAGGGTGCTAGCTGCATGGGTGCTGCCCCAGCTTGGAGGCAGCACCTGTTGGATCCAATTCTTCTCTGAGCCCGCACATGGGAAGCCTGCCAAGCACTGCTCCCCAGGCGGGCTCAGGGAAGAGTTGGATCCAGCGGTTGATGCATCTGAGCTGGGGCAGCACCTGGTCTGCTAGCAGCCCTTCCGGGCAGTCCCAGGGACACCAGCACTGCAAAGGGAAGGACTGCCCTACCTCTCCACAGCTAAGGGGGTGCGCAACCCAGCAGCAGCTCGCACAGGCAGGCTCTGTTGGAAAAAAAAGAAAAAGTGGTGAGGGGCTTGATTCCCATTTTTTTTCTTTTTTTTGTGGAGCCTGCCCACCTCTCCTGGAGCTGGGGGGGGCTCTAAGCTGCAATGGTCCCCAGGCCTTCCCTCCATGGCAGCGGCATCCCCCAGGGCTGCCCAGGCAGGCAGTTAAAGGGTGGGTGCTGCCCCAGCTTGAAGGCAGCCCCCAGCCTGATCCAACTGTTTCCCGAGCCCGATCTGGGGCAGCACCCGCCTGCTAGCAGGCCACCCAGGCAGCCTGAGCGGGTGCCACCACTATGGAAGGAAGGACCAGGGCACTCCGCAGCTTAGAGGCCACTCGGTCTGCCAGCAGCTTGCCCCCCAGCCACAGGAGACATGGGCAGCCTCCACAACAAATTAAAAAAAAAGGATCGTAACGGTGACAGAAGCCCCTAAATGGAAAAAGTAGATTTTTTAATCATTGCAACTAAAAACCCACCATTTCAATTTAGAGGAGTAAGCCCCTGTCACATATATAAGTGCCTCAAAAAAAGGCAGTGAAGTTCTTAGAAGACATAGTGAATATTATATAGGGAAAAGAAAACGGATAAAAGAACAGACAATTTGCAAATCTAATAAATCTAAGTAGCTTTACAAATCGAAATTCTATAGAACCAACTTCAGTGTTAGCTTTAATCAGACATATTTAAAACCTGAAAGCTCCGAATATGCACTTGCATTTAAATATGTGTCTGAAGTACTAATTGATTAGGATGATTTTCATTTTGAAAGCATGATGATTGACGATAATGAACACGTTACTAAAGACAAAAAAAGGGGAATTAAGAATACGGGAATCCAAAAGTCTCTGCGGTTCAGTGTGAAGTTTAATGCACTTTAGGTCTTTTCCTTTTTTGTGGCCTCATTTTCACAACTGAGCTTCCATTTCCCACCCCCCGATTTAGGCTTCAGTATAGTAAAGCATGTAATCACATGCTTAATTTTAAGCACGTGGTATTAAAATCACTGGGAAATCCTGAAGGCAGGGGGAAATACTTCAAGTGCTTAAAAGTCAGCAGGTGTATAAATAACTGTTGCTGAACTGGGTACAGAACATTTAGTGTCTTGGAAAATCATGTCATGTGTTTGTTAATAGCTTTTTACATGATAATAATATGTTTTACTGAAGGAATTATCTTCAGACATGGTTGAGAAATGATTGCTCCTCATGCTACTAGATGTTGTATACTGCTGGATATTGCTGGCAGTATGGGGGGGGTGTCTGCCTATTTGTGTATGAATCATTAATATTTCATAATACTGTATTTACTCAAATATAAGATGATCCAGAATATAAGATGACCTCCCAATAACTAGATCCTATATGCGGAAAATGTATTAATTTGTTATAATTTTCCAAGTATAGAATACAATAATTGAGGGCTTCCCTTTAATTTGTCCCTCTCCAATTGCTAAAGAAGAGAAAATAAATCTAGGGGATCAGGTGCCTCCCTTGTTCTCAGCCCCCCAACTTCTTTCCCCTGCAACCCTCCTTTACTGCTAGACCCTGCTCTTCCTGAGCACATGGAAGTGAGGGAAACATTTTAAAACACTGATGTTGAAATAATCATGGCAAATCACTATGGGTCCCCATAAACTTAGCTCATCCAGGATTGATGTATGTTATTTTTTTTGAAACTGCTGCAAGTTTTTGCACAGGTCAGATATGAACTAAGAGTACTGCATCTAGTTCTGGGCGCCGCACTTCAGGAGAGATGTGGACAGCATGGAGAGGGTGCAGAGGTTCACCCTCGTGATCAGGGGGCAGCAGGGCAGGCCCTACAAGGAGAGGCTACGGGACCTGAACCTGTTCAGCCTTCACAAGAGAAGGCTGAGGGGGATCTAGTGGCCTGTTACAAACTAGTCAGAGGGGACCAGCAGGCATTGGGGGAGTCCCTGTTCCCCTGAGCACTACCAGGAGTGACTAGAAATAATGGTCACAAGCTGGCAGAGGGTAGATTCAGACTAGACATCAGGAGGCGCTACTTCACAGTCAGGGCGGCTAGGATCTGGAACCAACTTCCAAGGGAAGTGGTGCTGGCTCCTACCCTGGGGGTCTTTAAAAGGAGGCTGGATGCACACCTTGCTGGGGTCGTTTGACCCCAGTACTCTTTCCTGCCATGGCAGGGGGTTGGACTTGATGGTCTGCTCAGGTCCCTTCCAACCCTACCAACTATGAAACTACCCTTCCCAACATCTATATGTGTACAGAAATCCTTTGAACAAAAGCTACTAGTCTCTCTTGGGTATTGGATAACATTTATTCATAATTAAATATATATATATATACACTCTGAGACTGTAGTGCTCACTGTGCCAGATGTGCTTGGGGGCAGGGGGGAGGGGGAGGTGTCCTGACAGATGTGCTTGGGGGGGGAGGTGTCATGCCCAGCCCTGCTGCACCCCAGTGTCCCTTCTTGCCATGACTCAGAGGGGTGGGGGAGCACTGCATCCTAGGATGCTGGAGGTCTTCAATTTGGGTATAATAGCTGTGGGGAGTGGCCAAACCTTAATGGAACAGAAGCAAATTACTCAGATTAAAGATAATCCTGCTGTGGAGTGCTGCAATTTTAAGATGAATAGTAAGTGTTTTAAGCCACTTAAAAGGTGTTAACGTGCAACCAATCCAGGGGTTAAGAGCTCCTGAACTACCTAACATTACCGTAAGCAAAGCCCGTTGAGTCACTTTTAAAGAGAGAATTAGAAAGACAAACTTTCATGACCCCCCATCTCCTAAACCCCTGCTTCATGTTAATCTCAAGTGTTTATTGTGCAGAGCACAAGGGAAAGCTCTATAAAATACAGGTGGTCTGCAGACCATCAATATCAGAGCCACCAGGTAAAATGATGCCTGTCAAGGTGTCTAACAAGTACAACCAAGAATAGCTTCAAGTTGTGACAACAGTTTGTTTTTCTGATAAGTTAGATTGAGACCCTGTGGCATCTGCCAATGCAGTCTGCTTGAGAATGAACTATCAGTAAACTTGTCCGTTAAGATTTTATCTGTCGTTGCACCACGGACAAAGGGATCTTGCTAAAAGACAGAGGCAAGTGACAAATAGATCAAACAGCAGCAGTCTGCTGTGGGCACACCTGCCAGGACGTGTCTTTCAAATGCCACAATCTTTTGAGGCTCACAGGAATATCCATCCATCTTGCTTGGACTGTTTTAAGATTTGTCCTCTGTCCTCAGACACAAGTCCTACTTCTCTGATCCAGCCTAATGCACATACCTTGCCTATTTTTGCTTCATGGCCATTTTCATAGATTTCATAGATTTCTAGGGTCAGAAGGGACCTATTAGATCATCGAGTCCGACCCCCTGCTCTGGGCAGGAAAGAGCGCCGGGGTCAAGTAACCCCAGCCAAGTGCTTGTTTAATCTCCTCTTAAACACCTCCAAGGTAGGGGAAAGCACCACCTCTCTTGGAAGCCCATTCCATATTTTGACAACCCTCACCGTAAAGAAGTTATTCCTGATGTCCAACCTAAATCTTCTCTCCTTCAGTTTATGGCCATTGTTTCTAGTAACCCTGAGGGACACCCTGGTAAACAGAGTATCCCCTATTCCCTGATGACCCCCCCGCCCACAACAAGCTTGTAGAGACCCACAAGATCACCTCTCAGCCTTCTCTTGTAGAGGCTGAAGAGATTCAGGTCCCTCAATCTGTCTTCATAAGATCTTACCTGCAGACCCTCAGCTGTACGAGTAGCCCACTTCTGAAACCTTTCCAGGTTATCCACATCCCTCTTGAAGTGCGTCACCCAGAACTGGATGCAGTACTCCAGCTGCGGCCTGACCAGTGCTGCTTAGAGAGGAAGAATCACCTCCCTAGACTTGCTCGTGATGCACCTGCTGATGCAAGACAGAGTGCCGTTAGACTTACTTATTCCCTCGTCACATTGCCAACTCGTGTTCATTTTTGCGTCGACTATGACTCTGAGATCCCTTTCCACTGCTGTGCTACTTCCCAGTCTGTAGGTGTATTGGTGATTCCTTCTCCCCAGGTGCAGCACTTTGCACTTATCTTTGTTAAACTGCATCCTATTCTGATCCGCCCACTTCCTCAGTCTACCCAAATCCAACTGAATTTGCTCCCTATCCTCTAGTGTGTTTACTACACCCCATAGTTTGGTGTTGTCTGTGAATTTGGACAGCGTACTTTCTACACCCTCATCCAGATCACTGATGAAGATATTGAACACTACTGCTCCCAGAACTGAGCCTTGGGGGACACCAGTGCCCACACTGCTCCAAGTAGAAACCGACCCCTCCACCACCCCTCTCTGGGTGCATCCCATCAACCAGTTTTCCACCCACCTTATTGTGAAAAAATCCACGTTACAGCTACTTCGTTTACTTATAAAAATTGGGTGCGACACTGTGTTGAAAGCCTTTTTAAAATCCAAGTAAATACTATCTACCTCTCCTCCTGCATCTAAGCACTTTGTGACCTGGTCATAGAAAGAGACCAGGTTAGTCAGGCAGGATCTGCCTGCCATAAACCCATACTGGTTGCCCTTTAACATGCTGGTGCGTGCTGGCCCCCCAGAAATGGGATCCTTAACAATTTTTTTTAAGGTCTTGCCAAGAATAGAGGTGAAGCTAACCAGCCTATAATTACCCGAGTCCTCCTTCCTCCCCTTCTTGAAAATAGGGACTACATTGGTATTGTCTGTGAAAATAAGGGCTACATTTTGACTCAATGGTAGCTGGTAATCATCGTTCCTGGATGCAATCTACTTTAGTCAAAGGTTGATTTAATTTATATACATGTGACAGTACAGTGCCCCAAATACCCCTTTCATGCAAGGAGCAATTCTACTTCCCCTGAAGTCAGGACACACAAGCATGCATGTACACACTGAGCATGGACAGAGAGCTACACACTGGCTGGGCAGACATACTGCTACGTACCCATGCCCATTCTGGACTAAGTCTGGGCAATGTAGGTGGCCAGAAACCCATGACTGGCACATGTTGGAAAGAAGACAAACCGCTCACAATTTATCCCTAGTAGTGAATTTGGTAGGGAAGCATGCAGGAAATCAGAGGCCTGGGTTCAATGCTTCCACCCCAGTATGGGTCTGGATCTATTTCTGTCTGATTGTCCAAGCACAGGCTAGGCATTACTGTTGCCATCTTCCACAGCTTCCTTCTAAGGTTAGTGCCCTGGGCAGTCAAGACAGGGTGAGATGTGGGGTCAAGAGAAAGAAAGTGAGCCAAAGCCAATGTGAGCTGACTGTTGGCCTAAAAGCAAGCAAGCAAGCAAGCAAGCAAGCCCTGCGTTCTAGCATAACCCTTTCCTCTCAGCCGGCAGGAGCCTCCCACTGCACTGCTCACTGTGCGGGCCGGCTCCCGGTCCCGTCCTCGCCGGGCGCAAGCCGGGCCCATCTTCGTGCACGCGGGCTGTGGCCAGCAGCCCGGCCATGCGGGGCTGGAGAAAAGTCGCGTGGTGGAGTAATACGCTCGAGCTAGAATCAGTCACGGAGGTGTAATGGTTGAATGAAAAGATTATTTACTTACACCGGAGATGGTCACGGTGCAGGCTGGACAGTTTCCCAGGTACAGCTCCACTTCCTTCCTCGTTGGAGGACTCTAAAACTCCTTTCCCAGGATCCTCGGAGTGGTTTAGACTCCGTGGTGTCGATAACTGGGTTCTAGGGTAGGGATTCGTCTGGGCTGCGATCGGTGATGGGGAGAGGCTAGAGGCCGTCGGTAAGTGATGCCCCGAAGTTTGCTAGGCTCCGGGGGTTCGGCAATTGGAGCCTCTATCGCCTTCTTAAGAAAGACGCGCTGGGTTCAAAAGGACCCACAGCGCTTAGAGATCCGTGTCTCCGTCTCTCTCTGTCTTTCTCTCCAACTTGGGCGGAAACCACCCAAGCCTTTTGTACGGCAGAAAAGCCAATAGCTAGCTGCCACGTGTGCCTAAATTAAGACCGGCCAATAATGTGGCTCAAATCTCAAAACAAATGGCGGGAAAACTCCTTTGCAGCGTGCATCACTAAAGGCAAAAGTCATGCACAATGCAAAGAAGGCTACAGAACAGCGGGAAACACTTTTCTGCACGCTGGTTCTTCATTACAACAGAACAGTCCGTCGTGCAAAAGAGCTCCAATTCGGCGGGAACATAATTTAGCGGTGCCGAAGCACACACAACTAAAAAATCAACAACTTTGGGTTGTGACACTCACCATCTGTTAAATCCAGTCATTACTAGTAACTTCAAGTGGTAGCAACATCTCAGCTTGAAAAGGAGTGCTGGATGGTGCCTGGTATCTGGTGTGACTTTTCCTGGGAAGCCAGAGGAGTGCATGTTCGGAGAGGAGCGGGGCATAAAAATCTGATTTCTAGGCCCCTGGGGTGTGCGCCCTAGACACTCAGCTTTAGAGGCTAAAACATGTAAGGGCTCTCCTCCTACCCCTGTCATTTCCCTATGATTTACACCCAGGTACACACATACCTAGACTCTGTGCATGCATACAGGGTTGGCCCATGCATATCTCTAATGCAGGACTTGTCAACCAGAGGTACGCATGCCCCCAGGGGTACTTGAGCAGGCCCTAGGGGGCACGCATGGTCAGCTGCCATGTGTGAGCTTCCCCCGCCCTGTGGGGGTGCCCGGCCATACGTGGCGGGTGCAGGGTGGAGGAAGCTTGCATACGGTGGCTACTGCCGCTCCGCGTCCGGCCATGCATTACCCCCCCACCCGCTCGGCGGCCGAGGGTACGCTGCTTTGCATCTGGCTGCCTGGACGTACAATAAGCAAAAAAGGTTGAAAAACCCCTGCTCTAATGCATTTGCTAAAATACACGTTTCTGGATTCTGCAGCAAGAGGCCTTAACTGCTCTATGATGTATCCTAAAACTGCATCATTTATGTTTCATGCAAGCCCTTATTACTTGATTACTTGCATACAGCATTTCCAATAAGAAAAGGCAGTCATAGCAAGTGCTATATATTTTCCGAGCATTAATTCCGTTAAGGAGAATGATTACTGGAAGCACAGTCAGTAACTTATGGGACTCTCAAAGACAGGGCATTTATTAGAGTTATGCAACTCCAATGAAACAGTGGGGAAAAAATCTCTGTTTTATTGTCAGATCAAAAGCTGGTTATGCATATGAGAATGGCAACTATTCCTCCTTCTGGTGCATCAAAATGTGCAGGCCGGGTGCGATCCGGGCCCTTTTCTGTGCTGCACGCGGGCTGTGGCCAGCAGCCCGGGCACGCTGAATCAGAGAGGGAGGGCGACGAGCTGGAATTAGGCACAGACGCTTAACGGTAGATTTAAAGTTTGTTTACCTACACCAGAGATGGTCGTGGTGTAGGCTGGAAAACTTGCTTGAGTTGCGGTTACAGACACAGACAAGACGAACGGTCACGTGGAGTTTGCTAGGCTCCACGGAACAGAGCTCCGGATGCTCTGGGTGAGCGCGCCACCAAAATCGGACTCGTAGATACGTTTTATAAATTCTTTCCGCTCGTAGACGGGAAGAGGTGGGCGATGGATCAGGTCGCCAAGCTTCTCTGAATTTCACACAGGGTCTCTATTACTCTGCCGTGTATCCAGAGTTCCCACGAGATGGATGTGGAGTCCTCTTTGGCTTGGGCGGAAACTGCTCAAGCCTCTTATACGGCTAACAGGCCAATCGTTAGCCGCCACGTGGGAATAATTTAAAACTAGCCAATAGCGGGGAACGAATTTGCATGCGGGTGGCGGGAACTCTTTTGCACCGTGCATTCCTCTTGCAACTTGAGCAATGCACCCTGCAAAAGAAGCTGCAAAGAGGCGGGAAACTCGTCCTTACACCGGGGTTCTCCTCTGCAATAGGAAACTCTTCCGTGCAATGAAGTTGTAACCTGGCGGGGATAATTCTGGTGCCGAAGCACACACAAAATCATGCCTTTGGGTCATGACACAAAAAACCTAAACCTAAACTGAACTAACTGAACTAGCCAATAACTGTTTGAACTTTTTACCAAGCTGGAATAAACTCAGAAACATGCCTGGGAAGAGATGCTTTTTGGCACTCAAATGCTTTTTAAAACAAAACAGAAAAAGGAGTGGGGATTTGCTAAGCTATGCTTGGTTACACCTTTGTGGAATGAAGAAACCACCTGATTTTGATCATATGGGAATCGTTTCTATTTTTGCTGTACCACTTTCTTTGCAAAGTGACCCCCAAAGGCTGCAAGAATGGGAATACTAACTTCATGATCTTTTCTGGTGTGTAAAAGGACATTACAGAGCTGTGGTCAGCAGCCTCTTAAAGCTGCAGGTCAGACTGGCTCAGTTCAGCTGCAGGTGGTCAGTCAGGTGCTAGGACCCAGCCACCACTTTTTCCCATGGAGGCGCAGGGAAAGTGACTGCTGACAAAGTGCTCTGGCACCAAAGCCCCATGCCTACAGGCCAGAACTGGCCTCCAGGCCATAGATTGCCAACTAAATCCACAGTTTTATTGACTGTGCAAGTGGTGAAGTATTCGGGGGGCCTGTTTAGCAGGCATTGCATCTCACCATTCCCACTGGAAAATTGTCAGCTGCTCTTGCTTCATTGTTCATTCTGGGAACAATGTACCTACACTTAGAAATTGTGATTATATCACCTCTTAACCTTCTCTTTAATAAGCCAACAGGCCGTGACTTTAAGTTATATTTTCCATGCCAGACATCATTGCAAACCTTCTGTGAACCACTCTGCAGTTTCAGAACATCTTTTCTAAAGTATGGCCACAATAGTTCAGGGAGTGCTCTTTCTAATAGTACTACCTCCTATCAACATCTATGCTCCTGCATAGTTTCCTTCTTGCCCCATTCCCTCATGCTCCTCCATCTATGCAAGCACACATATAGACACAGTGGGGCACACCAGTTTGATAGATTAACAAGTTGCACATCTCATCCTTCCTTACATTCTCAATCCAGATTTTGGCATTACCTCGCTTACCCAAATCAAGGATGACTTCAAATTTAAGACAACACTCCCTCCATGTAGTTGGATTCTGTACGTGGAAAATGATCAACGTGTTACAATTTTCCATGTATAAAATCTAACTAGGGGAAGGTCATCTTAAACTCATATGTACCACTGCTATGGTAGAGAAAGCCATGGCAGGAGGTGAGGGGTCAGACATCTGCCTCTTGCCCTCCCTGCCTCATGCCCTGCTGCTGCCTCTCTTTGCCTGTGCTTGCCCCCTCCACTCCCTGCAGCTTACCACCAACCCCTTGCCCCCTTTTCCTGTGCCTGACACCAGCCCCTGCCTCCAGTCACCTCTGTGCCTCCCACCTCTTCCCTGCAGCCTGCCCTCCTAACTGCTGTTCCTCCCTGTGTCTGCACCTGTTCCCCATTCCTGGCCTATCCACCTCTTGCCCCCCTGGGCATGTCCCCACCACCCCCTCTTCCCCTGCCCCTTATCTTCCTAAGCCATGCCTACACCCTACTCCCTGCCCCCTTACCTTCTCCTGCAGCTCTGCTCATCCAGAGCAGCCAGCTGGCCCCAGCCCGGTCCAGCCAGGGAGAAGCCACAGCAGCTCCCAGCCTTGCTGGGTCAGGACTGGAGAGAGCAGAGCCAGAGCAGAAGGTGGGGAGGGGGCATCAGGGAAGGGTAGGGATGGGGTGCTGGGCCCAGGTTTGCCCCTCCATCCAATGCCAAATTAGCCATTTCAGCCTGGGACAGGTGGTTCAGAACAAGCTTTAGCCCCAGGCCCAGGGCCAACACCAGAGCTGAGCCATTGACTGCCCCAGGATGGTACTCAAATGCAAGATGAAGCTTTTTATTCCCCGTGTTGTTTAGGGGTCGTGGGGGGACCTCAACTTGGATTCAAGTAAATACGGTAATAACAAATGTTGCTTAAAGGAGAAAACAGGTCATATCCTTGTGTACATTTAATTAGCTTAATCCTTTGGGTCAATTATATGAGCAAAGGAGCACTCCAAATAAAGGCTTTAACCTTTAAAAGCACTTTACTGTACCCTCCTTTATTTATTTTTAGAAATAAAATATCATACATTTCATTGCCAAAATGGCCTTTTCTAAAAGGGGAGAAATGCCATATCGTTATTAGAGGTTCAACATGGAAATATCTGCCTAATCCAAAGTAGATGTTCTGTCTGTCGAGCTATTTTTAACAATGCGGTAATGACAATAGCACATGATTAGCATAGTATAATAGGAAAAGTAGATCTAATTTCTCTTGATTGGTGAGGGAATGAAGGTGGTTAATTCTTGATCTGTATTACATTAGACCCTGAATGAGGCTGACACTATGCTGGGGCATTGTAAAGCCTGGTTGCATCCATTACTGCAAATTTACCTTTTTATGAAAGAAAATTGTTATAGGTAGCACAACAGTCCTTCCAGAGGCCCCACTAAAATAGACACACCTGTGTATAAGGTCCCACCTACATGTTACATTTAAGGCAGGATGGACCAGTTAACTACATCGTTAGGGATAACCCAGCCACATGCTTAATCAATCAATGGCATGATAAAAAGAGGAATAATCTACAAAGTTAATTTACAAATTGCGTATAATAACTAAGCTGCTTCATCCTATCATGCCATTGATTGAATGTGTGGCCAGGGGAGCCCCAGCAGCCGATTGAAGCGCCCAAGCTGGAGAGGTCCATGTGCACCCCCAAGCCTCAGAGCTCCCAGCTGACACTCGAGGCACCCCTGCAGCTGGGAAGCCACAGCTGACCGTGTCCCAGGTGCAGGGGTGTGAGCCTGGTGCATCTTTGCAGCTGGGAGCCCCATTAGCTGTGGGGACTCCCAGCCACAGGAGTTTCTACTTCCCAGTGCAAGTGAAGCCTGGGATCATGATCCTGGGCTCCCCCTGCACTGGCAGTAAAGCAATAAGGTGTGATGGGATCTAATATGCAATATATGTGCGGCATGGCAGGAAAACCAATGATGTGGATCACACATCAGATCCTATCATGCCTTTACCTGCATGTCTATAGGGGCCCTAAGAGATGGCTCCTGCCCGCAAAGGCCAAGTCAGTCAAGGTTCACATGGGGAATTGAGGCTTAGAAAAATTAAGTGATCTTTGTCAGCAGCAGCATGCATGTTCTGCACCAGCGTTGCCTTGTTGTGCACTAGGTTTGTTGTAGATTTGCTTGCAACGGACTGATGAAAACATTCGCATAGTAACCTCATGTAATCTGTTCACAGCACTACTTAAGGATACCTTTTAATCAATGTAGAAGCAAAGACTTCTAGATGAATAATGAAAACAAACCCCACAAAGACTAGAGTTTAATCCAGCCAGGCTACATATTTTCAGCCACTTTGGTTTGCTGTTACATCCCAGGTGCACCAGAATCAGATTAAGCATGCTAAGGAGAGAAAAAAATGCAAGCTGTAGGGCTTTTGAACTTAGTGAATTTTCTAAATATATCACAACAGCAGACTCGCCTGTTATAGAGACAGGCTCACTATGAACATTCAGAGTGCTCAACAGCTCCCAGATGCTTTCATCTCTTGCCTGTGGCTTGTTCATCTAGTAGTTGTATCTTGAGCTATAGAGTAAATCAGTAAATGGAAAAATGATCCTAGATCCTTCCCTGGTTTATTGTTTGTTTTATTTTTAACAGTGCCTGAAAATATCAGTGCTGTTTTATTTGAAACATATGCATATATTTAGTCACACGCAAACACACACATTTGTATACACACACTTGCATATATGTGTATATAAACATATACACACATACGTATATGCACACGTCTGCTTGTGCTGTGCTTAGCTGAAGTAAAGGATGATCACTGTGTATCCAAGGATGCTACTGATTTTGCACCCAATTCTCCGGACATGCTCATTTCCTATTACTTTCTTCATGGTAGTACCTGCTCTCCTAACAGACTCTCCCAGTTTTACAAATGGGCAACTGAGGCACAGATGCATGAGCTGACTTTCTCAACATCACATAGGGAATCTACAGTAGAACCAGAAACCAAACCAGATATCTTGAATTCCAGCCCAAGGCCATAAGCACAGGTTCATCCATCTTCTTCTTACTCACCCAATCAGTCCTGATGTCTCCAGGGTTAGAATCATAGAATAGAATGACTGGAAGGGACCTGTAGGATCATTGAGTTTGGTCCTCTACCATGGGCAGGAGGTAACTGGGTTCAAACGAACTCCACAAGGTGCTTGTCCAGCCTTCCTCTCCAACACCTCCAGGGATGACGACTGCACCACCTCTGCTGGGAACGGTGTTCCAGATTCTAGCTACCCTTATGGAGAAGAAGCTTTTCCTTACGTCTAGCCTAATTTTTTCCTCAATGAGCCCGTTGCACCTTGTCCTCCTGAGGGGTGCCTTTCAATGCCTTGTCACACATTACAGTGTTGTTGGGAATGATTCAGTACTTGAGTTTCACAGGTATTGATATTAATACCTCATTTCTACAAATTGGCCTTCAAGGTGTCCTTGAATCTCTTCTCTTGCCCACCTCCAAGGTGGTGACCATCCCTGAGTTGGGAGTGTGGCACCTGTTTCAGGACCTGGTTGTCAGACATCCTTATGACATCTCCCATGCAATGGAGCTGGTGTCATATAAGCATGGCTTCAATGGTGGCGATCTTTGCTTGAGACACAACGGTGACACTCATCCTTCTTTCCTTCCAATGATATGAAGGATTTTCCAAAGGCACTGTGATAGAAACACTCCAGGGGTTTTAGGTACAGGCTGGGGACCAACTGGCTAAGCAGCAGCTCTGCAGGAAGGACCTGGGGGTTACAGAGGGCAATAAGCATATGAGCCAGCAGTGTGCCCTTGTTGTGAAGGAAGGTAATGGTATATTGGTCTGCATTGGGAGGAGCACTGCCAGCAGATTAAGGGAAGTGTTTCTTCCCCTCTATTTGGCACTGGTGAGGCCACATCTGGAGTCCTGTGTTCAGTTTTGGGCCCCCCACTACACAACCAATGTGGACAAATTAGAGAGAGTCCAGCGGAGGGCAATGGAAATGGGTAGGGGGTTGGGGCACGTGAGTTATGAAGAGAGGCTGAGGGAGCTATGCTTATTTTGTCTGGAGAAGAGAAGACTGAGAGGTGATTTAACAGCAGCCTTCAACTACCTGAAGGGTGATTACAAAAAGGATGGAGCCAGACTAGTTTCAGTGGTGGCAGATGACAGAACAAGGAGCAATGGTCTCAAATTGCAGCAAGGGAAGTTGAAGTTGGATATTAGGAAAAAAGCGTTCTCACCAGGAGGGTAGTAAAGCACTGGAACAGGTTACCCAGAGAGGTTGTTGAATCGTTATCCTTAGAGGTATTTAAGACTCAGGTAGACAAAGTCTTGTCTGGGATGATATACTTAGGGATAGTCCTACTTTGAGCAGGAGATTGAACTAGATGACCTCCTGTGGTCCCTTCCAACCATAATTTTCTATGATTTTTTATACGTCCTCCAAGTTTCACACCTATATATGGATGACAACAGACTGGTAGACCTGGGTCCTGATGTCATGATCATCAGAGACATAATTTTGGAAATGCCTGAAGGCAATACTGGCGAACTTTATCTTTTTGGGAAGAGTGGCTACCTAGGTAGGGAGAATGCTCAACCTTCTCCAAGGATTGCCCTCTAACTGTGCTATGTGGAGCTGCAGCTTGTTAGTTTGGGGTGGGCCAGTCTAAGATCTTGGTTTTCATAAAGCTGACCAAGTACTTCTACAGCACTCCTTACACCCCCATGCTTACACAGAGGCCAAGACAGAGTCTAATTCTTCTGGGCAAAATTCAGCAGCCTTAACCATGAGACCATCCTCTCCATTCTTGTTCATCATGCTCCAATCTTTAAGCAGTTTCCTCTTTCATGAACCAATGTGGTAGGGGTGGTGTAGACAACAGTCTCCTTTAGTCTACGATTCTGATTCACTCCTAAAGTGGATGCATTATGTGCACTGAGTGAGGCAGAGGTCCTGTCTAAATATTAATACACGATCATGCAATTAAAGATTATATCATCATTCATTCAAACTGAGCATCAAATCCAAGTTGCACAGCTGTCCTTGATTCTTATATCTTCATTACTTTTGCAAAGTTAATGATTTTTTCAATGGGTCTTGTGCATCTAATTTCTGTATGCTTGTAAGCTTGCTTCTTTTGACTACATACGTACATGCATACTTATACAGCCTATAGTCACATGCAAAAGCAGATGATTGAGCTTCAATTTGTTTTAAGTTGGCAGATTTAACACAAAATATCAGTAAGGGAATCACACTGTGCTTGGTGTGTATCCTAACAGCACTAGGCAGACAGTCTTCATGTGTTTTTATTTTCCTGCCACCATGTGATACAGGTGTCCTTGCCTTGGAAATCAGATAACCTTGAATTCAAAATGTGTATTTGTTTGTGCTATCCACATAGGGAGGGAAGGATAAGGTACAAAAAATAAGTTTCGATGAGATAAGTTCTGGTCTTTTAAGAAAAGTCCATGTTTGGGACCAGCAGGATGCTTCATCTGGATTTTACTCAGTCTTCAAAGGAATGGTCAACTGTAGGGATTTGTGCATGCGCGTGTGCACACAGACATGGTTCTATCAAACATTTATAAGGTGCTTGATGATATCTAAGGAAAAATGATTTACAATTCATTTTTTTTACCCCTCTGACCTTGCCCATCAGAAGTGTCCAGCTTGTTCATGATGTGTTGCTGCTGGTCTTTTAATAAGCGAGCACAGAGCTTTAAAACAACGGTGATATCAATATCATTTGTTTTAGTTAGGGTATTTTTTTTCTCACCATTTGTTATGATGTAAGAGTGACAATCAGCCCACTGACTTTTCTGTTAGTGCCAGCTTTAGTGTCAAGTGAGCCAACCAGGTTTGAGCTATCGCTCTGATGCCTTCATTAAGCTGGACGTACATTCTGCAGCCAGCTGGAACATTTTCGGCAGTGCTAGGAGCGAATGTTTGGCCATTCTTTTTTATTTCCAACCCTCATTTTATCACAGGATTATTTATTATTCATTTTAATGCATCGGTAGTTCTCTTTCTCCCTGGACCTTGAAGCACTTGAAAATTCTACTGAAAACCCACAGTTAATTTTTAATATAGGTAACATAGGCTAAGTTTCTAGGTAGACCAGCTGAGAAACAAAAAGTTTCCCCTCTAAGGTGATATAGGAAATAGGTAAAGCCCATGACAATTGAGACCACAATAATTGCATTTTAGCAGTCACATTTGTCTCTCTTAGTACCTTGCTCTTTCACGATGCCTCAACTTTTCTGTTGATTCATTCATCTCTCACATTGTATAATTGGTATATTGAGACAGGGACTTTAGTCATTCTTTGTTTGTATCATGTCATCAGACCTGATGGGGATGTCTGATATCCCTACATATTAGAGCAATACAAATAGTAAATAAGATAACAACAGCAGGTCCAGGAACCAAAGCCAGGTCCCTTTTCCAAATAGCAGCCAACATGGATTTGTTAAGAATAAATCATTGCCAAATTAACTTGATAGCCTTCTTTGATGGGCTAACTGGTTCAGTGCATGAAGAAAATGCAGGAGACATGATATGCTTGGATTTTAGTAGGGCTTTTGATACACATCAATATGACAGTCTCATGTAAATTGGAGAAATGTGGACTAGGAAGAAATACCGATAGGTGTCTATATAATTGGTTGAAAAACTGCAAAGAAATAACTGTAAATGCAGTAAATGCAGAGTGCCAGGAAGTTGCAAGTGGGGTTTCACAGAGGTTTTTCTGGATCCAGTGCTGTTTAACATTTGTAATGTCTTGGATGCAGGATCAGGGAGCTTCCTCAGTAAGTTTGCAGATAACTCAAAACTGGGAGGAGTTACAAGCACTTTGGGGCAGACTCTGAGAGACTCTTGGTATAGTGGAGAACAGGACTATAGAAGTTGCTGATGACACCAAACTTTGGGGTAGAGCATCCACACCTGAGGATAGGATGGTGATCCAGGCCAACCTAGACAGGCTCAGAAAATGGGTGAATGAAAACCTAATGGCCTTCAACACCGAAAAATGCAAGGTTCTCCACCTTGAGGAAAAAAACCCCTGCAACACGCTTATAGGCTTGGCAGTGCTAGACTTGCTACCACCATGGCCGAAAGGGACTTGGGGTCATGATTGACCACAAAATGAACATGATACATCAATGCGATGTTGCAGCTGGTAAAGCGAGCAAAACTCTGGCTTGCATCCATAAATGCTTCACTAGCAAGTCCCAGGATGTCATCCTGCTGCTGTACTCGGCCTTGGTGAGGCCGCAGCTGGAGTACTGCATCCAATTCTGGGATCCACAATTTAAAAATGATGTGGAGAAGCTTGCGAAAGTTCAGAGGAGAGCCACGCGCATGATCAGAGGACAGGAAAACAGGCCTTATGAGGAGAGGCTGGGAGCTATGGGACACTTCAGCCTGGAAAAGCGCAGGCTCAGGGGGGACCTGGTGGCTGCCTATAAGTATATAAGGGGTGTGCATCAGGATCTGGGGGAATGCCTGTTCAGCAGAGCATCCCAAGGGATGACAAGGTTAGACAGTCACAAATTCCTCCAAGACCATTTCAGGCTGGACATAAGGAAGAACTTTACTGTTCAAGTCCCAAAGGCTTGGAACAGACTGCTGCCGGAGGTGGTTCAAGCACCTACTCTGGACTCCTATAAGAGACATCTGGATGCTTATCTAGCTGGGATCCTTTGAGCCCAGCTGACTTCCTGCCCCTGGAGAAGGGGGCTGGACTTGATCTTCTGAGGTCCCTTCCGGCCCTAATATCTATGAATCTATGAAATTTAACAAAGACAAATATAAAGTACCACACTAGAGAAGAAAAAAAACCCAACAAACTAACTGAAAATTTTAGGTGCAGAAGCGATGCCAAGAAGGATATGAAGGTTATGATGGATCACAGAATCAGCATGAGTCAACAGTGTGATGAAGTCTCCAGAAAAACAAATGCAATGGGGACTGTCTTAAGAAAAGCACCACATCATCCTCACATACTGCATGCCCCCACACAAGAAACACATTTTTTTTGGAAGGCTAAATGTAGAAAAGAAGTCTTTTTTCCAGATTCATGGCCAACTGTGACATACAGTAAGTCTTCCTGGAAAGTACCCAGGTGTCCTCTTCTTTGGATAAATCCCTTAACCACATGGTTTTGGGGCTAGAACAGAGGGGACTCCTTCTCCTCCTATTCCAGTGTCAAACACATTTGCAGCCTCAGTGTGTGCCACCGGGCAGTGCAAGGACCCTATGAATGCGCCACTTAGGCACCTGAAAGTGAAGTAGATTTTAGCTGTATGAGTTTTAGAACCGTATTGGCTTTAATGCCAATGCCAAGACTCCCGTCAATATATACACTTCCTTTCGTCTCTTCGTGGAATCTTTGTCCAGGGATCTACATGACATGACAGGAGAAGCATTGTTTAAGCATTGCATAAGTCTGAGCAGAACACCTGGTTATAGTAACTTCATCTATATCCAAAAATGTCTAATATTAAAAATCAGAAAGATGTGAATGCTTAAATTTTGCTTCTCAAGACTGGGCAGGTACTCACTCAGCCTTTTGTCTGAAATACAGCTGTACTGGAGGCCACTGATAGCATTCTTGTGGCTGTGGAAATGTTTTGCATGTGTTTAATCAGAATATTTGCAGGTTCTAATATTCTTGCAATGAGATTAAACTTCTATGGAAATGCATGCATATGAAGGGGAAAGCTTAAGCAAAGGTTATGGAAAAAAACAATCCATAGCCACCTATGAAAATTAATCTATTCCCCTGGAACATGTAGCTATCATATTTTATTTAAATGTATAAACTAGTGATTTTATGCAATCATTTGCTAATCTTATTTATACTTCCTATTTTTATACACCTGAATGTGTTTTCTTATTAACATTCAGATATTAAATTATCTACATCTCAATAATTTAAAGATGTACAGAACAATGATATAAAAATTGGATAAGCAGCAGCTAAACATAAGCATAAGCTAAACCAGTGTTTTGCATTGCTATCTAGCTGGAAGGAGTAACTAGCTCACTCTTGAGCTGTTTGGTTAGGTTAATAAGGCTGCTTATGCAACGTTGATGCTCACTGTTCCTGTTTACTTCTGTAATGAAACTTCTTTGGTTGCATTCTTTATTTCTAGGACTTTAAACAGTGAATGGGGGTTTCGGCTACTGAATGTCAGACACAAGAAGAAACAGGTGCTGTAAGAAATGCTGAGCATCTACCCCCTGACCGATTAAGTGCTTCTGATTAAGTTGGGCATGCCATGTCATCAGCTAGTTTTGAAATTCTTTGTCACCCTGATGTGCCCACAGTTATCACATGTCTGTATGTCAGAGGTATAAGAGGGCAGCTCTGCCCCCCTGGAAATGACAGCGCATGGGACAGTGCCAGCTGCCACAATATCTGTGGTAGTGATGATGGTCAGCTGCAGAAGCAGTAGCTATTTTTTTCCCACCCTCACCCAAAAGCAATGCCTAGCCCTGCTTCCCCAGTTATCCTCCCACCCCCAACAATTACACTACTGTGTGAGATGACACAGTGTTTCCTTCACATCTAATGTAGGAATTAACTATAATTGTGCCATACACTTTCCAAAAGTGAGCAACCACTGAAGGCACATCTGATGGCCTTGACCTCAACTGACATATTAGGGGCGAAAATGGGAAACACCAACTCTTTATTTTTGCCTAGTAAAGACATGGGACACCCTGTGTAGATAGGGCACGGAGAGGGACCGGTTGATTAAAGACATGTGTATATATAACTATAACCTGCTCAGATGTGCATGCCTGCTTTGGAAGCAGTTTATACTTCTTCAGATGGGAAGAGTCTATCCACATCTCAGGTGTCATTTTTGTTAGCAAAATATAGGCAGAGTCACTTTACAAAATAGATGCAATGAACATATTTGAAAGTGTATGTATATTAAAACGGCACTAATGGCTCTTTTCCCCTACCTTTCAAAGTGCAGTTTTTGAGCTGAAGAAATCCTCTTTAACGTAAGAGGCATGGGGTACCAAACTCCCCACCTTCTCCCGTACCTGCTTGAGTTTTGATCCCACCTCTCCTTACAGTTGAGTTCTAGAAAATAGCTATGAGCATTTTGTAACCATCATCTATCTTGCCAAAACTCATGAAACATACTTGTATGCAGGAAATCCTAGGTGAGAATAAGTACTAGGCACTTGCTGAGTATCACTCATAACAGTATTCGCCTGCCTAGGAAAGATTTTTTTTTTTATTTTCAAGGGAATTATTTTAGTTTTCCTCAGTAACCTTTGTGTATTTTCTGAAGAATGACATTCATGCTTGAATTAAGAATCATGTTCAAATTGCAGTCACCCACCTGTATGATTGGGACACTCAAAGAAACCATGAGTAATACTGCTCGGCTAAAGGAATGGAGTGACAAAATAGTCAAAACAGCACTAGGAAGTCCCTTGTCAAGGTGATTTGAGAGGTCAGGGAATCACTGTTCACTAATCATTAACCTCTTGAAAAGAAGCTGAAGTGACACGACTTTGTGTTATAGCAAATTTCCTTCCAAGTGCTACCAGGTAACAAAACAAGACTTCTGAAAACGGCTGTAGAAGAACAACATTGATATCATGATAGTTCTTCTTGGAAACATTCTATTACATTCTGTCACTACCTTGCTTTTAAATTATTATATTGAAACAAATGATTTTCTCACTCTGTGGCAGAATAATATCCTGGAGACACAGATGTGAGAGACAGCTCATCATTCTCTCCCTGACAATACAGGACTGTTCCAAACAGTACATGTTACAGCATCTTGTCCAGCTTAGTTTTAAAAATGGTAAATAGTGGGTTTTCTACAACTGTACTTGGGATTCTCTTCCATTGCTGAATATGTATACATATCAGGAAGTTGTTGACTCCCAGAGGTATTCTGGAAATAAGGAAAGGTTAAAAAAGAGTGAGCCCCACCAAAATGAAATACTCACAATTTTTGACATGTCGGATTTTAGTATGTAGGCCATCCTACATGCTTTAGATGTTTACTTTACATATTTAGATGTAGGCCATCTTCTGCCTGGGTTAAGGGAGTAAAAGTTTCACATGAAAAAGACAACTCTTCAGCTGAGAGGATGAAGAGGAGACCATGCAAGAAGAGCATTTTGGGAACAATAACGTTTAAAGACAGTGAGGTACAACATGGGGATGTTGATAGCTGGAGTCTCTCTATCTTTAAGACTTTCTCATTCCCAGAATTTTCTTCTTGCACAGTCTCCTCTTCACACTTTTCTCCGTTTAATTTTGGGAAAGCACTGTTCAAAACTGTTATTAAAACCCCAAAATTCTCAGCCCCGCTCCACCCCCATGAACAACCCCACACACAGGATACCCGCATTTTGATTTTTCTGATGCTCAGATCCTCATTGTTTCTTAGAGTGTGCTAAGCACACAGGGAGACAATTTCAATTGAACATAATTGTTAATTCAGTATGAATGCCATTCCTTTGAAAAGACACAAAAGCTATTGAAAAACATGAACAAATGAGCCACAGGGTTCAAAGGCCCTTCTAAACCAGCTAAATCAAACACAGGTTTTGGTGGTATACCTCAGCACTACTTCTTCCTCTCTACCAACCAGCCAACTTTCAATTTTCTATCCCAAATCATTTCAGTGCTATGCCTTTTTTTTTTTTTTTTTGTCTTTTCTCAAAGATGTGGTCAAATGGTTTATTTTTAAATAAAAGTGTACTGCTTCCACCTCCACCCCTTCATATTAAAATTTTGCAGAACTGTTTTTGCAAAAGCTTTCAAAGGAAATAAAATACCTGGAGTTGAAAATTGGAGGAAAACATAACACAGAAGAAAGTGAAAGTTTGGGAAACTTATAACCAGTTTCAAATGCCACATAACAAATGTTGCTCAGCCTGTACATGCTGACACATGCTTAACTTTGAGCACAGTTGTTATTCTGCTGATTTCTCTGATTATGTCATGAGTAAGAGATGCTAGCGAGGGATAAGGCATCACATGAGCTGATAAATAAAGAGGTAAAGAAAAACGGAAGGAAAAAGTGTCCCCTTGTTGCAGACATCCGTGAAGCACAGGGGTTCATCCATGAGGGAAATTCCACCTGCTAACCCTGCTGTAAGTGCAAAAATTGAAAGAAAGAAAAATTGTGGAGGCTGCATTCATAAAATTCAATGAGCTAGGCTAAACTGAAAGGAAGCTTTCAGGCATTGCAGTCTATTCATTTCCTGCCTTATTTTCTCCTTTTGTCATTCCCCTTTCCTCTTCCCTTCCTTGTACACACCAGAAAATAGACTTAACATAAAGATGTTTTATCAAATAATAAATTACATGGGAGCTGTCACTTTCCCATCCAGGGCTTCTTTGTGCCTTCCCTGTTATCCAACAAAAACAACTCACCCGTACTGGGTCAGAGAAAGAAGGCAGATGCAATCACACATTTGCAATTTATATCAGCTGGCTTTGGAAGGAAAGTAGCAGTATCTTCCTAGCTTTGTTTATGCCAGATGAAACTTGAGATGTGCCCATACTACTTCCTCCCAAATGGAGCATTAAGTAATAAGAGCGAATCCTCACCTATCTGGTAAGTCTATCTAATCTATCCCATTGCCCACTTTGAAATGCACTTCAAGATCTTCAGTGCACTTATTGTTATTAAATACTTGCATCGCCCTACTGGCTGAGTCTTTATCATGCTAGACCAGTGATTCTTAACCAGGGTGCTATAGCACCCTGGGGTGCTGTGAGATCCTTTTAAGGGTTCTGCAGGGCATCACAAAATTGTAACACTGTTCGGTGTGCGAATGTCTACACATGATTCGGAAGATAAACCCAGAGATTTCAAAGAGGAACCTATAGTGTCAAATGCTTTCTGGCCGGTTGTGGTCTGAGGTCTTTGCAATAGAAGAAATGCTCTGTTATTTGTCTATAGGCAAGAAACATGTGAAAGCTGAGAGCTGGTATTTTTTGGAGGGGTGCTTTGAGTTCAACAATGGTGCTATGGGTCTAAAGAGTTGAGAACCACTGTGCTAGGCAGTAGCCAGAACTAGAACAAGACGACAACCTGTGCCCTAGGGAGCATTCAACTTAAATTTAAGACAAGAGACGGTAAGTGGGTATAGTGAGACAATATAGGCTTGCTTGATAGACAGTCATGATAGCACAGCTGTGGACTAAAGGCCATATTCCCTATCCCAGCTAGTAGACATGTAAGTTTTCCACCATGCCTGAATGCCTGAAAAACAGTTAATGCTCAGGGTAGGTGGATCCTCCTCCTCCTCACTGCTTTTTTTTTTTATTTGTTGTGACTCAGTTTTAGGGGGGAAGATAACGGGGTATTAGAAAACAGAAGCATTAATGGATTTTCAGAAGGAGAATAGAGTCAAATAGAATCTCACTTAGGTCTGCAAGTCCGCATAGATTCCTAATACATGAAACCCTGGCCCTAAATGTGAGCTCTTTGCAAGGCATCGAGTCAAAGGTGAGTTTTAAAGAGAGATTTGAAGGATAATGGTAAGGCAGGTTTGCTAGTGCCTATAGGGTCCCTGCATACAAGGTGCAGCCTGGGAGAAACCATGAAAGTACTTGTTTGAAAGCCTAATAGGTATGTGACAGAGGCTGGCATCCTGGGCCAATCAGAGGCAGAAGCCAACCTTTTGATGAGGAATGAAAGATAACAGATGAGGCAGGAGAGACTACAAAGAGCTTTGAAAGCAAAAACGAGCAGTTTCTCTTTGATGTGATAAGGAAAGGCAAGTCAGGGAAGGGATGCCAATAGAGGGGTGACGTGGTCAAAATGATGAGCTAAGGCAAACGATCTATGTAGCACATTCTGGATGAGTTTGAGCAAAACTAGATTGCATTTGTAAAGGCCAGAGGAAAGGATATTGTCACATTCAAAACCTGAAATGATGAGGTTTCTGAATAAGAGGCTTGCCTCTATGACTGTATAAATCCTCACGACTGCCCTGGGCTGCAGGGAAATAAAATCATTTCCATTTTGTAATAGGGAACTGAGACACAGGTTGCCCAAGTAGTTTGTACAAGGAATCATGGCAGGGGAAGGAATTGAATCTGGGTATTAGGCTAATGCTCTAACCATTGCACACCTCTCCGCAGCAGGGACTTTGGTATAAAGTCTGTGTAGAGCATCCATACCTGAGGATAGGCTGGTGATCTAGGATCACCTTGATAGGCTTAGAAAGTGGGTGTATAAAAACCAGATGACATTCGATACAGAAAAATGCAGTGTACTCCACCTCGGGGTGGGGGGAACCCTGCATCACGCTTATAGGCTGCATCATGCTTATAGGCTCAGCAGTACTACGCTTGCTAGCACCACGGCTGAAAGGGACATGGGGGTCATGACTGACCACAAGATGAACATGAGTTATCCAAGACCATTTTAGGCTGGACAGAAGGAAAAATGTCTTTGCTGTCTGAGCCCCCAAGGCCTGGAACAGATTCCCCTCAGAGGTGGTGCAAGCACCTACTCTGGACTCATTTAAGAAAAAATGGGATGCTTACCTTGCTGGGATCCTTTGACCCTAGATGACTTCTTGCCCCTGGGGCAGAGGGCTTGACTCAGTGATCTTCTGGGGTCCTTTCCAGCCCTAATGTCTATGAAATCTATAAGTCTGGAGTGATTCCACCAATTTACATTGCATTTCTGTAGTATCCTAACTATATTAAAAAAAAACACGAAAAACCTCCCTCCAAATCCCAACTGCATTTTCTTCCTTGTTCATTTGCTATTGCTTCCAGTTATTTTCTGCCTTGGAGATACAGCATCAGCACAAAAGAGCAAAAACTTTAAAGCATTGACTCACGCCACCATTAGGGTTAATGCGGTATCGAATGACAACGTGGAGATGTTTAAAGAAATCTCCAATTTGTTATGCATGCCAGAAGAATCTGAGACTGACTCAGACACACTAATTAGGTTTGTGGAATCAATATTACCTTGTGAATGTATTCCTGTTGGGTCTAATCCAAAATTCCCATTGACTTCATGGACTCTGGGATCAGGACCTCTATGCAGGTTATGTAACTTTGTATAACTCTATAGGGAAAAATGTGTTCCCATGCTCGTCTCATTAGTTTCATCTCAAACTTTGTGGGTTTCTTTTTTCTTCTATAAGGACCAAATGCTTCAGGCTACTTAGAAGCAAAAGGTTGTTGTATTATGCAAGAGAAAAAGACTTCACGTTTTTCAGACTTGGCTAAAACAAATCCAATTACATTGGGGGGGGGGGGGGAATTCCAGTTCTACCTTAGAGGATAATTCATTTTATTAAGCAGTAATGTCTCTGATCCTTCCTCAGCCAAATTACAAGTAATAACTGAGGACAAAAATAAATTTCTTTTAAATACAAGAATACCATAGTGATGAATAGAAGCAGAGAGAAAAGGAAGAAAGAAGTAGGAAAAGACACACGTGCACACACACACACACACACATTGATGCAACCAAAGATAATTGTCAGAAGTTGAAAGTATTTTTAATTCTGTCCTCTCTAAGTAACAGCAATATTATGACATACCTGTTTTTTTCCCACCTACCCTTGTCCAGTACACGGATACACAATAAAGAAACCTGAAATCTACTTCCAGCTGTATGGGTTCTCTTTGGCTAATCATTTTGATTCTCTGTGCCTCTCTTTCTTCTGTGTCCCTCTGTCAGTCTTGACGAAGGCTGCTTACACGTGTACAAATGACCTGGGGGAAATCTCCTGGGTCTGTTCTCCTGGTAGAAAAACATATCTGGTGATACCTGAACAGACATTTAAATGCTGAACCCCCAAGGAGCAGAGGGCTGATAGTGCTGATGCTGCACAGCAAGGGGGCCGCTGTGCACATATCTCAGCATGCTCTGTAGATTCCCTTAGTTTGCCTGGTGACAGATGGCAGCACTGTATGGGGCAGTCCTGATTGAGAAGTCTGAGTCAGCCAGACTTAGCTGGTGTCTCCCAGCAGCACAATGTGAGATTGTGAAGGGGGCATGTTTTGCTCCCTGCTTAGCTGGAGTAGTAGAGTTCAGCCCAAGCAACACACTATCTCTGAAAGGAGGAAGGAAAGGGGAGCAAAGCATCTTGGGATGCTGGAGGTCTGTGCTATGATTTCTCTCAGAAAATAATATATACATCTATACACACATCCGCTCTCTCAGGGGAAGCTCTTCTGGGAGTGATTTAACCCTGGTTGTTCCCAGAAATAACCATTTTTGCACTGCAAGAAAAATCATGAACAGCTGTATACTCATGATTCTCCTACAAGTGTAGCAACTCTCCCAGGAGAAACTGAGGCCAGTTATGGACATTACACTTTTACCAGTCTAAGTGATTGGAAACTGGTCTAAACTTGTAACAAAACAGAAGTTTGACTCACATAGGCTGTTCTAAAAATCGTGGAACCTCGTCTAAGATACACCTAGATCGATGTGCACTCAAACATCATGGATTTAGGTTAGACTGGTGCATCAAACTTCAGTACCAGTTCCCCTATCGATTCAAGTTAGGTCACTGTCCATCAGCAATCAGCACCCCAGGCTACTTTGCAGCTTCCTGCTAGCCCCGCCCCCCCCCCACAAGAAGGCATGCGAGCACTTGGCCCGTGCTTAGCTGCTCCAGCCAAGCACCCAGCAGGTGCCACCCTCCAGCTCTGCCAGGCCTGAGCCAGCACGGCCCCTCTCCTCAACCCTGCTTGCCTACCTCTGCCCATCTTCCAGCCACAGCCAGGCAGCAAAGGAGGCAGGAGGGGATGTGTGAGTACCTATAAAGGCTCTCCTGTGTTGATGAATTTATCTTTACCTGGTTTCTCCATCTATTCTCCTTCTGCACTTGCCTGCTACACCTTTGATGTTAGGAAAATAATTGAAAGAGAAATAAATATTGGGAGGTAACATCTACTTAACTCATAGCTGTGTAGTAACTTAGGCCTCTTCACAGGGCTCCTCCACCACTTCACCCCGCCCTTACCACATCACGGATGTTCTGGGTACATAGTTCCTGTTTTTTTTTAAAATCCTAATACCGAGTTAAGTATCGGGAACTGGTCCCACTATACTTTTCATGTTAGCTGGTTATCTGGTCCCAATCTAAGATCCATTACCAACTTTCATCTTCTATCTTCAATATCAGCAATTCATTCAATAGCCCTTGCTTTCTAGCAATAATTCCTAAATCACTACCCCACATCCAAATTGCAGGATTCCCAGCTCATCAGCTGACAGGGCACCACATCAGTGCACCTGTGCCCTTCTCAGTTGCATCTTCCAGATCCTGCTTCTCTGTACAGGCAGCCCTCGACTTACGGAGTTTCAACTTATGGCAATTCACAGTTGCGGCACTTCGCCATTTACACCCATGTTATTACGTGCACGCCCATGTTATTACTTGCGGCGCTGGATCCTCACACTTACAGTATGATGACATGATGGCAACTCAGGTGATGCACAAATGTACATACGTCACCCAGTCAGTCTGCTTCCTGATGTGCTCTGGTGCCTAAGTTTCTTGTATTCTTTGGATTCTTAGTGCATGTTAAGCTTTTTTTATATATTCAGTCCTTAAAAATGGCTGATAAAAGGAAAAGACAGTGCTCTAGTGATGCTGACAGTTCTCATAAGAAATGGAGAAAAGCCATTACATTACAGGTAAAAGCCAATGTGATCAAACTTAGCGAGAGTGGTTTGTCACAAACTGAAATCAGTAGGTGATTGAACCTAGCTCGTACTACTGTGTAAACTATTATTAGAGAAAAGGATAAAATAAATGGTGAAATTAAAAGTGCAGCATCATTGCAATGTTGCTATTATAAGGCAACATGCAGGACTTGTGGCTGAGATGGAAAGATTTTTGATTTTGTGGATTCAGGATCAAACTCAGCGCTGCGTGCGTTTGAGTTCAGCCACCATTCAAGCCAAGGCTTTGAATCTTTTTGACACTGAAACAACATAGCGAGGGATCCAAGGATGAAAAATTCAGTGCAAGTAAGGGTTGGTTCATGCGTTTTAAAGGCAGCTACGCCTTGCATAACATCAGGGTGCAAGATGAAGCTGCTAGTGCTGATGAGATTGCAGCTCAAGCTTTAAAATTGAAACCAAGGGAAGTTTCTCCCTTGGTTAGGTCCAACCCTCTCACAGCTTGTGTGTTAAGCAAGTTACTGCACCTCCATGTGGTAACCACAAGCAGAAGCTCTTATGTGCATTTCCTGTCTGAGGCATCTGACCCTCTGGAAACACTCAGCTTTCAATGTCCGGGTTCTCGCCTGGTGCCAATGGGAGCTGGTCATGCCCTCACATGCATTCCTATTGCATCCAGGACAGGGAGTAATTAAGAATACCTGGTCCCCTGGTGGCACGTGCCATCTCATTCTTTTAATTCCAGCATTGAATACAGGTAAATTCCTCTCTCCTCTGCAAGTATTTCCTAGTTGTCACTGGGGCCTCAGCAGGCATCCAGGAAAAATCTGGATGACACCAGCATACATGACTAAAACTTGTTGATAGGTATTAGGCAACTTCAAGACCTTGGGACCCTCCATCATACATGACTGAAACTTATCAGCAAGAAAGGATCTGTCCCTAATGTGCCAAGCAGGCATGAATAAAACTTGTCAACAGGATGAGCAGACAAGGATCTACATCTCCACCCAGAGAGTATTAATAGACAGCACTGAGTCAACATGGCAGAAGATGACCACTGGTATTTCTCGGGTTTCAGTATTTGGACCAGTACTTTTCTGCATGTTCATCAATGATTTGGATTCAGGTGTTAAAAGCATACTGGCAAAGTTCACAGAAAACACCAAATTATGGGGGACTGCATATCCATATGCAGCCAAATTATCAAGGACAGGCTGGAGATACAGGCTGACCTGGACAGCCTTGCAAGGTGGACAGATCAAAACCTGATGATGTTTAACATGGAGAAATGTAAAGTGCTCCATCTGGGGAGAAATAATCTGCAACAGACTTACAGGCTGGGTGGTGATACACTTTCCAGCACCACTACTGAAAGAGACCTGCGGGTTGTGGTAGACCACAGAATGAACATGAGCCACCAATGCAATGCTGTAGCTAGCAGAGCAAACAAAACACTGGTGTGCATCTACTGATGCAGCTCAAGCAAAACTAAGGATGTCATCCTCCTGCTCCACTCAGCCTTGGTTAGACTGCAGCTGGGGTTCTGCATCCAGTTCTGGGCGCCACACTTCAGGAAGGATGTGGAGAAGCTTGAGAGAATCCAAAGGAGGGTCACGGACATGATTAGAGGCCTGGAGAGTAGGTCATACAAAGAGAGGCTGAAAGACTTAGGAAAGTTCAGCCTGGAGAAAAGAAGACTTAGAGGGGACTTGGTGGCAGCCTATAAGTATGTAAGTGGTGCACGTAAGGACCCGGGGGAGCATCTGTTCACCAATGCACCCCAGCAGAAGACAAGAAACAATGGACACACTGCTTGAAGATTGCTTCAGATTGGACATAAGGAGAAACGTCTTTATGATTCAAGTGCCTAGGGTCTGGAGCAGGCTCCCCACAGAGGTGGTACAACCCCCTATCCTGGAGATCTTTAAAAACTGACTTGAAGTGCACCCTGGGATCATCTGACCCGAACAGTCTTTCCTGCCCAAGTGCAGGGGGTCTGGATCTGATGATCTTGTGAGGTCCCTTCTAGCCCGTAACACCTATGAATCTCTAGAAAATAGTAACTAAAAGCCACAGAACTAACATAAGAATTTGGCATTTGATTAGTAAGGGCCCAGCCAGAGCATGCAAAGAGATCATGATCAAGAAAGGGTATAAAAATAAATCAAAGGATTGTGTTTGGACCTTGGACCACCACATGATACCTGCTGGACCATCTAGAGGACTTCTGATGACAAAGAATGAAAGCCTAGCCAACTTCACTTCACTGTTGTCAAGACCTGTCCCATAAGATTATTAATTTTACTTTGTCAATTAATCAATAAACCTCTCACATTTGGTTGGAATGACACAAGGGTCCATTTGAGCTTTTCAGCTGTTCACTGTTTAAAGTTTGTTAAGAGAGGGAACAGAGGCTTCTGTGTCGCGTGCGCATGCCCCAGGACCTGGGCACCCACATCCCTGGGTTGTGCCCTCACACTCCATCATGAAGCATCTCACGGTGTACACACATACCTGACAGTGAGCCCAGGAGAACCCTGTGATCAGGCACAGCCCCAGGGATCTGGCCCTGTCTCCTGCACACCATATCTCAGAGGCCAGATCCAGAAACCCTGCCACCCAGACCTCAGCATGGCCTTCCTTCTCCCTCCTAGTCCTTAGCAGGAGCTGCTGCACGCAGCTCACCTCTGGTGGGTCCGGATGGCATGGGAAAGAACAGCGGGACTGATAATCCTGTGGCCTCTGAAGTTTGGCCATTGCCAGCAGGTACCTGGGCCATGGGCACATGTTGTACTGCAAGGCTTTTTTGGACCACAGCTACATACAGGGTCCCAGAATACTAGAGCAGGGTGTGGGTGTGTGTATTTTCACTGAGCTTCCAAGCCAGGGCAGACAGACACATACCTCTAGAAACCTCAGGAGCAGCTAGGGCTGGCCATCTGCCTCCTTGTTTCAGGTGGAGGACTCTCCATGGTCATCGGGGACAGGACTAGGAGCTTGGCTTCAAACTGCAGCAGAGGAAATGTAGGCTGGAGATTAGGAGAAACTTTCTAACTATGAGGGTGGTCAATCACTGGAAGAGGCTACCAAAAAAAAAAAATTGTGCAATCACTGTCTTTGGAAGTTTTTAAGAGCAGGTTAGACAGGCACTTGGCTGGGATTGTTCACTTAGGGATGATCCTGCCTTCAATGGGGTGCTGTACTATATAACCATAAGAGGTCCCTTCTAGCCCTACTTCCCTATCATCCTAATACTGACGTTCAGCACAGCTTATTTTGTAGCTCAGTATTTTTCTCTAAATAAACTGGCTACAGCTAATGTTGTTAGTGTGTCTATTTAGAGCACATAACGAGTTGGCAGAGTGACTGTCCTAGGGACTGATCTGTTTATCTGAATGGATACAGAACAAACAGCATTGGTATAATCATCTCTAGTTTTGCTTTAAAACCAGATAATATAAATTAAAAAGTAGCTAAACAATGATGTGCTCAGTCTCTGCAATCTTGGGACAACCCAGAAAAAGATTTGTCTTACAGCTACAGCATACAGATTTCAGAGTAACCCTAGACATGGGTAAAGAAATAGATGAAAAACTATTCTATCTTTATACAATGTCCCCAGGCCTCTTAGCATTTGAGATAGTAGTGGGAAATAGGATAGTTCATGGTGGCTGCAGTGTGACCCCAACAGCTTGGCGGGCAGTTGCAGAGGCAGCAGTGGGGCTGCTCAGCAGAAGGAAGGATTGGGTCCCTCAGACCTTCCCCCCGCTACTACCGGCCAAGATGCCAGGTGTGCCATGGTGACCTGCCGCCGCATCATGTCCAGGTGGGTGCACGTGATGTCCGGCAGCAGCCGGAAAGAGTCATGGAGGGTGAAAAGCAGGACACACTGCAGCTCCTGGGTCTCTGCACTTGGGCAGGATTGATGGGATGCCATGGCAGGGTGCGGGCAGGCTGGGACATGGAGGCACATGCAGCTGATGATGGAGGGTGCTCACTGTGGGGTTCTCCAGCAAACCTAGGGCTAGGCAATGGGGAGGGTGCATGGTGATGCGTCAGAGGGCTAGGGACATGATCACCTGTGCCTGGCAGCCTAGTCAGGCTCCATGGTGCTGTGCCTGCTCGCGGGCACTCGCCTGGGCTCAGCCTCTGGTCTGCGTGTATATTGTGGGGTGCTTCCTGATGGGGGTGTATGCAGTAACACAGACACCTCCCGTCCCCCCTGCACTGTCTGTGTGCGACTGATAGATGATGTGGCAGGGGGAAGGGGGCATGCTCGCCCTTGTCTGGCAGCCATTTGGGGTGACCCAAGTGCGCTCAGTCTCTGGCAGCCGGAGGAGCTCACATGACCTGCTGGGAGGTGCACGGGAATGCCCTCAACCTGCTGGGCTCGGCTGCTGCAGGCCGGCTCCATATCTCCCTGTACTAAGGGCAAACGTGTGCTCTGTTTGCTACCGATCTAACCTATACCACTTACAGAAAAGTGCATAACTTAGATCGATCCAGCCTCAGGCTTTTTGAATGTCTGTATTTATCCTGAATGTCTGTACGTGGCCTAGATGAGTTCTCCAGATAGGCATGGTTTCTTACCAAGTTTTTGTACAGTTCCAGCAACTATTGCCAGTTTGGGACATTAGGAATGTTTTCACTACAAAATAATACTATTTGAGTGAAAAGTCAGCAGTGAATTAAAAAAGGTATTTATATCAGAATAGGACTATATTTCTGAAGGACTATGCAAAACCATCTGGGAAGTGAGCAATATTTACCCTTAGAAAAAAAAGACTTATTTGCTAGGAAATTAATGTACTAAACTGGAAGGAAAGGGCTGCATTAGCTTTCTATAATTTAGGCTGGGGGGAAGCAACACTGTCTGGGGATCTTTATTGTTTATCACTTCTGGAATTCCTGGCAACATTTTGTCAAAACTGTTTTCAGTTAGAAAGCATTTTTGTTAAACTGATTTTTAAATGCATTAATAGCAATTCTGATAAAGCTATATAGGATATATTGTAAAATTATTATTTTTTTTCATTTAAAAATATATATTTTTGTAACTGATAGTGAAAATGAACTTTAAAATGATCTATGACATACATTATTTCATGACATATTATGCACTGCTACTACTATAGCTGTATCCTTTTATAATATTTGAAATATTCTGTTTTATTTCATTTTATTATTAAATTCCATAAAGGAAACTGCTATTTAACAATGATTGAAGCATCTTATCTTCCTTTTTGGCTTAAAATATCACTTATTGTGTTGTAATAAAAGCTCTCACACAAAAATAAGGAGAAGTCATAATTCAGGAGTGGTAAAATCAATCCATTTGTAGAAAAAATAAAGGCATCTGTACCTTTAGGTCATAATGGATTTCATTTGGCAATAATGTTTATAACCCTTCCATAAATTGCAAAAAATAACTGAGGCTAGAACATCTTGCTTTTAAATATAAGAAAGATGAAATGCTCCTTTAAAAAATATGTAAGTGGTACAGAAAAAGAGAGAACAGGTAAAGGCTGCTAATGTGGGTAATAACAGGTCAGGTGCTGAAACTCTGTCTAATTTTGTAGTCCTAATTCACAGTAATATAGTATTACAACCATTTTACAATATTGCCCACTAGCAGGAAGGTGCCAAGCTGTTCTTTCAGAATTTAAAAAGGAAAAAAAAAATAAAACCAGCTTTTGATTTAGAAAAGTGAATATGCTTAAGTAGTAGCAGCATTTAATTACTTATAAAAATATTTGAACTATTATTATTTTATGCCATACTAGTGTTAAAGTGACATTAGGAAATAATGTAAAAATAAATTCAAATAACCACAAAATAAAAAAAAAAACACAAAACAATGAAATGAGATCTTGACATGCCAAGCCAAAATTCTAAAACATTCTGAAATTTCTCAGAATTTCTGAATTTCTTGGAAACTGAAATCTTTAGGAAATTGTATCCTTTTTTTTTTCAATCCGAGTTGGAATACAAGCAAATTTCCTGCAAAATGGAAATTCTGAAGTCCATTGTGTTTTACTTCAGATGTTACTTAAAGACTCCTTATTGAAACAATTCAGAATTATACAGTAGATTTTTTTCTCGTTACTCTGACGTAAAAACCTAAGAAAACTTGAGTATTAGACATGTACACAGCATTCAATTTTCTGGGCTTTACTTCACCTGTCATTAAATGTTCACTATTCAACAGAGCTTTGCTATTTCTGCAAGCTTCATTTTCATACATGCTGAATATGTGCATTTAACCTACTTTTCATGCTAAATGATGTCTGGACACCTGAAAAATATGTAACTTAAAACAGTGAAGACTTAAGGTACACATTCTTAATTTGCATTATGTATTTATCTGACCTTCGATTACCAGAGCACCTGATCATCAGGGATCCTGGCTTTCTCTAATAATAATAAAAAGAAAATCCCCATTTTTCAAATTGAAAAAAGTAACCCAAAATTGTGAGATGATGAGCAGGGATCCTGGTTTTCTCTGATAAAAACAACAACCAACAAACAAACAAACAAACAAAAAACATTTTTTGATTTAAAAAAGTAACCATATTTTTCCATGATTAAAATAAAACACCACTAATATATAGGTGTGTGTGTGTGTGTGTGTGTGTGTGTGTGTGTGTGTACACATATAGTGGTGTTTCATTTTAATCGTGGAAAAAATGTGGATTTGGGTTACTTTTTTAAAACCAAAAAATTGGGATTTTTTTTTTATTCAGACAAAACCAGGATCCCTGCTCATCATCTCACAAGTTTTAATGCTCAGACTACTCACCCCAAATAGCAAAATGCAGTTAAGTTTATTTTTGCAAAGTTTCTAAGTTCTTTCCCTCTCCCTGGTAGATTTTTTTAAAATTAAAATGATATAAAGAAGAAAACTCTGAGCCAACTCTCTCAGGTTGGTGTGTAGCTATGCATACATCTTCATGTATAGTGTGATTCTAAGAAGAACAAATCACATGAACACCAGCGTTACTGAGATTGAAAAATGAGATGAAAAAATAGGTTTATCTCCAGCAGTTGCAGGAGGCAATTATCAATTCCTATTATTCTGTTCTATTTTCAGCATCTAAATGCTCCATTGTTACTTTTACAGCAGTGGAAATTCAGACATTTCCCACTCCTCATGCCATCTTCTCTAGCACGTTGCTACTTGGCATCAAATTGATACTCTGCTGCATTAAAAAATAGGATTTCAAATCAAACCTCCATCTTCATGGCTGCAGAGTCTACCCTAGCAACAGAACCCAGAAAGGAGATGCAGAAGGTGTACATCCGCTATGCCATGTGCATCTCAGCTCTGCAGAGAGAGCACCATGGTCCATACCTCAGGCTCAGCCCACCGTCTGGGTTGGGGGAAGGATTAATGAATTTCAGTTTAATTAATTACCCAAGTATGGGTCCGTGATTTCTGCTGGAGCCTGAGGAAGAACGTTCCTTAATGGGTTGAACTGCGAACTCAGGTCAGTAATGTCTGTCCATAACATCTCCATCTATAAGTCAAGCACCCTTGACTTTATACTGCTGGGTCCTGTTTCCAAGTGCTTCCGTACCAAGTCCTTCTAGATTCTGTGCTTCACGTACGAAGGCTACCCCAAACCCTACCTCTTCAATTCACTTCCATTCAGCTCAGTCTTGGAAAGGAAGCAGTGTAGCTGCCTGGCAGCAACTCTACATGCACACCAGTGAGGGCCCCTGGGACACAGAGTTTAAGAGCAATGCCACCGTTCAGGCAATCGTGAGGCTCAGAGGCAGTGACACCAGCTCCTTGATGTACATGGAGCAGGAGTGAGTGGGTTGGATGTGCTCCACAGCAGGGATCCCATGGAGGAGACATGATAGGCATAGACAAGCCCCGTTCATCCACAAAAAAGCAGAGAAAAAAGGGCCACCGATCTTCAGCCCTTTCCCCTGTATCAATCCATTTTACAGATCCACCATGAGCTAAGGATCTGTTTATACTGCAATCCCAGTAGAGAATTCAGTAGCTTTACACTAACTTTGTACCTAGGAGATAAAATAGGTTTATCTCCACCAGTTGCAGGAGGCGATTAACAATTCCTATTATTCTGTTCTAACTAGGGAAGTGGTCCTCGCTCCTACCTTGGGTAAATTAAAAAAGAAGTTGGATGAACACCTGTCTGGGGTTGTGTGATCCCAGCGTGTGCTCCTGCCAGTGGCGGGGGGCCGACTAGATGATCTGTGCAGGTCCCTTCTGACCCCAAACTACTATGAAACTATGAAACTTGGGGACCAGTAGTAGCCTTGCCATGACAGCAGGGGCCAGTGCCCCATATGAGCACTGTAAATTAGTCCATGGACTGCACCTAAAGGGCAAGAGATGGACTGTCACCACCAGTGACAGCACAAAAGCCATGTGGGAAAGGATCATCCAAAGAGACTGGAGAAAGAATACAGAGACTTCAATTGGCAGGTAGCCCACCAAGTACTTCCAGTATGGCATAAAGGGAGGCATGGCAGCTCCCACTGTGCCCCAGAGAAGCCTGCCACAGGAAAGAAACCATCAACCATCTGTTTTGGAACTGTTCCTATGCCAGAGAAGATTGGGATAAAGTCAATGAGCTCCTCCAGCTGGTGACGAGCATGACAAACCTGTCCAAGGAGGCCATGATGTATGGCCAACCTGACCAAAAAGCAATGACTGTTTTGATCGGTCTGTGTCCTGTTTCAAAGACACACTATGGAAAACCTGGAACTTGTTGCCCTATAAGCAACTAAGCTTTTCAGTAGAGGACTACCTGAGACCGGGCATGAGCAAACTCCACTGCATTTTAGAAAAAACAGAGGACGAGGAGGGTGAGAGAGAGGCACAGATGATGTGGAAAAGGAAAAGATGGCACACGATGCTTTGCAACACAATCACAAGTGACGCCAGCTAAAGATTGCAGCTCTGTGAATGAGGGCTGGGAAGGGAAGGGAGAGGTTTGGGTTTGTGCTGTAAGAGGGGGTACAAAGAGGGGAGTCACTGCTAGAATACAAGTGTTTGTTCAATGCCCTGGCATCCAGGGCGACACACATTTAAAAACAGACAATGCTGAAAGTTCAGTTAATTTCTAAACACACATAAGCAAAGTCTTGTAGAACGGAAACAAATAACTCGATATGGTAATCACTCTAATTATTTAATTCCTTTTTACAAAATGGGGAATAAAGGACCGTGTGTAACTAAATCTGAGTTTATGTAATTATGGAGAGCAGAAGACCCTTCGTGGCAGGAGAGATATACCAGGCTTTGATAAGCAATGTGAGCCCATGAAAGGAAACTGCCTTGTGGAATTATGATTAGTAAGCTGAAGTGTCAGCTGTACAGAGAAACATCAGAGAGCACCTCTAACAGAAAAGGACTGCTGTGAACTGGATGCTGATCCACAGCCAAATGAGGAGCCAAGGAAGAAAAGGGACATTTGGATAAATTCTGGCTGATGGTACAGTAGGATAAATTTGGAGTCAATTCTTTGAAGTGACTCCATATTTAGACTGGTATGAAGCAGAGAAGTATATGACCCATTATCTCTTATGCCCAGCAGACTCAGGAATCTGGCAGTGTTCAGTATTCTCTACTCAGACAACGACAGAAAGTCTTTTATCTGAAGAACTTACCCCCAAAATAAATGAGATGGGAAATCAGGGGGGAAGTGGCTATAGACTGGCCAGGAAGTCCAGGTATCATCTGCAACCAACACCTGATGCTAGTTGTCTGCTATGACTGGTCATCTAGTGTGTCTTCTACCAAGATAACTATGAATATAGCTAATTAAATAGTATTCCATAGATACAGCATTTAGTTAAATTCACTTGTGTTTCTTGAATGCATTTAGGCACTTGCAGAGAAGAATGGATTTGATTCCTGGGTTAAATTTTAATATCAATGAAACTTGTTGGACAAAGCTGGATGTATCCTCAAACTCTATTCAAGGCTCTCGGCTTAGTGATGAGTTTAACTCAGTACACTATTTGGTCAGCCCACATTTTCAGGCGTATACCATTTTAAAGGTCATGATAGTTTTTTGTACCCTACAGTTTCAAAAAACCAAACCCCCCCCAAAAAAACCCCAAACAATTTATCATTGACCACAAATGCAGAACATTGGCTTAACATCCATGTGTCATATAGAGATGGTGAGCTATATAGGAGACAGAGAGAATGGAAGGAAGGATCAACTGCAGACAGAAGAAAGAAGGGAAAGAACAAAAAGATTAATTGTAATAATAGAAAGAATATAATGTGTGAGACTTGGGGATCCTTATTTAGCAGAACTTACAGGCCTGTCACCAGAGCAGATCCAGAAAATAGAAAGTTGTGCTGTCTGTCAGAAGGAAGCAGTTTAGATACGGGCCTGCAGGTGAAAAGGAACCTGATGAGAGAGGGGAAAACCTTGTGACCATTCTTCATATGAGGACAATTGATAGTGCCTGTGATGATTTGGTGCTCCAGCTGGGGATTTCATAGACATTAGGGGCTGGAAGGGACCTTGTGAGATCGAGTCCAGCCCCCTGCCATAGGCAGGAAGTCTGCTGGGGTCAAATGATTGCCTCAAGATAAACATCCAAATGCCTTTTGAGTGAGTCCAGAGAAGGTGCTTGCACCACCTCTGGGGGGAGTCTGTTCCAGACCCTGGCCACCTGGATTGTAAAGAAGTTTTATCTTATGTCATCTAAATCGGCCTTCCAGGAGTTTGCGGCTGTTAGACCTTGTTATCCCTTGGGGAGCTCTGGTGAACACTGTTCCACCGAGTCCTGATGCACCTGCTTATATACTTGTAGGCTGCCCTGAGCCTTCTCTTCTCCAGATTGAAGAGTCCCAAGTCCCTCAGCCTCTTCTAATAAGGCTTGTCCTCTTGACCTTTGATCATGTGCGTGGCTCTCCTCTGGACTCTCTCAAGCTTATCCATGACTCTCCTGAAGTGGAGGCCCAAAACTGGAAGCAGTACTCCAGCTGCGGCCTCACTACGGCCGAGTAAAGCAGGAGGATGATGTCCTTGGTTTTGCTCAAGATGCATCCAGTGCTGGAGGAAGTTCGCTGTATCCCAAACACAGCCTACAAACCAGCAGGGAAGATAGTGGTGAGCTGTTTGCACAATGTCAGCTTGTAGACTGCCCTGATCCCAGCACCTTGCCTGCTCCGCTCCCAACATGTGTGCTCTGTGGCCTCCAGACCCCAGCTCCCCAAATGGCATGTTCCTTACCACAACTTTGGCACTTAGACTCAAGCTGTGACCTCTTCCTGACACCTGGCTTTCGGACTGAGGTTCTGGATTTTGAACCTACACCCTGGTCCTGACGACACCAGATTAATGGCATCATAGAGAGGTAGGGCTGAAGGGGACCTCCAGAAGTCATCTAGTCCAACTCGCTGCCTAAAGCAGGATCATCCCTATACAAACCCATTGTCTAGCCTCTTAGCAAAACTACACAGGCAACCCAGGCACAAAACCCAAGACGTAACACTCTAACCTACCACAGGTATAGGAGGGGGACCATAGCAGCACGTGTCCTGCTGCCGCAAAGGTTGTTAATATACTCTCCTATGAAATGAGAAGCCAAACAGAGGCCCAGGTGATCTTCAGGAGAATTCTTCCTCTCCCTAGAACAACCACATCAAAATAATTAAAAGTAATGGGTGGCTCGGGAACCAGTATCGTGAGATGGGGGGTGGGGTGTTGGCGTGCTCAGCCTCTGGTATGCATTCGCCGAAGGGGGACTCTATTAGAAATGGTTTCCCCACAGGTATTTATAGAAATAGATTTGTGGGTTCAAGGTTGGCATGACTGAGAAGAGCTTTAAGTAGAGAATTAAACAGGCAAGTTTGCAAGAGACTTATTCCTGGCTTTAGTACAGAGGAAGAAGAAAAACATGAAAATGAAGAGATGGCAATGAACAAAGGAGTATCAGTGGACAGAAGGTTAGGCAACAAGAAGAAATACACTACTAACACTATCGGGTAGGTGATATAGTTGTTGGTAGGGCTATGCCTATTCTCATGTGTGAGATCAGAAGGAAACAAAAGAAACGTATACAAATGCAAGCAAGCAGGACAACAAGATGGAGTAACTTGAACTACTGCTGCAGGAGAGGAGACTGGATCTTATAGGGGTAACAGAAACATAATGGAACAGTACCCAGGATTGGAACACAGGAATTAAAGGAGATGTGCTGGGAAAGGTTGCATCATACATTACTGTTGTGATCAACTTTAAAAAAAAAACCCTCCAAGTCATGACATGGATAAAAACAGAACTTGTGTGGTCAGAACCACTTGGGGAGGGAGGCTAAAAGCAGTTCTACTGAGTGCTGAGAATCTGCTATAGATGATCAGAGTTATATCTGGCCATGGACAGATATTTCTCAAATACAGAAATACTCCTAGGAATTGTGCCAATACAGAAGACTGGCTTTCCAGATATAGAGTGGAGAAAAACACTGCTAATAGACATAGGGCCCAGCTGTTCTTAGTGAGGAAATTTCTTCAACAAATATCACTGAACCAACAAGAGGGGATACTATTTTAGATTTAGTTTTCATAACTAATGAGGAGTTTGTAAAAAAAGCTAGATGTAGAAAATAACTTTGGATGGAAGGATCACAAGTGAATTCAACTTTAAATTAAATTGAAGAATAAATACAAGCAGATGTGTACATAAGGTTCTTGATTTTTAAAAGGACAAACTTTATTAAAGAAAGAAAACTGGACAAAGAAGCTCAGGGACTTGAGTGTGGAAGGGGCTTGGGATTTCTTCAGGTCAAATGTCCTAAAAGTACTAGAGAGGCAAGGATTTCTTAGGGTGATATATTTTACTAGTAAAATGCCTGCCATGAATGATGGGGGGGCG
>NW_005841857.1:4425046-4436803 GCF_000455745.1 Alligator sinensis
CCCCCCCCCCCCCCCCCCCCGCTGCTCTGGGTCTGGCCCCACTCCTCCCCCATGCCATCACTGCTCCGGGTCTTGCCCCACTCCCTAGCTGCTGTTTTGGGTCCTGCCGTGCTTCCTCTGCTCCTGCCACTGCTCTGGGTCCAGCCCCACCCCCAACATCTCTGTGCATGAGGGGGCATGGCACAAGGGTGCACAGGGGTGGCGTAGTGCGTGGCCACAGGGTGTGACCTGGGGAGTGGCCATGGCACAGGGAGAGCTCAACGGCTACATGGCATGGGGAATGGCCCTGGGGTGTGGTGCAGGATGTGCAAGGGCTATAGCATATAGCCGCGTAGGTGGGTGGCACATGGCTGCACAAGGAGGGTGATGTGCAGCCATGGGGCATGGCATGGAGAGCACCTGCCAGCTATGGCCATGTGGTGGGGGGAGGAGCCCCAGGGTGTGGTGCAGGGTGTGCAGGGAGGCATGGCGTGAGGCTGCAGGGGAGTGAGGTGTCACAGGGCCATGGGGCACGGCATGGGGAGCACATGCCAGCTGTGGTCATGTGGCACGGGGACTGGTGCAGAGCACATGGGGGGAGTGGTGTGCGGGGGTGGGGGGGATATGCAGACATAGGGCATGTTGGGGAGAGTAGCCATGGCAGGGGGACACTTGCCACCTGTGGCCACACTGCGTGGGGCTTGACCCTGGGATTTGGTGTGTGGTGTGTGGATGTGTGGCATGGGGGGTGCATGGCATGGAGAGTGGCCAAGGTGGGAGGGACCGCCTGCTGGCTCCAACCATGTGGCGTGGCCCTGGGGTGTGGGAGAGGGTGCGTGGGGGGCGTGGTGCACAGGTGTGTGTGGCATGCAGCTGCAGGGTGCCATGCTGAGAGCAAGCATGGGGGGCATACCCCACTCAACAACTGTGTGCTACAGCTGGCCAGCGATGCCTGCACCCCCCATGCCCACTCCTGGCATGGCAACCTGTGGCCACATCCCCCCACCCCATGCACCCCACAGCTGCAGCCGGTAGGCGCTCCATATGTGGGGGTGGTGTCCTGGTCCCCACCTCTGCCTGTTTTTCTGTCTGTCCTAAGGCTCTGGGCCATGCATGCACAGTTGGCTTAGATCATTATGGACAGACAGGCAGAAGTGGTAAGGGTTTATTATATTAGAATTGGGTCAAATATGTGTTTGGGATAGAGTCAGACAAGCTTTCAAATGCAAGGCATGTCTACCTCTATCCCAACTATGTAGATGGCCCAATAAAAATATCACCCTAAGAAATACTTGCCTCTCATAATTTCTGGACCATCATGGCTACAATATCACTCTTAAGCTAGAATTGTCAAGCATCAAAGTACTTTAAAATACACAGAAAAATATTCATTCTTATATGAATAAAACAAGGAAAATAGTGGTGCTGCTATGCTGCCAGGATGGGGCAGTCAACAGTAATCTAGATAGGCCCACCACCTAGAAGAGTACATTGCCTATGCCTTCAATAAGGGCGATGATTGTTGAATCTGTGAGCAAGAAATAAAACAGGTAAAACATAGGGCAAACAAACCCAACAATGTCGAATAGGTATGAAAAGTCAAGGAAGACAATGAGGCTGAGATTTAGAACAAGTCTCCTGCCATTAGAGCGAAGGCATTCAGGAATAGCCTTTCAGTTAGAGACGGGATTGAAAAACTTAACTGTGATTAAGATGGATCTTGATAAAGAAAATGAGAAGATTGTATAAGGAAGTGCTCATGCTAGCTGGGGACTGGGGTTAGTGGTGCAATAGGTCCCTTTCAGTACTAAGTTCCTAAACAGTAAGGGAGCCTTTTAAATCAGTCTCTGCACTCTGTGTTGCAGTTCAATGTCAGTTATGTGATTTTGTGTTGTCTTTGGTCAGTCACTGTGCATGCCCCAATTCTGCTATGCAAAAATGGAATTAAGACATTCAACTACCTTACACCTTCCCTAAGTATGAGACAAGAGACAGATCCAAACCGATGGGAAAACATCTGGATGTGAAACCTTAGTAATAGGTTGTGAGTACAGCACATCCGCCAAGCCACAAAACAGATACAATGAATATTCAAATGACCCACTGCTCACTGGGCTCTGATTCCAAGTGCCTCATTTTGAGCAGAGGAAGACAAGGTTCTTTTGGTAAATCTGATATATTTTATTAGACCAACTCAAATACTAGAAAAAATATGGAACATAATGCAGATTTCAAATTTCACCAAAGTTTCAGACTATTCAGGTCTGCACATACCAGAAAGTTGATTGAACAGCTGAGCAATTATATCTAAGGTTCTTTTGGATTCTGAATCCCTGATGCTAGTTGAGGAGCTTCTGATTTGTAGATCCTGCTGAGCATTTGAGAGAGATTCTACAGGTTTTGAATTGAGCTTGCAGTTTGGTTTGCGTTTCCATCACCCTGACAAATTAACATTTTGCAAAGTAAAATAAAACCCAAACTCGGGCCCATGGATAAAGTTTTCTTTCTATAATACAAGGATTCTCAAAAACTCATCTGCCACTCCAAGTTCAGATGTATTTCCTCGAACTGTCTTTTCTAACTCAAGCGTATACCAGCACGTACAACTAATTGGATAAGTAAAAGATGGATGACTATTACTTACCCAATTAATTGTAGTTGCCAGTATATGTTGTTTGTATGTAGGGACATCTCTCTCTCTCTCTTTATCTAGATATCTATCTATCTAGATATATCTATAGATATAGATCTTTCTCTCTCTCTCGATCTATACACCGATACAAAGGGATATCTATATGTGTATATATATCCCTACACAAACACACAGGATGATAGAGAATTTACCCTATGCAATAAGTATCATGTCATTCATTGTGCAACAGGAAGCAGATTGAATGAAGGCACTGCAGGATCCTCGACTGATCAGAATAGTACGTCATTCAGTAACAGTGACATACCTGAAGTGAGTCTGTCCGTGAGTGCTAAGGCACATACGTATAACAAAGGGTTTAGGCTACTCTTGCAATGTTAAGTTTGGGCTACTCTTGCAATGTTAATATTATTTCCTGACTTGAATGTTTCACGGTACAGCTTTAAACTTGTGCTGAAATAGTCTTTTGCACTTAATTTACATATTTGAACATTTTTATTTTAAATAATACTGGTTTTAATACTAGACTGTGGTTAATGGCACAGTACAGATTTGATTGCATTGGCTTAACTATTCTAAAACTACACCCAAAAGTATCTTATTTGAAATTTATACTATGCATTTTGAAACAGCGTATAGATATTTTTACTACATTTCCAAAAAAAAAAGGGACTCAGGAAGTTATTAAGACATTGAATGCACAAATGTAAACATATATATGGAAGAAGAATCTGTCTGTTCAGGATAGTTCAAATCCGAGTGATATGAGGCTGGGGAGGGGAGGAGGGGGAACCACTGATGTACTGAAGCTGAGAAATGAAACCCAAATGGATAATCAGTGCAAAATAGTTTTATTTGTAAACAGGAGGTGCATCGGCACTTTTTTCCCATCCACTATGGATCTTAGCCTATTTTTTTTTTTTTTTGTCAAGGAAGAGAAACTCCCCTCTCTGCTCCCAGAAGTAACATGCATGTATATATGCATGTGATTAATGAACATTAAATTATTACACTACATGAAAAGGGGGTGGGTTTCAGATAAACTGGTTGTACAACTTATTCTACTTTCCCAGTAAGAGGATCAAAACAGGGTAAAATTGGTTTGTATTTTGTTCAAAAGGCTTTTTCAAAGTAAAATGGCTCTTTCATCAGAGAAACTTCCTTAGGAAATGCCCATATGAGGGAAGGAATAAGTTTAGCAAACCCTGAAAACTATCCTTCCCCACCCCCCACCCCCCACTCCAGCAAAAGAAGACAGAAAAAAAAAACAGCTTTTAAGTTTTCAGTTCCTAATGAAAACAAAGATTCAATGAATTTGCCCCCATCCCCATAAGAATAATACACATTTTATGAGAAGCTCTTCTCAGAAGGAAAGCAGCACACGTACCTCTAGCTGTTTTATAGCTGTCCTCAAATCTTCCCTCTATCTCCCAAGTTTACAAGTGTAAGGAAGGATCATTTTTCCCACTTTGATGTGATGAAAAGCAGCTTCTTTGCTAGAGAGGACAACTGAATCTAAGCCACCTGACATGATGCAGATTGACACCAGAGACAGCACCCCAGCCATTGGGCTACCAGCTAGACAGGGTGGTAGCCATCCTGTCCAAAATGTGCAGGAAAGACTGAAGAGAATGAGAGGGAGCAAGAAGGAGTAACTCTGTATCCTAGTGGTCAGGCCACTTTCCTGTGGACGTGGAGACCTAGAGCCATGTGTAGACAAAACAAGGGGTATGTGTGCACAACACTTTAAAGCAGGTTAAATGCTTTTTCACCACTTTAATGGCATCAGTGTTTGCACACCTTGGTTGTGTATTGCGCATTAATTCCAGCTGCTGTAGGAAATTCAGTGGCGTAATGCACCTTAAATGACTTGGGGTGCAGCAAACTAAAACTCCTCTGAGGAGTTTTAGTTTGCTGCCCTACAGCCATGTGGAGTGCAGCACCAGGCTCAATGCAGCTCCACAGCTCTGCAGGAAGCCCTGCAGGCAGCCTGACAGCAGCCTGGGAAGGCAGCTCCGCCTAAGAAAAGTGGTGAGTCTGATCTTTTTTTTTTCCCCTGGAGCCTGCCTGAGCTGTGTGGTGCTTCCCTCCGCAGCTGCGGTGCCCCCCGGGACTGGCCAAGCGTGGTGCTTGTGGGCAGGTGCCACCAGGGAGGGACCACCACTGCTGCAGAGGGAAGCACCAGCCTCCCCATCCCCCCACAGCTCAGGGACCGCTCCGCTTGCCAGCAGCTCGCCCTCCCCTCCCTGCCGCCAGAGGGGCAGGTAAGTCAGGTGCATGCATGACATGGGTGTTTAATCACCCTAAATTGAAGCAGTGTTTTAAAAAGCCCACTGCTTTAATTTACGGCCCCCATTTCATAAACACATGCCCCTAGTTTCAGGTCCTTGCACAAAGGCCTTTCCCCAGATAACATAAAACAGGCATTTGATGAAATACGGAGACAATACCTGGAAAGGAAGAAGAACTCAGGGTTTCCTCCTTCTATGTGGGTGTCCTAACCACCAGATCCTACAATATTGATATTTTTGGGAAGGGGGAGAATCTCACAGTGCCAGTGTGCAGCAAAGATTGTTTCAACGGGAGACACAGTATTGTATAATGCTTGACTAGCCTATAAGTCTTGGGAGGCAGTATATAGAGTTTTGAATCCCCTGAAACTAAGGAGGAACTAAGCCTATATTTCTTATTTCCCAGGCAAGTGATTAAACATTAACACACATTAAACACACATTAAACACACATTAACACACATTAAACAAGTGGGGGGCAACCTTTTTGCACACTCATGCCACCAGATAAGCCCCATGCCCTATGTAAGTGCCACTGTCAGAGCTTCTCAAATTGGGGAAGTTCTGGATATGCGTAGAAGCACAAGTCTAGGCACCCGGAGAAAGTTAAAGTCAAGTAGGGATATACCTAGTGAGTGTCCATAGCAGATGGGCAGAGGGGTTTCAGAGTTGCATTTTGGACTTACTTGCCTGAATTCCAGCTGTTCTCATTCATCATTTCATCTAGTGTTATCCACTAATAATTTAATGAGCTAGTATGCATTATGTACAATCAGATATATACTATCTCTCGTTGGGAGTTTTCATTTTAATTACATCCCCAAGGACATACTTCTTAAGTCTGATAGAATCTAGGGAATATATTCAAAAGGCATCCATTCAAAGAATGACTTCCAGGAGCCTTATTAATCAAGAGAGGACCACCTAGAGTGATGAAAGGATGACATCTCCTTAGAGTATTTTTTTTTTTTTTTTTACATTTACCCATAGTGATTCTTTGCACATGGGAAGGAAATACTGCTTCTGCTAAAAGCAAATATTTGTATCTTAAATTGTTGTTCAATGAGAACTTGTATGCCGGCCTTGTTGTCTATGTTTATGTTTTTACCATTGAAGACAGCCTTAAGAAATGGCTATTGATTTGTTGCAGAACTTTTACTTATTTCTCCATCTTATTTTATGTGCTGTCATCTGTGTATGCATCTGGGTACACATGTGGTTCTGAGCCATTATAAAAGGTCTATATCACCTCCATCTCTCAATACCAATGGAAAATGTGTAGACTAAGAGAGAAATAGGACTTGAACTTGTGCAGTCCAGCCCAATGTTCATGACAGGATCATCCCAGTCTAAAACTTCCTAAGCAAGTGTTTATCTAACCTGCTCTTAAAAAAACTTCCAGGGATGGAAAGTCCATGACCTCTCGAGGTATTTTATTACAGTCAGAGGGAACAGGGCAAGGAATAACCATCTTGAGCTGCAGCAAAGGAAATTTTGGACAGATGTGACGGGGTTTAGGTTGTCCCTTCCAACCCTACTTTTTCCTACAATTCTAATCCCAGTACTACTTATCCTGTCCTCTGTGGACACAGAGATGAGCTTATCACTATCCTTTTTTATTACAGCCTTCAAATACATGAAGGATGGTATTAAATTTCCCCCTTAGTTTTCTCCAGACAGATCTTTCAGCCTTTTCTTATTCGCCATATACTTTCTATACCTCTAACCATTTTTAGTGCTCTCTGCTGGACTATTTCCTATTTATCTATATTGGGGGTGTCAACCTTTTGTCCCACAGGGTGGTCTGGCCTACAGAGGTGGGTCATTTGGCCCATGCGGTTTCTCTCTGCCTGAAAAACTCACCTCTTGATCTGGGCTGCAGGGCTTTTCACTGCAGCTCTCAGAGTTGTCATACCTATGACAATGCCAGCACCCCATTCCTTGCTGTTTTCAATCACTATTGGGCATGCAAATTGACAGCATGGTGGCATTAATCCCCTTGTGCTAGCTGCACTAACACAGCAGCTCTAGGACTGTGATAAGAAGCCCCAAGATTTGAATCTAGCCTACCAATGCATTAGAGTTCAATACCCAGGTCTGTGTCTTGACATTCAGTGGCCAAAGCTGGACCTAGTACTCTAGGTGACACTTAACTACTGATGACTAGAGAAGAAGAACCACCTCCCTGGGCTCGTATTGTGACAGGAGTGTCATTTTGCAACTCAGAGGGCTTGTCTACATGTGGCCCTTTTAAGAAGGATTAGCCTAAAATTGCCATTTTTAAGGCGCATTAAGGGTGCGTGTCCACACATGCACGCCCTTAACGCACCTTCAAAATGGCAATTTTAAGCTATTCCTGCCTAAATTTGATACCTGCTTAAAGCAAGTATCAAATTTAAGATGGCATAGCTAAGTCTCATTAGCTCACGTGTAGAGGCATAATGCACATCAACACGGTGTGCCTCAATGGATACAACTTAGCTATACCAGCCTAAATTTAATGCACCTTAATGTACGTTACTGCACCTAAATCACCTTTTTGCACCTTAAACAAAGGTGCATTAAGTTTAGGCATGCCCAATTACATGTGTAGACATGCCCAGCATGTTATTAGCTTGTTTACAAGCACACTGTCAATTTATTCAGCTTGTGGGGTACTATAACCCCAGGTCCTTTTTCTGCAACACTGCAGCCCAGTCGGTCATTCTTCAATGTAGATTTGTGCATTTGTGCATTTGGTTGTTCCTTTCTTAGTGATGTACTTTGCACTTCTCACTGAATTTCACTTGATAACTGGCGGAACCGTGCAGAGTTAACCAAGGTCATTTTGCATCCTGTTTCTATCCTCAAAAGCATCTGCTTACCCTACACAGATTGGCAACGTCTGCAAACATGCTGATTGTGATCAATGAAGGTCTTAAGACCACACCCGTAAAACACCCTTTTGGAGCTCTGTTTGGTTTCTCCAAGTTAGACACCAAGGTGTTGATTACTGTTTGATAGAAACCTTAGTTATAAGTTAGACTAACATCTTCCAGTTTCAGATGGTGAGAGCAGTTAAGGATCTGATGTGATTACACCCTCTCCCCACCTCATCAGCCATGGGACATCTATGGATATCTGTAGATTTGAGGAACACTCAGCTACACTGAGAAAACAACCCCACAAATTTCACCAAGATGTCTTGTAGGAAGTCTGCACCAAGGGCTTCACAGTGCCTGGTTCTGTGCTACCATCACAAGACCTCCCTACCATCACAAAAATAAATGGGCCTTTTTCTTGCTTGGCAGAAGACAGAGTTTAGCTCCATATTATTTTTCAAAACCTGGCAGGTATGCAATATTTTTAATTGACAAAAACAAAACATTAAGTCAAAACTTGTCATTGGAGTCAGCCTCTTGGGCCTGATGTATTTTCCTTAACACCAAACCTGTTTCTGACCAGAAAAAAAAATAAGGCTGAGAAACTTACTGCCTGTTCTAATTAGGTCATATTCATTCTAGCATCGCTGCTGTTTCCTCCATAGCAACAACTAACTATTTTAATAGATCAGTCAAAATAGAAAGGAGTTGATGATAATAACAAACCTCAAAGCTTCTTGCCTTGTTAGTGTTGAAGCAAATACATGAAGTCTCCTGAAAATGCAAGTGAGAAATAAAAAAAACATGACATTCAAAATTTAGCATCCTCAAAAATATATTTACTGCTTATTAATTATACTGACGCCGTGCTACTAATTAGTTTAATAGGAACCACTTGGTATGTAATTAGCAGAAACAAAAGCTAAAAGCAAATCCAGTGTTGCAGTTTGATATAACGCAAAGCAGATTGATTCAGAAGTGGAATGCGTGCAAAAATTCTCTAGTCATAGAGAAGAGTACTCTTTATCTTCTTTCCAAAATGTTCAATAAGTATCTGTAACTTTCTTCTTGTTGGGAGTTAGGAGTCTCGCTTTGGAGCCTGATCCACAAAAACTTTCATAGCTTCCAAGTCAAGGAATTAGCCCTTTGGCTCAAGCAACAGTTGAATGTTCTTCTATCTTTTTTTCATAGACTTCATAGACATTAGGGGCTGGAAGGGACCTCGTGAGATCATCGAGTCTGCAGGGATCAAATGATCTCAGTTTCTACTTTGAATGGCAGTGGAAGTGGCCATTAAATACAGTATATCCTAGTGAAGGGAAGCGGTCATTATATATTGATGCTATTAGAATGAGTTTTATGTTCTGCCCATGAGAGTTCAACCCCTATGGTCCCCAGTGACCATTATATAGGTCTGATACTACTTGTTTTTATGGGGGGTGGGGGGTCTTCTGAAATAGGCTACTTTAGTATTTTTCCATGAAATCCCAAAGTTGCCTGTTTTGTGTGTGCACGTGTTCCATCTCCTCTGCCCAACCTTTTTTTTTTTTTTAGAGTTAAAAATGAGAATGAAGTGGATAAAGGAGGCAAAAGCTATGAAAATCCCTCAAATTTTATGAAAAAGCCCTGTATATTTGAAATAATGATCTTCCATCATCTGTTTAAAAAAAAAAAAAATCAAAATGTTCAGTTTCCTTTAAACTTGATTCACCCTTTTCTCCTTTCAGGTTCTTATACCACCTTGATCTCCAAAACATTTGGGAAACTTTCACTAATGTATTACTCAGCTCGGCAGACAGCTGTCACATGTTGTGCGTTTCCTCGCTCGCTTCCTCACTGGCAGATTAACTCCACAAACACAAGTTAAGACAATTATTGTGGAGAAGTGACTCCTGGACCATAGCATGTGGGATTTCCATCTACCCCACTGTGAAGACTGGACTTGCTGATCTTCTGAGGTCCCTTCCAGCCCTAATGTCTGTGACATCTATGAAATTTATGAAGACAAACCATTTTGCTTCAGTAGGTACTCAGCTAAGAATGGAGGAAAGGGATTGCAATGAGTGGATAACCTGAATGGCAGGTCAGGGTATGGGAGCCAAAAAGCCAAAGCCAAGATCTGAAGGGCTAGAGAGCTGGAGTCAGATGCTGAAGGTTGGCCATCCAGAACTCAAGGCAAAAATCAGGACTGAGCAAATATCTCCAGCCAGTCAGGAAGCACAATATTAAAACACTCTTTACCCAAAGGAGTTTGTGCTTCTCTGTGTTGGGTTTATAAAGGTCTGTGTGGGCAGGGGCCCTTCCTGAAGCCCAGAGGGATGGACTCAACCTAACTGCTTCCAGCTGGGTCCAAGGACTGACTCCCACAGCTGGGCAAGGGCTCATTATAAAAAATGAATCTAGTGGTTTTGAACCTTTTCAGGATAAAGTCCCCTGGCCACTCAGCAGTTTGCTAAGCCCCATGTTCTTCGGAGGTTCCCCACCTCCTCGCTCCATGAGTTCTGGAAGCTCTGAAAGGACAAGGGATGGATGTTAACTGCTATATAAGAACTTAGTGGAACAAAAGAAATGAACCGGGGACAGGACAGCAAGGTTGGATCTGTAAATGGCAAGCCCCTTAGAAAGTCTAGAGTGAAGGAGCCAATCAGAACTTTTTATTTAATTTTGCTGAACTTAGGAACCCATCAAAATGGGAAGAGTTTCTCATTTGCAGCAAGGATGCAGAAAATAAATGGCATGCTTGTTGCACTCTGACACACGCTCTGTTAGCCGGTTAGAGATGCGTAAAGCCAATATGCGGTGCCTATTTCCTTAGAAATAAGTGTGTAAAGATATGCCAATCAATAACAAGCGTTAATCAGAGCGTAGAGAATTGTACAGCAGGGGAATGCTATAGTGCTGTGTAAGACATGATGTGTGCATGTGTTAGACATTGTGAATCTTAGGAGGGATCAGATCTGATGTCTTTGGTACCAACCCCCCCCTCCCCCCCCAAACCTCACCACCCTAAAAAACAAAGCTCTGACCATTTCAAGGAAAAACCTCAGGGGGTGGAGTTAATAAAGAAACATAAGCCCCTGGAGGGGAATCCAAAACTCAAAGGTTTTGAGTTATTGCTCAATCTCAACCCGAGAGTGAGCAATAACAGGTCTGTGATGCCCTTAGATGTCCGGGGCTGCACGCACGCTACACTGAGTGACTCAGCGTGTGTCTACCCTACGCCGACAGGTGTGGGTAACCCGTTGAACCCCATTCATAATGGGGATCGGGGATTGCAATTATTCCAAAATGAACGAGGAATTCCCAGTAAGTGCGGGTCATAAGCTCGCATTGATTAAGTCCCTGCCCTTTGTACACACCACCCATCACTACTACCAATTGGATGGTTTAGTGAGGTCCTTGGATCGGCCCCGCCGGGGTCGGTCATGGCCCTGGCAAGCGCCGAGAAGACGGTCGAACTTGACTATCTAGAGGAAGTAAAAGTCGTAACAAGGTTTCTGTAGGTGAACCTGCGGAAGGATCATTAACGGGTTTACCGCGCGCGGTGCCAGCTCGGCAGGCACGGGGCGGGGGGCCATGCCCCCCCATCCCCGCCTCCAGCGTCCACACGTGGGTGCGCATGCCAGGCGCGTCGGGGCCCCCGGGCCCCTTCACGCAGACCAGCCCCATGGGGTCCCGCTGCTCGGCGTGCAGGACGGGTCCCCCCCACCCCAGTTGCAGGGTGGGGGGGGCCCAGGCGCCGAGTGGCTCCCCCGGGGCGGCCCCCAGCTCCCCTGGGTGGCTCACTCTGCCTCCGCTCCCCCTCCCCTCGGGGAGGCAAAGAGCGGGGTCCACGGAGGGGCTCCCACCTGGCGCCAGGGGTTCCCTCTCGGCAGCGTCGGTTCATCGCCGGGCCGCTCGCCCTTCCGTGCGGCAGTGCCCCTTGCTCACTCTCATGTCCGCGTCACCCCAGCCTCCCTCCAGGTCGCGCGCCCCG
>NW_005841857.1:4436923-4438536 GCF_000455745.1 Alligator sinensis
GGCGGCCGGCGCGGGGCGGGGGAGGGCCCGTCCGGCGGGCGGCCCCAGCCGCGTCGGCCCCCAGGGAAACAGCCGGGACCTGAGAGAAACCCCGGCCCCCCCTGGCAGGAAGGCACTGGCCATGGCGGTGAGACCTGGCCGCTGCCCTCCGGGTGGATGCTTCTCCCCCCTCGTGGGTTCATGGAGCCGGCTGGAGGGTGCCGGGCTCAGCTCCATGTCCCCCTCTGGCACCTGTCCCTCTCTCTCCCGTCCGCGGGGGGTGAGGCGGCGTCCGGAAAGGGGGGTTGGTACCACCTGGAATTCGGAACCGTTTCCGTCACCCCCAGGTACTTAGCGCTCCGTCCCCTCACCTTGCTCCACTCCACGGGGCAGGCGGGCGGTGGCTGGGCGGAGGTACATGGACTCGTGCGTCCTGCGGGGTCCGCACGGGTGGCTACGGGAGGTCTGCTGAGGGAGGGCGGGCACGTGCGCACGTGCCCGCGCCCTCGGTGCTCCATGCCCGCGCGGCCCCTGGGATGGAGAGGGGTTCCACCCTGCCTCCCCCTCCGCAGAGGGGTTGTGGAAGGCTGTTGCCCGCGGGCTGTGGCTCCCTCGCCTCCCGTCGTCCTGTTGCCCGGCCCGTCCCTCCAAACCCCCCATCCTATCGCTGTCACCCCCGCCGCACCTCCGGGTGGGGCGAGGGCCGGCCACGGGGAGTGGAAGAGGCACACGATGCCGGGCGCAGGGGGCGGGCACACACTGCGGAGCCACCGGAGCCCGCGGAATGGCCGGCCATGACCCCCCCCACTCTGAGCCGAGCGCCTGGACCGACCCCGCAGCGGAGGGCTCACCTCCACGGCCACAGCCTTCCCTGTGGGTTGTTAAACCTCTTTCTTGTGTTTGGTTGAACAGTAGGGCTCCCACTGAGGGAAGGCGGCGGGGCACCCCGGCCAGGCAGGAACGCCTCCCCCCCCACCACGTGGCGGCGGCGGGGGAGGAAGGTCGGCTCGGGGACCCCCTCCCGACCTCGCGCAGACCCAGGAGCCAGCCCTCCCTCTGGCTTGGCTTCTGCCATGGGGCGAGGTGACATACCATGGAAAAAAAAGCCTGTGAAAACTGTGACAACTCTTAGCAGTGGATCACTTGGCTCGTGCGTTGATGAAGAACGCAGCTAGCTGCAAGAATTAATGTGAATTGCAGGACACATTGATCATCGACACTTCGAACGCACTTGCGGCCCCGGGTTCCTCCTGGGGCTACGCCGGTCTGAGCGTCGCTTGAAGGTCAATCACCCGCGCGGTGCATGTGGGGCCGGTGGTGCTGGCCGTCCGGTCCCCGCTGCCACCGGGCGTGGCTGGGGTGCCTCGCAGGCAACCCGGGGTCCCTCGGGCCCACTGCCTCTTGCCCACTCGGTGGCAAGTGGGGCGGCCCGAGCCCCCGGAATGCCTTCGTCCCCCTAAGGTCAGACACGATGCCCTGGAGCACCCGCTTCGGGGAGCTCGTCCCGCTCGTGGAGGACCATTGCGGCGGTCCGACCCGTGCTTTGGCCGGGTCGGCCGCGCGGCGCCCGCTCCCGGGGTGCCAGGGGGAGCCAGGCCCACCCCGTGCGGCTGTCTGTGGTGACACGGCTGGCC
>NW_005841857.1:4442229-4477263 GCF_000455745.1 Alligator sinensis
AGGATACATGCTCTGGATGTGTACATTTCAGGACAAACCACATTTTTGTTCTTGCCAAAATAAAAAGAAACTTGTCTTTACCCTTTGCTTCTATGAAAAACGGGTGTTAATATAGGGTTTAGTTACTTTTGTTATACGTATGTTTAATTGCTGTGTGCCTGCTGCATTAAATTCTCATGAGGTATTGACAATTAATGCTGAGCAATTAGCCAGCAATAGTTGTCTTCTTACATGCCAATTGCTTATCTAGGGCAATTAATTTGAACGGTTACCTTTACCACCCTGCTACATTCAGCCACAGTAAATGTATTTTTCCTTGTTTTAAAACAAAAAGACTGTTCTATGTCTTGTATAGAAAAAGGTTGTAGTAAAAATGCTGTTGAGCTGGATGATTCAAAAGGTCAAGAGGAAAAAAAAAATCCTATTTAAGGACTTTCCTCTGTGTCTGGAAGTTTAGATGATCTTCAACCTTAATTTGTGTTTAGTGCACTGCCTGTACGAAAAAGCCCACACTCCCCTGGGAATAATGAAAGTCAAATCAATCTTGTTCATTATTCAGGTTTTCTTTAGGTCACTAAAAGATTCAAGTTTTTTTGCTGGGGAAACTGAGGCTTCAAGGGTAACCCCAACTCCCCCCTCTTCAGACAGAGAGAGGAAGAGAGAGAGGGAGACCCGCCCCCCCCCCGTCTTCCTGTGCAGAGGGAAGGGTTAGGGTTATGCTATATAATGTAATCCATAAAATCACAAAGACAGTGGGATTCATTTAGTAATAACATTTACTGGACAATCTATATAGTTGAGAAAGATGTTATGCAAGCTTTCAGTCATCAAATGGATTTCCTCAGGTCAGGTTAAGAAGGGCATCTTGTTCCCAAAAAGCTTGTGCAATATTTTTCTGTTATATAGTTGGTTCAATAAAAAGATAGGACCAAATTTCAATTCTTGCATATTTCCAGACCATCACAACTACTACACAGAAGAGGGTGTGCCTACCTGTGTGCTTTAATATTCATTAGCTTTATTTTAATGTGTATCACTAAACCCCACCCCCCCATACTCTTTAGTTAAAGTGCATTAAGATAGGCTAATTCACATTTCCCTAGTAACTCAAAATGGAGGTACTAGATTTAATGCACATTAACTAAACTAAGTTAATGCATGTGTACATGTGCCCAGAGAAATACAGATGTTAGTCTTCTCCCGATTAAAATGCATCATTTCTTTTTTTTTTAGGTGAGGGAAGAGACCAAAAAATCTTTTCATGAATATTTTTCTCTTAAAAACAAAATTATTTTTCCAATGAGATTTAAACACAAGGAATATGGGGTTCTCCTGCTCCCAGCCCAGTTTTCAGTTTCTCCCCTGTCTTATCTCTTATTTTCTTCTGGTGCATATTGGAATAAATAGAGGAAGAAGAAGAATATAAAAAAAAGGTGGTGGTTAGAGATAAGAATTAAGGATGGACTCTTTAACCAGAAGGAATAGGGAAGGTAAAGGAAGAAAAGGATTCATAGATTGTTAGGGGCTGGAAGGACCTTATTGGGTCCAGTCCCCCTGCACTAAGCAAGAAAAGGCAAGTGGGGTCAAGTGACCCCAGTGAGGTGACTGTCCAGTCTCCTTTTGAAGATTTCCAGGGTAAGTGACTGCATCACCACGGGAAGGAATTTATTCCATAGTCTGGACACCCTGACTGTGAAGGAGTTTTTTTTTCCTGCATTTGAGCCAGAAGTGGTCTTCCAGGAGTTTGTATCCATTGCTCCTGGTCTTCCCCAAGGATGCCCTGGTAAACAGCTGTTCACCAAGTTCTTGATGTACTCCCCTGATGTAGCAGTAAGCCATTAACAAGTCCCCTCTCAGTCTTCTCTTCTGTAGGCTGAAGAGGCCCAAGCCCCTCAGCCTTCTCATACGGTCTGTCTTGCAAGTCCCTGATCATATGGGTGGCTCCTCTCAAGTTTCTCCACATCCCTGTTGAAGAAACTTGAGAGGGTCTGAGAGGGATGGAGCTATGGGGTAAAGCTTCAGCACCAGAACAAAGGCAAACACGTTTTACTGGGTAAATCTGCTATCTTTTACTAGACCAACTAAAATAGTTGGAAAAAAAAAAAATCAGGCTTTTGGGTATAAACACCCTTCTTCAGGCTGAGGAAGCGTCCTCAGGCTGAGGGACATTTCTTCAGCCTGAAGAAGGCTATTTGTACCCCAAAAGTTGGAAAAATTATTTGCGAGCATTTGAGTTGGTCTAATAAAAGATATTGGATTTACCCAAAAAACCTTGTCTGTCTATGTCCTTAGAGCAACATGGCTACAACAAATATCCCTGAGCACCAGAACAAAAGACTTGAACTTGATGCCTACATTCTGCCTTTTTTACCTGTAGCCCTAAATGACTTGCCCAGCATCACATATGAAATCTCTGGTTGAGTATGAGTCCAAAATTCAGCGTTAATGCTATGAAAATAAAAACATCCTCCCTTATTGTTAGTTGAAACTGTTATAGTGTCTCATACAGGCTATAACAATTTAAAATAAGGGGATGGAATCTGTTCACAAAGCAATCTATTAGCAGGAGGTATAGTGTTGACCGAAATCCTAGATGGGCTTCTGTTCTAGGCCACAGTAGGAATACTATTATTGACAAGACAGCAGTAACTTCTAGTTTCCTGTTCACCTGTGTGCATATGTGGGTTTTCCCTGCAACCTTCACTCTAGTGTAAGCTAACTGAATGCTATTTATGAAACAAGAGCCTCTCAACTTGAAAGTGGTGATCAGTGAGCTGTATTGAAAACAACACACATCCAGTCATTTGGCACTTCTCTCTTCAAAGTAATTCAGCAGCTCTCTTTCCTTTTCCCATATGGAATGGTTCCTCAGGCTAAACATGTGAGGGCTGCCTTATTTAAGTGTTTTCATTTTGCAAATAAGTTGGCTGGAGGCCATGGCTAGTTTAGGGAATACACTAGAGCTTGGGAGCTTTTCTAAAGGAGACGAGTACGCACAAAAACCAACCCCCCCCCCAAAAAAAAATCAAACAAAACCAAAAGAAAATAATATCATGATGATATTATGAATAACAAAACCAACACCACATATAGCCAGCATAATAATGTGATTGAAATCTGTGTAACCCATATGTTCAGGTATTTCAGTATAATTAGAGATGGATTTCCTAAATCATTTATGTGCTCAAAAGTTGGAGGTTTGAGAGCACAACAGTTTGTGCCCAACATTTTGAGCACAATTGTAAAGCAGGATTAAAAGCCTGTAAACAAAACTGGAATGGACTCCCACAGCACCTTGGGTAGTTTTGCATTATGTAATCAACTAAACTACAGGAACCACACAGGTTCCTTCCATGCAAAAAGCGTCTCTTTAGTTATGAGTAAGCAGCATGTGGCTTTACATAATAGTTACTGGTATGCTATAAGAGATTAAATATCAGCAGAAAACTTACAATTGCCATACATTTCTCTCAACTCTCTGAGAGTCAATTAGAGATTGGAACCAGTTTTGAAGATGAAGTCTCCCAGAAAAAAAAAAAAAAAAAAAGTACAATCAGGTTAAAACACAGCAGGATTTGTGTTCATTTTTTTTTAACTACTACTTGTTATAAAATCAGATTTGATAAAAACACATTAGTCATTACTGAGATAATGTGAATGAAGGAAAATGCTAAAGGGAGATGGCCTGTAGAGAATTTGGGAGGAATTTTGGAACTTAGGTGTTTAAGAGTGCTTTATAAGTATATTTGCTATTTACAAATAAAGTCCTAGCATACAGAGCTGGAAAGTAAGTAGCATAGCTCTTGTTCTTTATAGAACAAATACTACTTGTGCTTTCTAAGTGCCTGACTGAAGTATAACAAATACAAAGAGGGTACATTGTATGAGCATTAATAATGGCCCTGCAGTTGGGCACTGCCCTGGGATTCAAGAGATCTGGGATTTGTTCCTGTCTCTGCCTCTGAACTACTGTGAAACTCTGGAAAGATTCTCACTTCTCACTCACCCTTCATTAGGGGAGAGAGAAAGACACTTATTTAAAACCCTGCACAGCCAAGGCACACGTCTAGGTGGGAGGAAAGTTTGGTTTCTAGCCCCATCCTAATGGATGTTTAAATATTAAGTACTTGCCAAAACAAAGAGTAATTTCCTTCCTCAGAAGTGAATGCCCTGTCCGCTCAGCCAAATGGCTTTGGCCAAATGTATATTTAATTATTCTATGCAAATCTTCAATGGGGGGAGGGATATTGAGCTAACTCCACAATGGACTGGTGTATAGATTAGTGGTGAGGACATTTCTACTAGATTTTCAGATCCTCAAGAAGAGAGGGGAGTTACATCTGTGTCTTCCATTTCCTTAGTGTGTGCTTTGAGTTTGGGGCTAGTGATAAAGAGGTGGGGGCACCTCCTTGTCTCTTTTGTGAGAGTAAGCTGATACCATTTCTTAACAACCTTTGGGATTGTGAGTCTGCGTTGGAAATAAGCACCTTGTGTAGCCAAAGGCAGGGCACCTAAGCCTCAGAGAGGACAAGTTTTGAGGGACACCTTTCTCTTCAGCATATCCTAATGGCTAATGCCTGCCTACCAGTGTAAAGATTATTGCAGATCCCATTCTTTGCAAAACAGCTCTTCCTGTTCACTGCTGGGGCAACCAACTTGGGGCTGTGGATTTATTTAGCCATGAAGGCATCTTAAAATTAATGGCTGCAATGCTCAGTAGTGCTATCCCTAACTCCTTCTCTTGATCTTCCTGGTCCCGACCAAATAACTGCAAGGATCTAGGCTCGAGTGAGTTGGCAAGATCCCACAAGGTGTCTGTGATAGAGGAGGAAGTGACACCCTGGTCTTCTAGTTCAGTAGTTCAAGCTTGAAACCATCCTGAGGATTAGGATCTGACCACCCACAGAAGGCGAGTCAAGCACATACATGCTGGTGGAATATTGCTTTTAGTATAGTAGAGATGACTGCCTTGTTGCAAACTTCAGCCACTGTAAGAACAGGACCCCAGCAATACTCTTAACCAGTCTGGCAATTCCTGTGTTCCTCAGTTTCAGACATTTCATAGTTCATTTAGTTTGGAAGATAAGAGCTGATGAAATGGCACAAAATTCATCTTGTGACAAGCTCAGATGGTAAGAAACACTTCTCATGGGGGCATTCTCTGCTTGCTATTGAAGAGTAACATTAAATGATGATCCAGAACTGTTGACATTACCCACTATGAACATAAACTACAAATCCAAAATCAAGAAGCTGCAGTGCAGTTTAATGCTTACATGACCCAGCAATGACACAAATTCAATAATGAGTGGATGCTGGCAGAGTCTATAAGGAGGCAACAAGAAGACAGCATAATAGAATCTGATGCTGGCAGCACATTGTAAAGTTTAAATGATCTGAACCTGTGCTGATATGATCTGAGAGAGGTGCAATTCAATCAAGACATGAGCTGATAACACAGCCACCTAAGTGTGGATTGACACAATCGCATGGCAACACTATTGGTGTTGGCATTAGGCTGTGATTGCTACATGCTGGAATGATTTTAATGTCTATTAGAATTAATGTGCACTAAGTGTCTGAGGAATGTTGACTGTGAAAAAGAAAGCAGCTTCTAAAAACTTGTTATGAGCCAAGAAGGCTCTGACACTAGCTGGGAATTTGGAGATAAATTTAGTTTCACCTGTATTTAAGTGGCACTGGCATAGGCCTGTAACTGCAATTTTGGGGTCTTACACTCAGTTTGGTGTCAATACTTTACTTACCTCCCTACCTGAGGTAAAACTGAGGTAAAGGAGATATCTTCTCCCTTTAATTCCAATAGCCTAATAGTTAGGCTACTTGCCTAGGAAAAAGGTGAACGTGGGCACATCCAGATAAGTGTGCACTTGTGATTTGCAGTGCCTCAAACCTGTTTGAGGTACCGCAAATCATACGCAGCACATATAGAACCATGCTGCTGGCCAGAGTATCTCTCCTCTTCTAGGTCTGCACTGGACCCTCCAGCACGTGGGGAGCCGGGGAAAGTGGGGTACGGGCGGTTTACCTAAACCGGGACATTTTGCTCTGCATTGTAGCACACGTGTAGGCACATGCGCAGTGCCAAAGGTAGTGGTACAAATTTATGCCACTACATTTTTTGCTGCTGTAAATGGACATTCCTGCATGTGGGGATACAGCCTCTGATTCTAGATTCCCCTCAACCAGGAGGGCTGTAAACATCTCTCTCCTATTTCTTAGCAAGGCTCTCTAAGTAGTAATTCATGGGCATAGCACTATCCAGATAAAGGATATATCTAGTTCTCCTTTGGTCCCGTGAATGACTGGTGCTTCCCAAGACTGGTGGGGGGGGCACCATTTGTAGGTGGCAGTGCCAGCGGCAAGCAGGGACCGCCTGCAGATGTTGGTGACAGCAGCAGCGGGCAGGGATGGGGATGGCAAGCACTCAGATGCTGGTGGCAGCTAGGCGGAGGGTGACGAGCAGCAACTGCCCATAGAAACTGGTGGTGGCGGCATATCTCAGCCCCCTCCACCCCCCATCCCCCCTACAAGTCGCCTATGTTTGGTCCATTGCTCCTTACATTTAGTACAGTATTCATTAGATAAACATTAGTGGGGAAGTTTATCTATGGGTTTTTAGGTAAGTGCAGGACAAACATGGAATCTAACCTGTGAGTAAGTACCAAAACTTTCAGTTATGTATGAACCTCTTGCAGCCCCAGCAGCCTGCTGAGTTGTCAGTTCCCACAGGCAACACAGGTTCTACTGTTCCCCCACTCTCCCCAAGACAAAACCCAAAGTGTTTGTCGTGGGAGACTCCATCCTGAGGGGGACTGAGGGGGCAATCTGCTGCCCCAACCCCTTAGCCCAGGAAGTCTGCTGCTTCCCAGAAGCCCACATATGAGACATTGCGGAGAAGATCCCTAAGCCCCTTCAACCCACTGACCACTATCCCATGCTCCTTATCCATGTGGGCTCCAATGACATGGCTCGGAGCACTCCCAGCTGGGCTATGAGGCACTACAGGGATTTGGGATGGGGGCTAAAGGGTCTGGGGGTGCAGGTGGTGTTTTCTTCCATCCTCCCAGTCTCAGGCTATGGGCTGAGGAAGGAGAGGAGGATCCAGGTGTTAACCAAAGACTGCGGTGCTGGTGTCTTTGGAAAGGCTTTAGATTCTATGACCACAGTCCGCTCTTTGGTGAGAGAGGCAGCGAGCTGCTGGGAAGGGATAGCCTCCACCTCTTTCTGCTGGGGAGGAGGCTCTTCTCATCCAGACTGGCTGACCTTCTCCACCAGGCTTTCAACTAAGCTCATTGGGGGACAGGGGGACTACTGCCACTGATGGCCCACTGAGCAACCGTTGCAAAGCCAGCAGGCCAAGGCACTTAAGGGAGTCCACCCCTGCCCCAGCCCACCCATCCCCCAGCCCCAAAACAATCTGGGGGCAAGGCAAGGGCCCCCAAGGGGACACTTGCCTGCCTGTACATGAATGCCAGGAGCTTGGGGAATACAGGAGGAACTTGTCCTCCTGCTTAACACAAATGATTATGTTGTCATAGGATAATGGACACCTGGCGGGACTCCACCTATGACTGGACCATGGGTATAAACAGCTATAACCTGTACAGGAGAGATCAAGTAGACAAAAGGGGCAGGGGTGTAGGTCTCTGTCAAGGAGAGCTACACGTCCCTGAAAGCTGATATTGGTGACCAGGGTGGATGACTGGAGACCCTCTGGGTTAAAATCTGTGGGGAGCCCAGCACAGGGGATACGATGGTGGGAGTCTACTACAGACCTCCCACCCAAAGTTAAGAGCTTGACCAAGAGTTCACCAGGGAATTGACTGAGGCCACATGCTCTCAGTCCATGATCGTCATGGGAGACTTCAACTACCCAGACATCTCATGGGAAGAGCACTCAGCTAAGTCCGAGTGGTCACAAAGCTTCCTATCATGTGTGGATGACCTCTATCTGACACAAGAAGTCTACAGTTCAACAAGAGGTAAAGCACTGCTCGACCTGGTACTGGCAACTGGGGACAACCTAATAATTGACCTAAAGATCGATGGGAAGCTGGGTGGCAGTGACCATGAGCTGATCACCTTCACCATTCATAGTAAGGCTGGCAAGTCAGTCAGAAATACACAAGTCCTTGACTTCAGGAAAGCTGACTTTGACAAGCTCAGAAGGCTTGTCGGTGAGGCCCTAAGGGACCGTGACCCCAAAGGGAGGGGAGTTCAGGAAGAGTGGTTGCTCCTTAAGGGAGCGATCCTCGATGCACAAGCTAATGCTATTCCATCTCAGAGGAAAGGCAGCAAGAGGGCACAGCAGCCCCCTTGTCTCTCCAGAGAACTAGCAGACCTCCTGCATCTGAAAAGGAAGGCCTACAAAGGATGGAGGATCGGGTCCACCTCCAAAGAGGAATACTCCGCACTGGTCCAGACCTTCAGGGAGCGAACCAGGAAAGCCAAGACTGCAACAGAACTCCAACCAGATACAAGTATCAGGGACAATAAAAAGTCCTTTTTAGATAAGTGAGGAGCCAGAGGAAAAGCAAGGGCAATATTGGACCCCTGCTAAACCAGATGGGACAACTGACAACCAATGCCCAGGAAAAAGTCAACCTATTAAATGGGTACTTTGTGTCAGTCTTTCATCAGCGTCATGGGATGCCTCTGCCCATTACGGGACAGGGAGGCCCAGGTGAGGGAGATTCCCTGCCTTCCATCAATTCTGACCTCATGAAGGAACACCTTGAGAGGGTGGACACCTTCAAGTCAGCGGCCCTGACAATCTACACCCCAGGGTACTCAAAGAGCTGGCTAGCATCATAGCTCAGCCCCTGAAATGGATCTTCGAGAACTCCTGGTACTCTGGTGAAGTGCCTGAAGAATGGAAGAAGGCCATAGTGGTGCCTATCTTCAAGAAAGGGAGGAAAGTGGATTCGGCAAACTACAGGTCCATCAGCCTGACCTGTATCCCAGGGAAGGTCTTAGAAAAGATTATCAAACAGGCCATTCTTAATGGATTGGCCTATGGCAACATCCTGAGGCATAGCCAGCATGGGTTTGTTGTGAGTAGGTCTTGCTGGACCAATCTTATTTCCTTTTATGACCAGGTGACCTATCACCTGGACAAGGGAGAAGAGTTTGATGTCATATATCTTGACTTCAAAAAAGCCTTCGGTCTGGTATCCCATGATCACCTCTTGGCAAAACTGGCTAACTGTGGCCTCGGGTCCACTACGATCTGCTGGCTGGGGAATTGGCTCCGTGGTCAGACCCAGAGGGTGGTGGTTGACAGAAGTCAATCACCGTGGTGCCCTGTGACCAGTGGGGTCCCCCAAGGCTCTGTCCTTGGACCTATATTGTTTAACATCTTCATTAATGATGTGGACATTGGAGTCAGAAGTGGACTGGCCAGGTTCACCGATGATACCAAACTCTGAGGTAAAGCATCTACACCTGAGAACAGGAGGGTGATCCAGGCTAACCTTGACAAGCTCAGGAAGTGGGAGAATGAGAACCTGATGGTGTTTGACACCGAAAAATACAAGGTTCTCCACCTTGGGAGGAAAAACCTGCAGCATCCTTATAGGCTTGGCAGTGCTACACTAACTAGCACTACAGATGAAAGGGACTTGGGGGTCGTGATTGACCACAAGATGAACATGAGCCTTCAATGTGATGCTGCGGCTAGTAAAGCGAGCAAAACACTAGCTTGCATTCATAGATGCTTCTCAAGCAAATCCCAGGATGTCATTGTCCCATTGTACATGGCCTTGGTGAGGCTGCAGCTGGAGTACTACATCCAGTTTGGGCTCTGCAATTCAAAAAATGATGTGGAGAAGCTTGAGAGAGTCCAGGGAAGTGTCACGCGTATGATCAGAGGTCAGGAAAACAGACCTTACGATGACAGGCTGAGAGCTATGGAACTCTTTAGCCTGGAAAAGTTCAGGCTCAGGGGTGATCTGGTCGCCACCTATAAGTTTATTAGGGGTGTTTACCAGGATGTGGGGAAATGATTGTTCACCAGAGTGCCCCAAGGGATGACAAGGTTGAACGGTTATAAACTCTGCAAGACCATTTTTTTGGTCTTGCAGAGTTTATAACTTGGGGGTCGGACTCGATGAGGGGGTCGGACTCGATGATCTATTGAGGTCCCTTCCGACCCTAACATCTATGAATCTATGAATTTTAGGCTGGACATAAGGAAGAATTTCTTCACTGTCCGAGCCCCCAAGGTCTGGAACTGCCTGCCATCAGAGGTGGTTCAAGCACCTACATTGAACGCCTTCAAGAGAAATGTGGATGCTTATTTTGCTGGGATCCTTTGACCCCAGCTGAATTCCTGCCCCTTGGGCAAGTGACTGGACTTGATGATCTTCTGAGGTCCCTTCTACCCCTAATGTCTATGAAATCTATGAAATCTATGTGCAAGTGCCACTTAGACATGTGAAGAAGAAATAGGGTTTAGTCTTTAGAAATGCCGTGTCTGTGTATTACTGGTATTTTTTCCTGATTTCAATGTCTCTTTTGTTCCTTTATCCATATGCTTGTGCAGAACATTCACTGGTATTACATGATATGGAATCCACCAAATAACTATTAAATCAGAAAAGGCCATTTTAAAATGACCACCTGGTATCTGAAATACCTGTTGCTCAAACAGGCACCTGCATCACTTTCTGTTTTATCTACAGTGTCACACCACACTTTATCCTAATAAAATAAACATAATTGATCCTGAATTATTCTTACTGTATCTATCAGGTTACAATGGTGAAATTATGACTAGAGAATAACAAACAGAGTATGTAAATTAAGAAAGAGGACAAAAAAAAAGCCATTTGGGCAACTACAGCCCCCTTAGTTTGACCTTCATTGCATGCAAGGCTTTAGAACAGATTTTGAAAATAGAACAATTAAAGGCATGGAGTTAAATGAATATAATGTGACATGGATTTACAAAATAATGAACTGGTGCAGACTAACACCATATCCTTCTTTGATAACTGAATTTCTAGAGAAGGAATGTAGTAGTGGTATTTTTGTGTTGACTTCAGTAAAGCATTTGATATAGTAACAAATAGGAAAATATTAGTTCAGAGAGAGATTAGTAGAACTTTCAGATGCCTAGGAAAATGGTTAAGGAGAGATGTCTTCAAGTAGGCTCGACACAAGGAAATGTATATAGGGACTAATAAAAAAGCCTGATATAAGATGGAATCTCATCATTTAGGAATGACTGAGAGTCAGAAGAATGGACTAGTTTATCATGACATGGTTATTAGCCCTTGGTGTCATATAGCCATGAAAAATGTAAATACAATCCTATGACATGTCAGTTGATATATTTCCTATGTAGATTGGGAAATGGTAAAACCAGATTAAGACCTCATCTAGAATACTGTGTATAGTTGTGATCATCCAGGTCTAAGAATGATGGATGCCAAGTGGAAGACATGTAGAGAAAGCCTAGCAGCATGGTTAGGAAAGTGAATCATCTATTTTTTGAGCTGATATTAACAAAATGTAGGCTAAAGGAGAATACAACTATTCATTATAAACACCAGAACATTTATCACAAATGATCAAATAGGTTTCAAATAGCCTGGATAAATTTAGGCTGAAAATTCAGAGGTTTCTAACCATCAGGCCAATAAGGTTCTGGAGCAGCCTTGTAATTGGAGTAGGGATTTGTCCAACAAATGAAGTTTAATCAGTTTATGAGAGGATTTATGCCATCGTTGCTTCAGATAGTGGGAGACTGAAGTAGATGACCCAGTGGGTCCCTTCAAGTCCTATATTTGTAAACTCTAAAACATGAAGAACAAACCGTGACTCCTCAATTCATATGCTACTTCTATCTTCACATGTGACTGAGAAAACGTAAAATCCTTGGAAGGCACCAAAAGGTGTGCACATGCCTTCAGAAGAAAATTATTTTAATCGGGGAGCCAGGGATCTGGTCTACAAGCCAGATCTGTCCCCTAGAGCCCTATCATTTAGTCTGAGGTAATGCCCGTGGGTCTCAGACTGTCCCTACATACCACATGCAGTATTTGCTAGCCCTTCCCCCTTGTGTTGCATGTGATGTGCAGAATCCTCCTGGCTTGGGCTGCACGTGCTGTGGGGGCTGGAGCTAGCACATGCACCTCACACAGTGTACGGGACAAGTCTGGGGCATGCACTGGACAAGGTGTGTAGGGTTGGTTCAAGGTGCATGCTGCATAAGGCACCTATGCTGAGCTGGCCCCAGATCCAGTCCAGATTGGGCCCAAAGACCAGTCCCGTGAGTCGGGTCCAGGGCATGCACTGTGCAGTGTGTGGGGCTGGTGTGTACACAGTACAATCTGGCCTACAGACCATCCCTGTGTACCTCATCTGGCTGGTGAGCCTGGGTGAGTATGGCACCCTGACTTAGATAAATACTAAGTATGAAATTAATTTAATTTTTTAGTCATCCTGAGAATAATCAAAGAGTCTTACAGGTCCCTATCTCTTCATTTAGCCAGGTACTAAAATGGAAATATCTAGGCTAAATGATAAGAAAGAAGCTAGAGATGGAGATCTACACTAAAGAGGATGAACAAAAGACTCCATTTGAGAGGAAAAATACATGGGCTTTAATAACACAGAGGACATGCAGTAACAGCCTAGGATAGGCTTGTTTGGGCCCGTTAGGGCCCTTCTTTGGAGCCTTCATGTCTCATAGTGTGGAAAGGATTGAGATTCCGAACCAATTCATTAAATAAGTCTATAGTTAATAAAAGGTAGCCAGAACATTTACCAAAAAGGATAGTTATGAAAACTGTCATTGCATGCATCTCATGGAGGATGGCAATTCTATTTTGTGTGGCCATTTACTTTAATAAGCAATTGTTCAGCTCAATTGTTTCAAGCATGTGACTAATAACATCAAGGTTGTGGGGTTAATCCTTGGTTGAACTACATGATCCCTTGAGATCCCTTCCAGCCTTGCTTCTCTATGATATCTAATCTAGCGTTGCCAAAATAGCTGGATGAGAGAGCTCCAACAAGGTTGTGCATGAGGAGAAAAAAAAAAGCGCTTTATAGAGAAACTAGAACACTCACATGTGTGTCAAAAGTTGACAATGTATTATACAGGTAGAGTATGAATAAACTGTTTCATTAATAACCCAAGATGATGTGATGGGGACGATAGGATGTTTCAACCAGGTATCTAGGGAATGCGACATGTGAGCATGTAGGAGATGATGTATTGACTACTCCACAGAAGAGCGAAGGTGCTCGTTCAGTACCATCTGCACTATCCTTTAAGCTTTCTCTAATTAACTAATTAAATCTACTAATCGTGCATATTGCTCCCTTTAAGACAGATGTGTGCTTGCCTCTAATTATATATTTATGTGAAAGAAAACGACCTGAAAATATGTTTCCCTTCTTAAAGTAATTTAGCTGGTACTCAGTTACTACAGAGATGGGTGGAAGTAGTAATAAAACAGATTGATTAGAAGATAGTGCATTTGGCTAAATGAAAGCTGCATCCTATTCGACTCCATACTCTTGACTTAGGCAAGAAGGACTTGTGCACCCAAAGGGACACTTTAGGCACTGTGGCAGAGCACCTTTGGTGCCTGCCACTTTAAGGGCTCAGAGCAGGCAGCAGGGTGGATGGCAGGTCCAGGCTGGCCCTGATGAGGTGGTCACATGACTGGAGGGCCTTGTGATTGGAGGAGGGGGCTGAGTAGCCTGCATTTCAACTCAGGCCCTCAGGGCTGATCCAGCAGTCTGCTGCTGGCGGCTGAAAGAACACCATTTGTAGAGGTGTCTAAGAATCTCAATTTTTGTTAACAAGGTTAAGGTGATGCAACAGGCAAGTACTAGGGGTAGCTATCATGCCTCCTTTTTAACCATCCTAATCCTGCCTTGCTCTCAGTCCAGCTCCCAGGGTCTCACGCTGCTTCCTTCCTGCCATGCCTTGTTGTTAAAGTAATGAGAGAAGTCTGCCCTTGGAGACCAGTGAGCCCAGGCACTCTGTCTCTCGGACTCAGTATGGTCTCTCCTGCCCTACATGCCTTAAGGTCTAAATTCCTGATCTCCATCTGCCCCCATAGTCATACCCATGCGTCACAGAGCACTCAGGGGCTCTGTGCCTGAAAAGGTGAAAACTGTTAGAGAAGGAGCCCTAGCAGTGGCTAAGGAGCGCAGCTGCGGGTTGCTGGGGCAACCAGGGGAGGTCAGCTGACCAGAGGGGGCAGGGCCTGGCTCTTATAAAGCCCAAGGAGCTAAGACCAGGGGCAGTTCACTGCCAGCAGCCACAGGGGCAGGAGCTCCCTAAGGCAGGAGGTGAGGGAAAGTCTGACCATAGCGACAGCTTATGGCAGCTCTCAGAGGCTTGAGCAACATTGTTTTAGCCAGGCAGCTTCCATTTATGTTACAGCCCAGGGGCTTTTTGTTTTGTTGTGGTTGTTGTTTAAACCGGTGGTTTGGGTGAGGCTAGTGGGGGTTGGAGGAGGCCTCATAGGGACCCACAGGGGTGTGGGGCCCTAGCACCAGTGAGGGAGAAGTATCCTCATAGGAGACCCACAGTACCGTGGGGATCCAGGCACCAGTAGAGGCGCAGCATACGGGGGTATAGACCCCAGCTTCAGAGAGGGGCATTTGAGGAAGCCCAACGTGGGCACAGCGAGCCCCAGAGAAGGGGCAGTATTATTAGGAAGCCCAGCGTGGGCAGAGCGAGCCCCAGAGAGGGGGCAGTATTGTTAGGAAGCCCAGTGTGGGCATAGCGAGCCCCAGAGAGGGGGCAGTATTGTTAGGAAGCCCAGGGTGGGCATAGCAAGCCCCAGAGAGGGGACAGTATTATTAGAAAGCCCAGCGTGGGCATAGTGAGCCCCAGAGACAGGGGGGGAGAATGGCAGGCATTTTAAAGCCGCATTGTAGGGAGGCCCAAGTTGGACCCAGAAAGCCCAGGAGGGGGCAGCAAAGGATAGCAACAATGGTGATTACATCTGCGAGGCTTGGGCTGTGGTATTGCGGAGGAAAGAAGCCGCAGATAGCGCCCCCTGGCAACGGGGCTGGAGAATGGCAACCTCCCACTAATTAATATCATCTAATTAATTAACATCAAGGCATGGCAGGCGAGAAGGTGGGGGGTTGCTGCAGAAACAGGGGAGCGGGTCACAGTTTGGCTAAGCTCTGAAACGGTACCTGTTACCATGGTGCATTGGCCGGGGACGTACGGCAGTACGCATCATTGGGCGCTGGTTTGGCCCTATCAGGACAAGAATCCTTGGACCCAGAAAGAGAGAGAAGGGAGAGCAGAGGCCTGGCCCAGACCCAGAATTGCAACCACAGGTTGTGGTGTTGCTACAGTGAGCAATTCAAGGCCTGCGGGAAGCCGCTAGGCAACAGGCTCTGTTAGCAGAAATGATGGAAAACACCCACACCTGACTGGCGATCCAGGTGGGGATGTGTGACTGTGGAGCCAGGAGGGACCCTGAGATGGGGAATGAGCCACCCGCGGTCATGGCTGAAGTGACAATAGATGGCAGAATCATCCAAGCTATGCTGGATTCAGGCTCGTTGCAGACCCTGGTGCAGAACAAGGTGCTACCGACAAGAGGAAGGGAGGTAGTGGATTACGTACAGGTGCAATGTTATTGCGGGGACTCCTGTAGGGTCGACAGGGTAAGGGTCAGGCTTCAGGTAGGCAATAGCGACCGACAGATGCTAGTGGGGCTTGTCAAGCGGTTACCCTACCCAGTGGTACTGGGTTGCGACTGGCCTGAGTTGTTAAGGGAGATAGCTAAGGCAAGGTCGCAGAAGAAGGTTGAGGGGTTCGCTGTAGATACAGAACAGGGACACCCTGAAGAAGCAGCTGGATGAGAAGCGGATGTCACTACTCTGTGGGAAGATGAGCACTCCCAGCTGGAACAGAGTCGGGAGGCAAACTTCTGCCATCGTTGCATGAACAACTAGCATGACGAGACGACGAGGTTCTACGGCCCGAACTGATGAAGGTAACGCCGAGGTTCGAGGTATGGAATGGTCTACTTTACTGCATTGAGCGAGGCAAGCCTGAAGAGGAAGAGGTCATGTAGCTACTGGTACCCTGGCGATATCGACGGGCCGTTATGAAGGTGGCTCATGAACTACCTATGGGGGGACATTTGGGCCGGGACAAAACTGAAGCCTGCATTAGGGCGAGATTCTTTTGGCCCAGACTGCTGAGAAAAGTGGCGAGATATTGCGCCTCTTGTCCGGTGTGTCAAAAAGCCAACCCGAGGCACCCCCCAAAGGCCCCTTTAATTCCTATGCCTTTGATGGAGGTTCTGTTCGAACGGGTAGCTGTGGAAATCGAGGGGCCACTTCCCCGAAGTAGTACTGGGAACCAGTATATTTTAGTAATACTAGATTATGCGACCAGGTACCCAGAGGCTGTGCCAATGAGGACAATATCAGCTTCAAAGGTGGCAAGTGAATTATTGAAAATATTCTCGCGGGTAGGACTCCCTAGGGAATTGTTAACAGACCAGGGGATGAATTTTACATCCCGCGTTTTTGGGGGCGTGAGTAAAGCCCTGGGGATTAAGCATCTGAAGACAGCTCTCTACCACCCCCAAACAGACGGACTGGTGGAATGTTTCAATCAGACGTTGAAACAAATGTTAAAGAAGTTCATGACAGAGAGACCGCAGGACTGGGACAAAATGATACCCCCTTTGCTGTTCGCAGTAAGAGAGGCTCCCCAGGCCTCAACAGGGTTTTCACCCTTTGAACTGTTATACGGCCGACAACCCCGGGGAATACTTGATTTGATTAAAGAAGGTTGGGAGGAACAGCAGGGTAGAGACCAGAACTTGATACAATACGTGGTACAACTGTTAGAGTGACTGGGGGCTGCTCACAGTGAGGTTGTAGGCAATCTCAGGGAGGCCCAGCAATGCCAGGTGAGATACTATAATCAAGACACCCGGGAAAGGAAGTTTGAGGAAGGGGACCGCGTGTTAGTTCTATTACCAGATAGAGAGAGTAAGCTGCTCGCCCGATGGCGGGGACCCTACGAAGTCATGCGCAGAGTGGGGCCCTTGGATTATGAGGTATATCAGGCCGATAGACAGAAGAAGAAGCAGATATATCACATCAACCTGCTGAAGAAGTGGGAAGATCGAGAGTGTATGTATTTAGCCTCTCAGCCGGATGAACTAGAATTAGGACCCTCCTTGACAGAGGAGAGTGGACCAGGCGACGTGGAACTCGCATCGAGATTATCGAAGGCCCAGAGGGAACAGGCTGCCGAATTAATCAGGGAGTTTGAAGACGTGTTCCAGGAAACGCCTGGGGAAGCTCGGGGTGTGGTACACCGGATAAAAACTCCTCCAGGCCAGGTGATCAGGGAGAGCTGGAGACGGATTCCCCAGAGGCTACAGAGTCAGATAAAAGCAGAGATTGCAATGATGTTGGAGAAGGGCGTCATATGCAGGTCCCACAGTGACTGGCAGAGCCCCATTGTGGTAGTACCCAAACCTGATGGAAAGATTCGTTTGTGCGTAGATTTCCGGAAGGTAAATGCGGTAGCGAAGTTTGATGCCTACCCAATGCCAAGAGTGGATGAACTGGTAGAGAACATTGGTCAGGCCCGCTACATCTCCAACCTAGACCTGACAAAGGGCTATTGGCAGGTGCCAGGGGCATCTGAGCACCAGGAGAAGACGGCCTTTGCAACCCCGTGGGGGCTCTTCCAGTTCCAACGCATGCCGTTTGGACTCCATGGAGCTGCAGTCACATTCCAGTGACTAATGGACAGAGTTTTGGCCCCCCATATGGATTATGCTGCAGCATATATAGATGATATTATTATCTATACCGAAGGATGGGACGAACACCTCCAAGCATTAAGGGCGGTAGTACAAGACTTGAGACGGGTCGGGCTGACAGCCAATCCAAAAAAATGTACTATGGGGGAAGGAAGTAACGCAGTATCTGGGCTTCCTGGTAGGAAGTGGGAAAGTGAGACCACTACTAAGCAAAGTGGAGGCTTTGCAGAGGTACCAAGCGCCCCAATTTAAAAAAAAACAAGTGAGGCCTTTCCTGGGGCTAGCCAATTACTATAGAAGGTTTGTGCCCCACTTCGCGGATCTAGTGGTGCCGTTGACAGAGATAACCAAAGCGAGGGCCCCGGCCAAGGTAAGATGAAAGCCAGAGAAGGAGAGGGCCTTCCAAACAGTGAAGGAAGCATTATGCTTGCAACCTATGTTATATACCCCAGATTTTAATAGGCCCTTCTTGGTGCAGACCGATGCACCAATGCACCGATGCATCCTAATTAATAAACTAGGCGACTGTGGCATAGATGCCTACACAGTCAGATGGATTGCAGATTGGCTGAAGGGTCGCACTCAGAGGGTGGTGGTGGATGGATCATACTCGACTTGGGGGGAGGTGGGTAGTGGAGTCCCCCAGGGCTCAGTCCTGGGGCCTGCGCTGTTCAATTTCTTCATCAGCGATCTTGATGTTGGGGTGGAAAGCAACCTGTTTAAATTCGCTGATGACACCAAAATTTGGGGGGAGGTGAGCACGCTAGCAGGGAGAGAGAGATTGCAGAAGGATCTGGATAGGTTACAGGGATGGGCAAACAGGAACAGGATGTGTTTCAATACGGACAAGTGCAGGGTGCTGCACTTGGGTAGAAGGAACCAGCAGCACACTTATAAGATGGGGAGCTCCCTACTTGAGAGCACGGAGGCGGAAAGGGATCTTGGTGTCATTATTGACTCCAAGATGAACATGGGCCGACAATGCGAGGTCATGGTTGGCAGGGCTAACCGGACCTTGTCGTGCATCCACAGGTGCATCTCGAGTAGAGCCAGGGAGGTGATCCTCCCCCTCTATGCGACGCTGGTCAGGCCGCAGCTGGAGTATTGTGTCCAGTTCTGTGCGCCCCATTTCAGGAGGGATGTGGACAACATGGAGAGGGTCCAGAGGAGGGCCACCCGCATGATCCGGGGACAACAGGGCAGACCCTACAGTGAGAGACTGCGGGACCTGAACCTATTCAGCCTCCACAAGAGAAGGCTGAGGGGGGACCTGGTGACCGTCTATAAACTCACTAGGGGGAACCAGAAGGGTTTGGGGGAGACGCTGTTTCCCCTAGCCCCCGCTGGCATAACAAGGAGTAATGGGCACAAGTTGATGGAGAGGAGGTACAGATTGGACATCCGAAAAAACTACTTCACAGTTAGGGCGGCTAGGAGCTGGAACCAACTTCCAAGGGAGGTGGTGCTGGCCCCTACCCTGGGGATCTTTAAGAAGAGGCTGGTATGAAACTATGATGCGTCCGAAGCGGCGATTGGGGCAGTACTGATCCATCTAGAAGGGGAGGAAGAGTGTCCCATAGCATATATAAGTAGAAAATTACATCCACCGGAGTGGAATTATGCCACAATAGAGAAAGAATGTTTAGCGATCAAATGGGCCGTGGAAACATTCCGCTACTATTTGCTGGGAAGACAATTCACGCTGCTTATGGACCACATGCCCCTCCGCTGGTTACAGAACATGAAGATGGACAATGCCAGATTGATGAGATGGGCCCTAAGTTTGCAACCCTATTGTTTTGAGATAAAACATCACCCGGGCAGTAAGAATATAAGTGCGGATTTTCTCTCGAGGCAGTATGAGGAAGAAGGGGGGTCGGGAGGAACAGGAAGACCGCGACCAAGAAAGAAAGGGGGGTCAACCTTTTTGTGAATGGCCAGTGGCAAAGGCCAAGGGACGGCCGAGAAATGGACTCCCAGCTGTCAATTAGTCAAAGACTATAGGGGAAAGGTAGGCCTGAGTTGCACCCTACCAGAGGTGGCTAGTGTGGGGGGATTACCTGTGGCAGGGTAACTCCTGACAAATCCCACACGGTGAACCCTTGGGTAAAAGGTGAGAAAGAGGCACCTGAAAACCTCTGCCTCAGGTATCCAAGTTGCTGGGTGCTGGAAGAAAGGCCGAGGAAGACCCCACATTGGAGCGAGACCTGACGAAAGGGAAGATCTGCCCCGGTGAGTCTGGGTCTTGAGGGGGGAGGTGTGTCACAGAGCACTCAGGGGCTCTGTGCCTGAAGAGGTGAAAACTCTTAGAGAAGGAGCCCTAGCAGTGGCTAAGGAGCGCAGCTGTGGGTTGCTGGGGCAACCAGGGGAGGTCAGCTGACCAGAGTGGGCAGGGCCTGGCCCTTATAAAGCCCAAGGAGCTGAGACCAGGGGCAGTTCCCTGCCAGCAGCCAGAGGAGCAGGAGCTCCCTAAGGCAGGAGGTGAGGGAAAGTCTGACCATAGCGGCAGCTTATGGCAGCTCTCAGAGGCTTGAGCAACATTGTTTTAGCCAGGCGGCTTCCATTTATGTTATAGCCCAGGGGCTTTTTGTTTTATTGTGGTTGTTGTTTAAACCGCTGGTTTGGGTGAGGCTAGTGGGGGTTGGAGGAGGCCTCATAGGGACCCACAGGGGTGTGGCGCCCTAGCGCCAGTGACGGCTCAGTATCCTCATAGGAGACCCACAGTACCGTGGGGATCCAGGCGCCAGTAGAGGCGCAGCATACGGGGGTATAGACCCCAGCTTCAGAAAGGGGCATTTAAGGAAGCCCAACGTGGGCACAGCGAGCCCCAGAGAAGGGGCAGTATTATTAGGAAGCCCAGCGTGGGCACAGCGAGCCCCAGAGAGCGGGCAGTACTGTTAGGAAGCCCAGTGAGGGCATAGTGAGCCCCAGAGAGGGGGCAGTATTATTATAAGGTACAAATTGGACACAGTGAGCCTCAGACAGGGGGCAGCATTTTGAGAGGCCCAGGTGGGGGCATGGCGAGCCCCAGAGGGGTGAGGCACGTGATTGTAGCCCCAGTTTGGGCACGAGGAGCCCCTGATAAGGGGCCGCATTGTAGTGAGGCCCAAGTTGGACCCAGAAAGCCCAGGAGGGGGCAGCAAAGGATAGCAACAATGGTGATTACACCTGCGAGGCTTGGGCTGCAGTATTGGGGAGGAAAGGAGCCGCAGATAGCGCCCCCTGGCAACGGGGCTGGAGAATGGCAGGCCCCCGCTAATTAAAATCATCTAATTAATTAAAATAATATCATCTAATTAATTAACATCAAGGTGTGGCAGGAGAGAAGGTGGGGGGTTGCTGCAGAAACAGGGGAGTGGGTCACAGTTTGGCTAAGCTCTTAAACGGTACCTGTTACACCATGCCATATAGATGTCATTCTGGATTCATGCACCACTTGTATGAGCTGCAGCCCTCTTACCTTTAGCTTTCTGGTCACTGGCTGGCAGACTGCCAGCCTAGGCCCATTCCTCCTGACCTGGCTTCTGAGTCTCAGCCTTGTCCAACACTCAGCCCAGCTCACTTAGCTTGGGTCCTTGGCCCCAGGCCCCTTGATCTGGCCCCCTGGCCACCGATTGTCCCTTTTTAGGATCTGACCTGTATCCCTCCTGACCTCAGGATATCTCTACTCCCAGTGTAATTTTAGATCTGGGATTCCTTGGCCTCTGCTTGCCTGTCATGATCCCCAGCCCCTGGCAGGGTGCAAGAAAACCTTGTGAAACTCAGGCACCGCTGTGGCTTTATGCCTCTGTACATCTCCACCCCAAGGCACCCCCTCCAAGCCAAAGTCTAGGTGCACACCATAGGTGTCCCCCTGTGTCCTCCTCACCTCCCCCCTTGTAACCACAAGCTGATCCACTGATTTAAAACTCTAACCTAAAAATAAGCCCTCTGCCTACAACACAACTTCCCAACTGTGTCGAAACACAAACCCCAGCTCTTTGGCTGCATCACTTGTCTCCCCCTACCCCGAGTCCTACATTCTACTTGCATTACTCCCAAGATAGTCCAGGTGTCATCCAGGAGCTCCTCTGCAGCTCTCCTGCCCTGGAGCTCTTTCCTGAGCAGCTCCCAGAGCCAGACTAACTGTTCTGGCTCAGGACCTAGATTTATATGGCTGAAAGCCATACCCCATTTTGGTCATGTGCCTCCCCAACTCTGCACATGGTTTTCCCTGTCAATCAAGAGCCAGCATACCCTCCTGCATCCACAGCCAGCTGAGCCTGCTGGGTCCTCTTAAGGAGGCAGGAGCCTCCAGTTCTCTGTCACTGTTCCTTCTCTTGCCTTTACCTTACTCCTCAAGTAAAGGTGTGGGTCCCTGTTACAGGGGATCATGAGCATGCCTTCAAGATCAAGACACTCGGGGTACCCAGGCACAAGAATACCTAGATTTTGGATAACACTTGGCCTTGAGTAAGAGATTGGGCTGAGCTGCTCAGACTGGGTTGGTCCTACACATGCCTAGAAGCATAAATCTAGGCAGGTATTAACTATGTCAGATAGTAACTCTTTTACGTTAATCACGGACGTGCTTGGAGAGGGTGGGCACTACCAAGGGTAGGTTGTAGCTGAGAAGGGGTAACTTGCATTGCAGTTTTGGTCTTACATGCTTCACTTACACCCAGATTCTGCTTTTGGTGGTTCACACTTTATTGGATTATAGGCCTTTCTAGCTCTGAGCCCATCAGGATTCACAGAATAGGAATTCCTTTTCTGGTCTTGCCTTCAGGGCCTGAGTCAGTACAGGCAGCCCTAACATGGTTGGCAGGGTTCAAGCACAGCTTCAGGAGGAGCAATCCTTTACCCACATTTTTTTTCAATATCCAAGCACTTAAAGCACTAACTGTGCACATGGAACACATGTAGCCAATTCCTATCTCTGCACCAGCATACTGTAGTCACCAGGCTAGACACTATTTGAAGTGTGTAGGGCTGTCTTAATCTCTCCTGTTTAAGACTTTCCAGATTCCTTGGAATAATTAAACACCTAAGATGAATTGTCCAACTCTGACTTGCGATTCCATTACCTGGCAAGGCACCCGAGCATGACCCGAGTATTGCCGCACTGAGCCTATGTACCTTTCAGGTCCAAACTGTTGTCCTTATGACTCTCAGGGAAAGCATTCCTATTGGCTACATGACAGCAAACACATACATGCCTTTTCATTCCCTTGTCAACTGCTGTGTCCAAGGACTGTTTATGTTAAGTTAGCTGGAAAAAAGGAGAACCATATAGAATAGCTAATACATATTTCAAATGAATTGTTTTCATTATTCTTTTCAAAAAGCCATAGCATCTTATGAAAGCTCAGCCCAAACTTAGAAGAACTAAGAATATGTTACTAAGCGATGCAAAATGCCTTATATACCATTCATTTTAATCTAAGATTTCTTTTGTTTGATCTAAGATTATTGTCCATCTCTTACAGATATAACAGTGGAGACACAGAAATTAGGAATCTCCTCTTTGGTCTCACTGCCATGGCCATGGCTTCGCTCTTGTAATCAAACTTCTTATCATCAAACCACATAATACACATTGTGTGCGCTAATTAACTCAAGGTGTCCATAGTATGAATAGGTACACATTGGCATAAATCAAGAATAACAAATTCTGTTCAAGGGATTAGACCAGATGAACTTTGAGGTCCCTTCCAACCCCAGAGAGAGAAGGATATTATCAGTTATTGCCTTCTTGATTCATCTTTGTCTCTCAAGTCTCATAGGCCTCAAGGGTCTATAACTGCCTAACTACAATCTTGCATCTCCTCTTATCTTGTGCAGTCTCCTTCCACCTTGTTGCTTCTTTGCTTATCTCTTCCAGATCAGTTTTTATGTTACCTTCCCACTGTTGCCTTGGTCTACCTTGAAGTCTGATACTCTCCACTTCAGCTTTTGAAGTCAGCCTTACCTACCTTCTCTTGTAAGTACTTGTGATATGCCCTGCCCACTTCATTTTCTAAGCTCTTACCTTACTCATCACATTTTCTGTAAAGGTCCACAACATTTTGATTATGTCTTCTCCTCCATACTCTGTTTTCTTGTTCTTTTTCTAGTTCCCAAAATGTTCTGATTGGAATAGCTGTGGGTTTTAGATGTGGCATCTTATCTGCTTGGAGTTGTATAATTTTTTTTTTTTTCAGCTTAGAGTTATTAATGATCTCCAGCTTAATTTTACAGCTCTCTCAACTTAATGCTTCAGTCCTTTTAGATAAGGACACTTGAAAGAGCAAGCTCAATATTTCTGTCCAAAGAGGTGGGGATTTGGGGTGTGTGCAACCACTCTGACTGATAGAACAAGACTGCCTTAGTTCTTGAGACGTGTTTCTTCTGACATGGGACACCTTTTGCTGGTCTTTGATTGACTGTCATGGAGGAAAACACAGTTCTTTCTCCTTAGATGTCTTGCAATGAAACACATAAGTCAATTATACTGTAGTTGTCTTAGCAAGAGAGTGTGCCAAGCTCATTATTTTATTAATGGGGGAGCTAGCATTGAATATTGCTATAACACGTTGGCATGCATCAACCGATGCATCTCATGTAAAATTAAGGGAGTGATACTCCCGCAGTACTCAGCACTGGTGAGACCACAGCTGGAGTACTGCCTCCAGTTCTGGGCACTGCACTTCAATAAGAAACTGGAAAAGCATGAAAGGGTCCAGAGAAGAGCCATCCATATGATCAGAAACTTGCAAGGCAAGCCATACAAGGAAGGGCTGAGGGACCTGGGCCTCTTTAGCCTTAAGAAGAGAAGGTTGAGAGGGGACTTGATAGCGGCTTACCGCTATATCAGAGGAGTGCATCAGGAGCTTGGTGAACAACTATTCACTAGGACATCCCCAGGGAAGACCAGGACCAATGGATACAAAACTCCTGAAAGACCGCTTCAGGTATAATTCCAGGAAAAACTCCTTCAGTCAGGGTGTCCAGACAGTGGAATAAACTCCATCTAGAGGTGGTACAGTCACCTATCCTGGAGGTTTTCAAGAGAAGATTGGATGGTCATCTTGCTGGGGTCACCTAACCCCAGTTGTCTTCCTGCCTAGAGTGGGGGGCACTGGACCTGGTGATCTGCAAGGTCCATTCCAGCCCCTGACAATCTATGAATATTCACTAAAATATTTGGTAAATACCACTAAATACCAGTAAAAACAGGACAGACTTTCATTTAACTGATGAATGAGAATTTCCAAGTTTGCAATTCAATTTATCTTGTCTTTGTTCCTGACAGAAAAAGGAGCAATGGTCTTAAGTTGCAGCATGGGATGTTAGAAAAAAAACAAACTCACACATGAGAAAGTAGTAAATGTGTTACCCAGAGAGTTGGTGGCATCTCCATCCTTGGAGGTTTTTAAGACCTGGGTAGGCACAGCCTTGGCTGGGATAATATAGTTGGGGATGGTCCTGCTTTGAGCAGGGGGTTGGACTAGATGACCTGCTGAGGTCCCTTCCCACCCTATTTTTCTATGACTGAAATTGATGTCTCTTGTCCCTTAAGTATATATTATGACGGTATCGATTATCCTCAAGAGCTTACGTTCTACGAAATATCATGGGATAAACTGAACAAGATGATAGAGCAATTATTTATCTTTATACCTGGAGACAAAGGAGACTATTTCTGCCATGATCTCTGAATTAGAACCAGATGCAACAAATTAATTACCACAGCTGTTACATTAGGATAATGCCTTGGAGTTGGTCCAGGTGACATGTGACAATAAAGATTGCTTTCAAACCAAAGTCCTGAAAGGGCATTTTTTTTTTTAATTTATTGAATGCATCTACTGTACCCCTTTGTCTAACTTGGGGTTATAACTGACACCACACCCCCAAACTGCAATGCACAGCAAGGGTTGTGGCATGTTATATAACTATGCTTTTACCTACATTTATCTAGCCCACCATTTTGCAGGTTTTTGCTACATTTTCTGCACTTTCGTGTCTTTTTATCTATAGCACAAAGGGCATCTGGTTCTTGCCATATTCTCATCTGAGCTGATATAGTTCAGCAAATTGGGTCTACAGTACTTGAAGACAAGCATATCCCCTTGGACAGCATTTTTCTTTTAGTCTGTTCTGTAACAGGGTGATTATTCTCAATCCATACCAGAAAGCTGGGCTATAATAGGCATCAGAATCCATGAAACTGGTTATTTGCTGTAAGTGCTCAGCAGTTTGAACCATGACCTTTTGCTTTGAAATACCTTCTTGTTATTCCTTGTCATCCAGCTGTGAGTGAGAGTCTATGCATCCTATCAGTCTCTCATTATCACAAGCAGGTGGCACACCCATAAGTGGCTTTTTGTCCCATGGATTTCCATTAACTCCATTCTCAGGTGTATAATACAGCTAATATGTTTTTGAGACAATTATACATTTAGTGCTTTTTTTTTGTTTTGTTTTGAAAAGACAATTTCAGTTAAAAGCCAGCTTTAAGAGAGTATTTGATGGCTCATGGGATTGGCAAATGAAAGACTATGGATTCTATTCCCATTTGGTATCCAGTTCAAATCCAGCCTTTCTTGATAAGGACTGGAATTTACCATCTGATGACTATTTGAGGAGTACTTCTCTCCTGTGTCCAAGGGAATATGTTCCCACTTCCCAGTCTCTCCCCTGTGACAGTTGTTCCACTTTATAACATACCTGAACAATTCACTAGAGCAGGCACTGTCCGATTTCCTGGCTGAGGGTGCTCACCACTGAGATACACAATCATTACTGTTCCAGAGAATATATATATATATATATTTATGCAACAGATAGCATAGAAGAAGAATCATTTCAAAATATCCTATTTTGTCTGGAAGAGATGAGTTCAAATGCCTCTTCTGCAGTCATGCAGAGAGTCTTAGGACTGGAAGCTTTCATCTCCGAGTTGAGTACCTTAACTATCAGCCTATCAAGTCACTCACCCATGAACTTGCTCGCTCAATGACCATTACAAGTATTTTATACAAGTGGGAAACTCCAATAGGAGAGACTGGAGGAGGTCCACCTAGAGTACCTGTTGATTAGAGCCCTTCATTGGGAATGGAAGAATGGGGCTCAAAGTTCCTCAGGCAGAAGAAGGAATCCTAAGACGCCGACATGCAGGGCAAGTGCCCTCAACCATTTAACTTGGGCCGAAACAATCTCAACTTATTCTCAAACTTTAAATGGGTAAGAAGCCCGGCTCACTGGCATGGAGCCGGGCATGGAAGGCGAGTGCTTAGTGGGCCACTTTTGGTAAGCAGAACTGGTGCTGCGGGATGAACCGAACGCCGGGTTAAGGCGCCCGATGCCGACGCTCATCTATGAAACTATCAGATAAAAGAGGTGTGCTGCTAGTGCTGATCTTGCAAGGCCTAGAGTTTAGCCCATTCACATCTACTACTCTGCCCTTTAGAGGGGTCAGAAACAGAAATGTTTCAAATGAATCAAAATTCCTATTCATTTTTATGAAAGTGCATGTGTGCGTGTGTGCTCGTGTCCCTAATTAGGATCTAACTGAAAATGATGACCTGAAAGAATGCTAGTGTAACATTTTTTAAGTTACTGAATTCACTGGTGTGACAGGCTCGTGGCCACAGGGTGGCCGTGATGCCCCTAGGTGGCCTTGCATCTCCTGCCCAGCTCTGACTCCAATGTCTCACTCTCTAGATTGTTCATCCACCATGCCTTGTTCTTCTTATTAATTGTTGATTAAAGGAGGCTGCCTACAGGGTCTACAGTGAACCTTAATCCTAACAGTTCCCCACTGGGTCCCTCCTGGATCCCAATAACCTCAATCCACCCCTCAGGCCTATAGGTGCCTCTCAGCCTGACTAAGCACCTGTAGCCTAAGGGGCAAATTGCATGGCTCTTTTCCTCTCCCACGCTACACCCCAAGCCTCACGGCTGTTATCACTACAATGTTCAGTTCACACACTTGGCCCCTTTTGGTCCTCAGACCCCCATGGTCCCATGTCCAGCCCCTCAAGACTCCTAAACTACTGGTCCAGCTTGCAGGCCCTCCCAGACTCATGGATCCTCTGTCCCGCTCACAGCTGCATGGACCCTTGTCTAGTCCTAATCCTGCTCCTGGGAGCATGTACCCTCTGGTCTGACTGTCCATCAGTCCCTGACTCTTGAACCTCCAAGTCCCACAATCAGGAACCCCCCTTTCTTTGGACCTTTTTCGCTCTCACTTTCAGCCCTGCTTGCCCCTGGATCCTCTGATCACACTCCCAGCCCTTTCCAGGCCTGGGGCTCATGGATTCCCAGGTCCCTACTCTCTAGGCCCTTGCAGCCCCACTCTCAGCCCCTGCTGGGCTGCTGGCCCTCTAGGTAAGCTTTGCTTGCCTTTGGAGGGCTCCAGGCTGAACTGCTAGGACAACTTAATGAATACCTGCCCTCTAGCAGGCACTCAAGCCTTCCCTAGGCTTAACATGAAACAGGGCCACCTTCCTGTATAACCAAGCACTTCTCTGCCCCAAGTTCCTTCCCTTGTTCCCTGTGTTGCAGTTTCTCATTCAGAGCCATCCTTCTGGTGTCAGGGGCTCCTCAGTCTATAGTTACCAGTGCAAGACTAATGGGCCAGTGTAGGCTCTGAGTTTATATAGCTCCAGCCTGAGCTCTCTTCTGGTCAGGTGAGTCCCTTGTTAGCTCCTCTTTGCCACCTGCAAGCAGCCTCTGAGGCTGCTCTCTTACAGGAGCAGGCTTATCCCAGCGCAACTAGTCCATGCTAGCCCATGCAACTAGCCCATGCATCCTAGTTCATCCCAGCCCTGCTACAACTAGAAATGGGAAAAGTATGCCAACTGTGTCAATGCCAGTGATTTAGTCATGCATGCACAAAACCATTGAGCTGCAATCTAAATGCTCATTAAAGTTAACACACGAAGTGGTGGGTAAGGAGTCCTACAAAACGCTAAGGGGTAGACATATTCTGAGATCCCTTGTATGTGATGATGTGACCTCTATAGGCATCAATGAGCTTGAAATGGATATTTACAGCATGCAACACTTGCTATCTAAAGGCTTATATGCCCAAGCAACTTGACACACATGAGTATCCCTGCTGACTGCCAGAGAGACAAGATACTGGAATACAAGATTCTGAGAGGATAGCCAAGAGATAATGAATTTCACTTCATTTCGGTTTGGTCAGGAAATGTTGAAACTGTTTTCTAGCAAAAAACGCTGTAATTAAAAAATTATAGCGATTTTGGCATGGTTTTCTACAGGGAAAAAAATGCAAAATTGTTTATGGAAGATAAATTTGGAAACAATCTATTCAATTTTGTTTAGAAATATATATCTGTGTCACTTTTATATTTACGTTAATTCATGGCATGCTAGAAGAGTCGTGTCAGGTCACATTTTGTCAAGTCATGTCATATTTTGCACTACTGCTACTGATGTGTCATAATGTGACAAGGTATTCAAGCTATTCTTAAACATTAATTGGATCAGGAGCTACAGTTCAGGTCTCCCCTGTCCCTGATGTTTCCCCAACCACTATAGAGTCATGCCCTTTCTTTTCCTCTCTTCCAGTGAATATGAAAGTAGACCATGAAAAGTGGAATAGTTTCAACAGAAGGGATTGAAAGAGCCCACTGAAGAATAGCAAGCCAATAGTTTGGGTATTTTTATTTACATAATAGCAAAATGCCCATTGTGAATGACATGGGGGTGGGAGGCAGGATGGAGGTGACCATCTGGCCCCACTCCCCACTTCCTGCCTTCTGTGCGGGTCGGGAGTGGTCCGAGGCCCTCAGGGGCGCGCAGCAGGCTGTGGCCAGCAGCCCTGGCATGCAGGTCAGGGAAAGCAGGCCGGCAGACTAGAATTAGGCACGGACGCGTAGCGGTTGATTAAAGATTATTTTACTTACAACATAGATGGTCGCGGTGCAGGCAGGAAAACTTGCTTGAGTTGCAGTTACAGATAGGAAAGAAGAGCGGACAAGAGTTCTAAACTCGCGAACTCTAGCCCAATCCGGCTGAAGGCTCTAAAACTGCGAGCCCGTCGTGTCAACCGAAGAAAACAACTCGGAGAAGAGCTCTGGATACACTCACACGAAGTTTGCTAGGCTCCGTGGAACTTGCGCGCAGGGAAGGGGTTCGTTGTGGGATCAGGCGGCGATGGGGAGAGGCCAGAGGTTGATCAGACCCCTATAGCCTTCTTAAGGTACACGCTAGGTCTGTTAGGCTCCGCAGCGCTAAGATTTCTTCACAAAACGTGAAGTCCTCCTCCTCCAGATGGTTGTGGAGTCCTCCAACTTGGGGGGAAACCGTTCAAGCCTCTTATACGGCTAGCAAGCCAATCGCTAGCCGCCATGTGGGAATAATTTAGAACTGGCCAATAGTGGGACACAAATTTGCATGCGGGTGGCGGGAACTTCTTTGCACCGGGGTTTTCTCTTTGCAACTGAGAAATGCACCTTGCAAAGAAAGCTCCTCATGGCAGGAAATAATTTAGCAGTGCCGAAGCACACACACACAAAATCACACCCTTGGGTTGTGACACCTTCCATCACTCCGGGTCTTGTTTGTCCCCCCTGCTTCCGCTCCAGATCTTGCCCCGCTCCTCCATCCCACTGCTGCTTCTCCAGATCCTGCCCTGCTCCCCCTGCCCTCCTGCCACCACTCTAGGTCATAGCCTGCTCACCCTGCCACTCTGGGTCCATCCCCACTCCACACCCGCACTGCTCTGCACATGAGAGAGTGTAGTGCACGGCTGCGTGGGGGTGGAATAGCATGCAGCAGCAGGGTGTGATATGGGGAACGGCCACGACATGGGGAGCACTTAATGGCTACGTGGCATGTGTGGGGGAGCATGGCGTTCAGCCGCAGAGTACCACACAGGGAGTGGGCATGGGGGGTGCACCCTGCCCCATGGCTGTGTGCTGCAGCCAGTGGGCACTGCCTGCACCTCCCTGCCTGCTCCCCACGGGGCTCCCTGTAGCAGTGCACCACACCCACACCAGTTTCCCATGCACCATGCCCTGCCCCCTGCGGCCCGCAGGTGGTGGGTGCTCCCCATGCAGGGGGCTGGTGCATGGGGGGCATGGCCACAGGGTGTCACTCAGGGAGTGGGTGCTGGGGGTGCGGGGGGCACACCCTGCCCCACAGCATGTACTGTAGCCAGGGGCAACTGTCCACTCCCCTGCCTGCTCCCCTTGCAGCATCCTGCAATCTTGCACCATGTCCCCCCTGTGCACAGTGCGCCTACCATGTCAGCTTCTCATGTGGGAAACTTAGGCCACATACCTGCACGTGATGCCCCCCCCCCCCCAAGCCATGCTCTGCAGCCACTGGGCACTCCCCATGCAGGGGGGAATGGCATGCCAGAGGGGGCATGGTGCATGGCCACAGGATGCCACATGGGGAGTGGGTGTGGGGGCATATCCCACCCTGTGTTCATGTGCTGTAGCCAGTGGGTGTTGCCTGTGCCCCCCTGCCCGCTCCCCATGTGGCACCCTGAGGCCATGCACCATGCCCCCCTAACCATGGATCGTTGCAAGCCATGGCCCCCACATGGCTGGTCCCCCCGCCCCCGCACTGGGGAGCACAGCTTGTCCCTGACTGCCTCTGCCCCCACATCCACCTCCACCTGTGTGCCTCTCTGCCTGTAAGGCTCTGGGCGACGCATGTGCAGTTGTCCTGGAGAGTTACGGACAGACAGACACACAGCCGGAACTGGCAAGGCTTTTATTATATTAGAAGAGTAGATCTAGTTTCTCATCTTCACAACAAAAGACAATTTTAAATATTTGTCCCCCAGAGCCAGGATGAATGTTTAAATCCTAGTGAGTTAAAAGGGGGATCGCCTCCTCCTTCACCTTGTTTTGTGCAGTCTGATCTGGTAGCCACATTTGAGAATAACTACTTTGTGGGCTGAACATCTAGTTTGTACATCCTCACAGGGCTTAGGCATGAACAAAGCTCCTGGCTACTTGGGACGATGAAGTTCTAGAAACACCCAGCAGTAGATGCTCAGATACCTAGGGAATATTATTGGCGGTAGCTCTCAGATACTAACTAGTGGGGCAGCTGTTTGCAACAGGCTAGAAAATTATTCCAAGCTAACAATGTCATTTGATTTTTTATTATGACATGATAGGATACAGGCTTAGTCACTGCTACTATTCACATATCATGAACTAATGAAAAATAGAAAGCACAAAATAAAATAGATTTTGAAGTGGAAATTTAATTTTGAAACAAATTTGAATGCATTTAATTTTTTTTTTTTATGAAATCATTTGGAATTTCCTTTTTATAGGCTCTCTCTTTCCCCCTTCTCTCCCTCCCCCCAAGTCATTCCTCTGCATTCTGATTAAATTAAGTAGTAGAAATACTGAATTTCAACCAGCTCTGCTTTTCTATTCATCTGTCTGTCTAGCTTTATGGCTCTTATTACCATAGTCTGAAAGAACCTCTCACTTTTTTAAAAATAGAACATTACACTTGTCTTCTTGCTCCGCCTCAAACAACAGCCTACTGGGCTACATCCTAGACTAGTTGACTGCTAAGCAGAGCAATACCAGTGTGTACCACCTGAGGATCTGGCTCTTTTTTTGCACTGGGAAGAGAAAAAAAAAGTCACTTAAAAAAAAAATAAAGGAAGTTCTAGTTAATATTGATATATGTTATTGTAGTTACTCAGAGGCAGAAGTTTATGGCTTTGAAAACCTTTGGTACTGCTCAAGAGGAAATATATATATATATATATATAAAAGGGGGGAAAGGAATTGTAGTAGTTAGCCGTTGTCATGATTTCCCAATGATGTGTGCCCCCTGCTATGACAATGACTTATACAGTAAATTGCCTAGAATGTAGCACACTGATAAATTCACTCCCTTTTACCACCTAAGACTATATGTACTATATGAAGAGTAATGGGTTATAACTTTATTACCCTCTAGTCCAGTAGCTGCTCCTTTCCAGTCTCTCTATTTATTTTTCCTGCTCCATCATTTCTTTTTCCACTACTTCCCAACAGAAGTTTTTCAGTATCCTTTGCCTCTGGCTCACAAACCCACTAACAGCATCTGAGCGTGTTCATAAATAGGTAACATAACCTCCCTGTGATTAGAATCCATTCATTTTCTTCTGATCACTATCAATACCTCTCAGTGACAACTGCATATGTAGGAAGAATTGCTCTGAAATTAATACCACTGAGAAAAAGAAAGTCCCTGGAACTCCCCACTGCCTGCTATCAAACTTTCCATCCTGATCCTGAATCTGGAATGTGTGCAGTGAGCCAGACACGAGCTCTTTCTTTTCTTAGCACACAAACCCCTGAGGACTTGATTTGGTTATCTTTATTCATGTTGAATAGCAATGTGCTTCACTAGTGATCCCAAAGAAAGAAGCGGGGCCACTTTTGGACTCAGTTACTCTTCAGTGTGTTGAAGGGTATTGGAAGGTAGCCCTAGAGTTTAATTCCAAATTGCTCCCCTAAATCTACAAAGTGCTCCCACTAGGACAGAGTGTGTTATGAAATACACCATGAAACTATTCCATCACCTATATCCTTTGCATTCTTTCATTCTTTCCTGTTGTTATCCCCCACAGTGTCCTATTTTGTGTTTAGACATTACAATCCTAATCTTTCTATTTTTGTACTGGTACAAGCATGTGGTGCCCTGTGGATTTCTATGAGGCTGCATACAGGTGTAGAGAATCTGCCTGGCCACTGTAAATTGCACTCTTGGGGATTTTGATTACAAGCTCCATGTGGCAGGCATAGATGAATCCCAGGCCCCAGTGGGAGCTAGAATTCAGAGGAATTTTTGCATTGACTTCACAAGCAGACTAAGGAACTACGGGTTGGATGAATAGACTTTAAGGTGGATAGAAAACTGGCTGGAGCATCAGGCTCAGACAGTAGTAATCAATGGCTCGATGTCTTCTTGGCAGCCGGTATCAAGTGGAGTGCAGCAGTGGTCAGTCCTGGGGCTGGTTTTGTTCAATATCTTCATCAGCAATGTGGAACATGGGATGGAATGCACCCTAAGCAAGTTCCCAGGTGACACCAGAGTAATAGATATGCTAGAGGGTAGGGCTAGGATTCAGAGAAACCTCAACAAATTGGAGGATTTGACCAAAAGAAATCTCATAAGGACAAGTGCAAAGTCCTGCACTTAGGACAGAACAATCCCATGCGCCGCTGCAGGCTGGGGATCAACTGGCTAAGCAGCAGCTCTGCAGAAAAGGACCCAAGGGTTGCAGTGGACAATAAGCTGAATAGGAGCCAACAGTGTGCCCTTGTTGCAAAGAAGGCTAACAGCATCCTGGGCTGCATTAGTAGGAGCGTTGCCAGCAGGTCAAGGGGTGTTATTCTTCCCCTCTATTTGGCAATGATGAGGTCATATCTTGAGTACTGCGTCCAGTTTTGGGCCCCAGAAAAGGATGTGGACAAATTGGAGAGAGTCCAGTGGAGGTCAACAAAAATGTGAGGGGGTTGGGGCACATGACTTATAAGGAGACGCTCATGATGACCTCTGAGGCTAGCTTCCACTACCATAAGAAATGACGATAAAAAAAAGAATTCAGGTAATATTTGTTCTCTTGTCTTCATGTCAAAAACAACTTGCTCCTTGTACTTGAAGCCATGTTTCTCTGAATACAGTAAAGACAGACATGAAAAGGCACAAATCAGAAATTGCAAGTTTACAACTCTAGCAAGCTCAAGCAACTCCATTTCTGCATCATCTGAGAATCACAATCCCAAATCCTTCTGGGTTTCTTTTTAGCTTCAATACATATAGATTGCACCCAGTATCCTAACCCCTCTGTTTGCAATCATGGAAACTTCTGGCCAGGTTATGTGGCTCGGGGCCTTGGGCAGTATCTTTGATTTATTGGTAAGCTTCCTTTATGATTTATAGGGTCCTAACTACTGCTCCTATTTATTAGGAGGGAATGCTTGGCATACATATAGACTTTAACAACATCTGTGATTCTTTGTAAATCAAAGGGTGAATACATATGCTCAAATAATCTGGAAGAATTCTCTTAGGTTTGTTCTTTTGTTTGGAAAAAAAACCTTACCCAGAAATGCCTGAAAAGACATTTGAATTCTGAGCCCTTGAAGGACAGTGAGCTTGCAGTGCTGATGCTGCACCAGGAGATTGTTACAGGGCATAGCTGCTGGGGTACTCCAGGGTTTCTAGCCTAGCTGGCTCTTCACCCCTCCCCACACACACACTC
>NW_005841857.1:4477293-4500859 GCF_000455745.1 Alligator sinensis
GGGGGTTGACTCACACCAGACAGGGTGGTATGGTTTTAGATTCAGGGGTTACTGCTTTGTCATTGTCAATGCTTGGGTCCAGGCCCTGTTCCAGGGCCTCATCCTTTGCTGTGTACAAGGTCCCTCCTTGTCCTAGCCAACAGTCCTAATTGTGTTTTGAACCCCCCAGCCTTCAGCTCTACAGGACAATGAAGCATCCTCTGGGCCAGGTCTGTGGGCTCTTGGCTGCTACTGCTCTGGCAGGTCTCAGGCTTCAGAACAAGCACCAATAACCAGGCCCTCCCCCTTTTCTGGTTACATGACCCCACCAGTGAGGCCAACACAGGAGTTCCTCATTACCAGTAAACAGTTTCCACAACAGTTTCCACATTGGGGCAGTTTTCTCCCAATGCATTTCTTCATCCCTTCTGACTTGAAAGGTTCTTACCTTACAGGGACTTGGCCATTCAGCTCTATCCTGTGGCCTGTCCCCATTAACAAGGGTGAAACCCCCCATTACAGGGGCCCCTCAATGTGCTCTGAAGTCTCCTTAATATGCTCAGAGAGAGATGGCAGTCCTGGATGGGCATCCCTGATTGATTGAACCAGATGCTCTAGGTTAGCCTTTGTCTCCCTGCAACACAAAGTGGGATTGTGAAGGGGGCTTGTTTTGTTCCTTGCTAAGCTGGAGCAGCAGAGTCCAGAAAATGGCACACTGTTTCCTTGGGGAAGGTGGGGGGAGTAACCCTGGGATGATGGAGGACTGTGCTATGGCTTCTCTCAGAAAAGAATGTGTACAGACATTTGCTTTCCCAGGATAAACTCTCCTGGGAGTGATTTAACCCTGGTTGTTACCAGGTTATTTTTTTTTCCAAGAGTGGCCATTTTTGCTCTGGGAGAGAAATTCTGAACATATGTATACTCATGGTTTCTCCTGAGGGAGCAGTGACTCTCCCAGGAGAAATTGAATTGCAGTGCATATAGCCAGTTTGAATTGTATATAGCCAAAATCTCTGTGATGGAAGCCATCAACACATTGTGGCATAACACTATGTAAACTATTTTGAAACCCTTGAATAGACATGCAAGAAGGTATATCCAAAAAACCCCCTAAAACAACCCATTTTGAGTTAGTATGAGTGTTACAGATAAAGAAAACATCAAAAATTACAGTTTAATTTGAATTCATTTATATCAATTCAATCCCCAAGGACTATTTGCTTGATTATTCTATTCCAAATCATTCTATTATTTTCCTGAACTTAGACATGCAGTCTCTTTTATACACTATTACCCAGTGTTTCTTTGCAGTATCAGGATTGGAGTGCTCCATAGATAGACATTTATCTTTAGCAAGTTATGAAACGCAACTTAGACTTAATATTTTTTTTAAATCTCTGAATATTGTGAATTCCAATTAATTTAAATCCATGCAAAGGTTAATATTCTGTCAATTATAGAAACATCATCATCCTTATAATTAACATCATGGACTCAGGAAGCCAGAATACATGGTGTCACCACTTTTAATATTAGGATTATGCTGTAATGGAGTACTATTAAAATATGATAATTTAACTTTTGAAACCTTATCCCTAACAACAAGACCCTAGTAAGTAGCTTTAAGGATCAAATTAGAGGATAAAAAATCCAGTATATATCTTGTTTTTTGTTAAATAAATTAATACGAATTGGCCCTCTATAACAGGAAGCCAAATACTCCTGTTTCTTTAAGGGTGAAGTTGTGGCAGAGAGAGTTTCAGGCAGGAAAAGATGCCCATTATAATCTGCCAGGGAACAGGTGTTGATACTGGGCTTAGGAGACAGCCCTTGTACCTCTGATACAGGTGAGCACAACCCCATAACCTTTCCATTCAATAATAGGCAAATTCATTGATACACAGTGACAACAGAAAAGCAACAATACAAACAAACTATTCTATATCTACCAATCCTAGGGCTGTCATCAGAGTCAAAGTACAGCTGGTCAGGATGCAGGCTCCACTCTGAGGCTCTTTCTCTTAGGTGTCAGCAGTCTGGAGGTGGGATGCCGAGACCCAGAGTCCCCCTCCAGTGGGGTGCATTTGATGGGCTGCTGGTATGCCCTTGGTCCATGGTGGCCTCAGGGACCGTTCCCAGGGGATGGGGACAGGGATGGAGATAGGGACCCCTCTCAGGGAGGAGGAGGTGGGAACAGGAAGGGATGGAAAGGAAGAGAAGGAGGGACAGGGAGGGACTGGAGGGACTCTGTTAATCTCAATTCTCTGCTTTTGCATTCTCCTTCCCCCTTGATGGCTGCTGATGCCTCTTCACCCATGGCTATCTCTGAATGGTTGTTTCTCTGTGGTCACATGTTCATATAGCCTTCCTTCTGGGCCTTCTTCTAATTTGGTGTGTTCTCCCAAAACCGGGTCTCAGGCCCCTCACTGCTCTGGGGCCTGGTAGATGGTGTCATTTATCTCATGTTATAGTTTCATAGTTGATAGGGTCAGAAGGGTACTGAGCAGATCAAGTCCAACCCCCTGCCATGAGCAGGAAAAAATGCTGGGGTCAAACGACCCCAGCTAGGTGATTGTCCAGCCTCCTTTTGAAGACCCTCAAGGTAGAAGTGAGCACCACTTTGCTTGGAAGTTGGTTCCAGCTCCTAGCCACCCTGACTGTGAAGTAGTGCCTCCTGATGTCTAGTCTGAATCTACTCTCAGTCAACTTATGGCTGTTATTCCTTGTTACTCCTGGTAGTGCTGGGGGGGATTGGGACTCTCCCATAGTCTGCTGGTCCCCCTTGGCCAGTTTGTAGATGGCCACCAGATCCCCTCTCAGCCTTCTCTTGTGGAGGCTGAACAGGTTCAGGTCCCTTAGGACTCATAAGCCCGCCTTACTGCCCCCTGATCATGAGAGTGGCCCTCCTGTGGACCCTCTCGATGCCGGCCACATCCCTCCTGAAGTGTGGTGCCCAGAACTGGATGCAGTACTCCAACTGTGGCCTGACCAGTGTCGCATAGAGGGGGAGGATCACCTCCTTGGACCTGCTTGTGATGCATCTCTGGATGCATGACAAGGTACGGTTAGCCTTCCTGACCAGGTCCCCACATTGGCGGCCCATGTTCATTTTGGAATCAATAATGACTCCAAGATCTTTTTCTGCCTCTGTGCTGACAAGAAGGGAGTTCCCCAGCCTGTAGGTCTGCTGCTGGTTCTTCCTCCCCAGGTGCAGCACCTTGCACTTGTCAGTGTTGAAACGCATCCTGTTCTCATCTGCCCACCCCTGTAACCTGTCCAGATCTAGTTGCAGCCTGTCCCTCTCCTCCAGTGTGCCCACTTCTTCCCACAACTTAGTGTCTTCCTAAAGTCCAGAAATGCTATGTCCACCACAACACCTGTATCCAGGGATTTTGTGACCTGATTGTAGAAGGCAACCAGGTTGGTCTGACAGGACCTGCATCAGATGAACCCATGTTGGTTGCCCCTAAGCATGATCTCCCCTGCTGGTCCCTCACAGGTGTGCTCCTGGATAATTTTCTCAAAGAGCTTCCCCCGGACTGAGGTTGTGGGCATTGTAGTACATATTCCCTTGGTTCTCAGCCTCTGTGTCCTTGTTGTGTTAGACAGCCTGTCAGCCTTGAAGGATGTGACCTCATGCTATGGCCTTGTTGTACTAGACAGCCTGTCTCCTTCCAGGGATATATGGAACTTTGTGTGTGAGACACAAGTTCTTTAGAAATCAGAACACCACTGCTACCCGTCTTGAACCCTTAAAATACATATATCTATACCTATAAGCCAATTCCCCAGAAAAGCAAACCTTTACATGCCATTTCCAAGCCAACACTGGTACTCGGGGATTTACTTGCTGCAAGCATGTACTACAGAACTGCCTGAGCTGCAGTAGCACCATGAGCTAGAGCAGAGGTGGATCAGGCCCACGATGGACTCTGTTTCCCAGAAGCACCTGCCCTCATTGCTGCGGTCAGTTTCCATGGAGACCCCAGTAGCAGCAGCACTAATACAGTGTGGGTCTGGGGTTTGCCTAGAGATCAGCCCCAGGAGTGCTGTCAGGATACACCGCTGGACAGGGAGCTGCTCCAGGGCTAGGATCTTGTGGCGGTGACAGTGTGGTCTGGAGCTCGGCACAGCTGTGATCCACTGCCTGTATGCCTCAGGCAGGGGCATGCAGGCAGTGGATTGTGGCTCTGCCCCAGCTCTAGACCATGTTGTCACCACTGCAAGATCCCAGCCCTGGTCCTGGAGCAGCTCCCTGCCCAGTTACATGTCCTACTATCATTGTGGGGGACAGTATCCAGGAAACCCTGCCCAGAGCTGTCACAGCATACTGGGGTCTCCATGGAAACTGGCTGCAGCAATGTGGGCAGGGGTTGCCAGGAAATAGAGTCTGGCTGCTAGCCAGATCTGACATTTTGCTCACCCTGAGTCAGCCTTGCATGCAGGAGAAGATAGGAGCAAAGAAGAAACAAGAAGCAGTAAGTCAACCTGAGGCTGAGACAGAAAACACCTGTAGCAGCTCAGGGAGGCACCTGACCAACAGGGGGCAGGGCCAGAAAGGTATATAAACACAGGCCCTGAGCCTGGAGGATCAGTCTAGCCCTGGAGGTTGCAGAGGCAAGAGCAGACACACTGAAGGAGAGCTCCTAGCTGGCACTTGGGCTATCTTGAGAAAGTTGAGCAGAGTGTGGCTGTTCTACAGGGGAATATTATGTGGGGTAAGGGGAAGCCTTGTTTTGCAGGCAGGGAGCTATTTTTTTATGTTGGGATCCAGAGGAGGATTAGTTTGTGCTTACCAGAAGGCTTATTCCTTGGCTACAGTTTCAACAGATGGTTTGGGCATGGCTGAAAGCAAAGCAGACGCCAGGGTGGGGCACTGGAGGGATGCTTGGGGTTTTAACCCATAGTGCCGTACCAAGGGCACACCAGTATTTAGAACTATGCTAGGGGTCTTGATTTAGAGCTTAGACCCAATCAGGAGGTTGAAGCCTAGAGAGAGGCTGAAATGATTGGGAGGCCTACCTTGGACAGGAGGCAGACAAGCATCAGGAGTCCCAGTGCCCCCAGGGCCAGGGTTCATAGATTTCATAGACATAAGGGCTGGAAGGGACCTCGGAAGATCATCGAGTCCAGCCCCCCGCCCAAAGGGCAGGAAGTCAGCTGGGGTCACAGGATCCCAGCAAGATAAGCATCCAGTTTCATCTTGAAGGTGTTTAATGAAGGCGCTTGAACCACCTCCGGTGGCAGGCTGTTCTAGACCTTGGGGGCTCGGACAGTAAAGAAATTCTTCCTTATGTCCAGCCTGAAACGATCTTGAAGTAGTTTGTGACCATTCGACCTCGTCATCCCTTGGGGCGCTCTGGTGAACAAACGTTCCCCCAGATACTGGTGGTCACCCCTGATAAACTTGTAGGTGGCCATCAGATCACCCCTGAGCCTGCGCTTTTTCAGGCTAAAGAGCCCCAGGGCTCTCAGCCTGTCATCATAGGGTCTGCTTCCCTGACCTCTGATCATGCGCGTGGCTCTTCTCTGGACTCTGTCAAGCTTCTCCACATCCTTTTTGAATTGTGGAGCCCAAAACTGGACACAGTACTCCAGCTGCGGCCTCACTAAGGCCGAGTACAGGGGGAGAATGACGTCCCGGGATTTGCTTGAGAAGCATCTATGGATGCAAGCCAGCGTTTTGGTCGCTTTACTAGCCGCCGCATTGCATTGCAGGCTCATGTTCATCTTGTGGTCAATGATGACCCCCAAGTCTCTTTCTTCCATACTGCTAGCCAACATAGCACTGCCGAGCCTATAAGGATGCTGCGGGTTTTTTTTCCCAAGCTGGAGAACCTTGCATTTATCGGTGTTGAACAGCATCAGGTTCTCGTCCGCTCACTTGCTGAGCCTGTCCAGGTCAGCCTGGATAACCTGCCTGTCTTCTGGTGTGGATGCTTTGCCCCAAAGTTTGGTGTCATCGGCGAACTTGGCCAGTCCGCTTCTGACTCCAGTGTCCACATCATTAATGAAGATGTTGAACAGTATGGGTCCAAGGACAGAGCCTTGGGGGACCCCACTGGTCACAGGACACCACGATGAGTGACTTCCATCGATTACTACCCTCTGGGTCCGACCCCGGAGCCAATTTTCCAGCCAGCGGATCGTGGAGGACCCAAGGCAACAATTGGCCAGTTTCTCCAAGAGGCGATCATGGGACACCAGATCGAAGGTTCCTGATCATGAAAGGGAAAGAACAAGGGCCAGGGGGTCCAGGAGTCTAAGCAGGATCAGTAAGTGTATTGCACAGGACAGGAGAGAGAGAGAGCTGGATTAGGTAGTCAAATGCTGGAACCCTGAAGCCAGGTGTGCCACACTGCCTAGGTTAAGGGAGCCAGAAAGAGAAAAGATACTGAGGTCAGTAAAGGCTGAAGCCCCAACAAGGATGCAAAGGCCTGAGGTGGCCTGGTGTTGGATTGGGGCCAACTGCCCAAGTAAGTCATTAATTGGTAACATTTATGAGGCATGGGCATGCCTGTAGGGGAGGTCAGAGGCAGTGATTAGTGCTTAAGGCTAACAGGTGCCCTGGGGAAGGACACTTGCAGGACATCAGGGCCCCTCTAGTAAGGGCAAGGTGGAGATCAGCAGGAGCTTGGAAAAGCTAACGGACACCTAGAAGAACTGTAGCTCACTCCAGGACCCACTAGGCGGTTCCCTTCCAATCAAACAATTGCATCAAGGTCTGGCAGGTAAGGGGAGGGCACTCAAGCGTTGAAACTAAATAAGGGTTCAATGGTCACTAGGGGGCATCACAATCATCCTTCAACCTGATTACACTGTCACATGTTTCTGTTCTCAAATTCTCTATTTGAATTTCTTGGCCTACGTAAAGCCAAATTTTACAAGTTCTGTTCACACAAAAAGGGATCTTTAATGTCACGTGTTGACTTATTTTATATTTTTCATTTTGTATTCCATTTGAATAGTATTGGACTGTTGATATATCATAGAAGTAGAGTCAGAAGGGACCTTTGTAGATCTTCAAATCTGACCCCCTGCTTGGGCAGGAGGAAGACTGGGCTCAAATGACCCCATCCAGGTAGGCATCGAGCCACTTCTTAAGGACCCCCAGGGTAGGAGCCAGCACCACTTCCCTTGGAAGTTGGTTCCAGATCCTAGCCGCCCTGACTGTGAAGTAGTTCCTACGGATGTCTAATCTGAACCTACTCTCCAACAACTTGTGGCCTTTATTCCTTGTTATCCCAGGGGGCGCTGGGGGAAACAAGGTCTTCCCCCAAACCCTTCTGGTCCCCCCAGTGAGTTTATAGATGGTCACCAGGTCCCCCCTCAGCCTTCTCTTGTGAAGGCTGAACAGGTTCGTGTCCTGTAGCCTCTCATTGTAGGGTCTGCCCTGCTGTCCCTGGATCATGCGGGTGGATGTGATGGCCCAAGAAATATGTAAGAAACATGGAAGTTTCTGGTCATATTATCTTCTACTGGACCTAGTTCATGGCTGGGAAAGATAACACTTGCTTAGTTCCATAACATTTTGCTAAACATCCTTAAAATGCACTCTACTATTATAGTAATGAGTCATATAAGCATCTAGATAAATAATGGTATTATAATTGTACCTAAGGGTCCTCAGTGAGACTGGGGAGGGGAAGGGGGGTCTTTCTCTTAGGCACTATACATATTTAGAGTCAGAGACAGACAGTCCTTACCCCAAAGAACATGAGTTTTAGGTACTTAGGAGAGAGAGTCATGCAAAAATAATCATCAATAAGCCTGATCCATAGCTGATCAATGGTGGAACCTGAAATAGGATCCAGGTATCCATGTTCAGCACCTGTCTCAAACCAGATTAATGTTCAGGGTCTTCCTTTAGTCATTTGTCATTTTTCTACTCAAATAAATCAAAGAACAAACTAGCATATAGACTTTTAAATGTTAACAAGACTCAGGTTTCAAGTGTCCAGTAACATGATAGTAAGGGGGGAGGGTTGATGTGAAACTCAGTGATATTCTGACCAGCAAAGTGAAACTAACTCGGGCAAGACGCATAAGGCATGTCTACGCATTGCTGGATGGCAACAGAGTGACGTGCTATGTCACTGTATAGCATACTATGGTGATGTAGCGATCGTGGGGGTCCACTACAGCAGAGTATAGCTACAGTGACATAACAACAAAATCTAACCACATGTGGCACACATGGTGCAGTACAGGCAGTTACTGCACCGTGGTTTAGTACTTCCAAGCGTCGTTGCCATTGGGCAATGTATAGATGCACCCAGAGGGTATTAAGAGAAAAACAACGTTTTATATCCATAACACTAATGCTCATTTTCAGTGAGTGTAAACATAGTGTAATGACCCAGTATTTGTTTCTATTTTTAATCAAATTATCCTTTTTTCTTTCCCTCTTTTTCCCTATGCAATACTCAAACATTTGACTTGTTAGAAAAAAACTTGACAGTTTCTTCTGAAAAGTTGGAATGTTGTTGGAAAATTTTTGATCAACTCAAGTAACAAGTTGGTTGCAAGTAGAGCTGATTAAATAGTGGTGATGCAGAAACTTCTGAAAGCCCCTGCTGTGTGGGAAGGAGAATCATCCATGTGTGGAAACGATACTTTGTTCATGGATCTCAAAAGGAATATCTAAGTCATTGTATACTCAGTAAGATTTATTAATGACACACCATGATAACGCTGTAGTTTAAAAAAAAAAAAAAAGGGGTGATTTAATTCCAATCCTCTGTAAATGCCAGATCATTTTTACTCTGCTACATTATTATTACAATTCCTTAAATATGCTGTTTTTCAGATTTATTTTTATTTCAAGGCTGTTTTTTAACCTGCCAATTAAATGTTTTGATCTGTCTTTTGGAGCTATATGCTCCCTCCATTCCCACAACTTTTTCATAGTTCTTAACATATTTTTCTTTACAACACTCTTGTGAGGCTGTGAAGTGCTTGGATCTCCATTTTAGAGATAGGGAAACTTTGGCACAGAGAGAATACGAGCCTTGCCCAAAGTAGAATGATTGTAGCAGCACAGGGAAAGGAAACCACTACATCTTGTTTCTCTCATCCATGGGCAAATACTCAAAAAGGCTAATAAAATGGGTGGGAGGGAATCCAGGAATCAACTGAAATGATTAAAGAGAACAACAAATCTCACTTTTTTCTGATGAAAAATGTTTTTAATGGAAAAATGTGAAGCTGTTTCCTTTATTCTGCTTTAGTTGCAGTATCTGGTGTCTGTGGTGTAAGTCATATTTTGTATACAGTACGTTCATGAGATCCCTGTATTTTGGTCTGTTGGAATAACAGATGCTGCACATGAGAGTTTAAGGCTGTAAATGGGGAATCTATGCTATATCCTTTTAAGATGTTCCATGTAGTCATGTATCTAAAGATTTATAATGAGGTATACTCAAGAAGAGGACATTTAGGATTGTATAGTCAACTTTGCTTACTATGTTTGCCTAGAATATTTGGGTTTGTTTTCTTCCATTGTCATTGCAATAGTATCAAAATCAAACCTTTTCTGAGGCAGGGGGTTTGGGATTCGTTCTTTTTAAATGACTCATTCAAAAGCTACTCTGAGTTTTGCAAGAAGTCTTGGTGGAGACTTATTAGAGATCAAGTGAGACTGACCCAGTACCATAGGCGGGGGGGCAAGCGGCATGACTGCCCTGGGAGCTGAAGTGAAGGGGTGCCAACAGGTGCTGCCTAGCCGGGGTGGGGTATGGGACAGAGCTGTGAGTGGCTTGTTTGGGGATGGGGGAAGGACAGCTCCCACCATTGCATGCACTCGTGGGCAAGCATGGGGGGGGGGCATGTGCCCCTCAGATCTGTGCACGGGGCAAGGGTGGGCTGCCACTGCGGGCTTTTCCCCGGGCACCAAACTTGGTTGCTGTGGCACTGGACTGACCAATGTGCATAATAAATATAACTTTATAATGGACCCTTTCAACTTCTACAATCAATTATGTATAACTCATTACCATGTATGGGGTAATAATCTCCAAATAAGGATGTGACACCCTCAGATAGGTTAGTAAAAGGGGAGTTAAAAGTAGAAACTTCACTTCAACATTAATTAAGAGAAGTCTTATGACATCTACTTTTATAGCTGAAATTTGCCAAATTCCTTATGTGGATCATTTCTTCCTTTTTTTCCCTGCCAGCTATTTGGAGCATGTTTTTCCTGTGCAAACAGTGTTAGACAGACTGTATTTGAGGAAATTTGACAGTCTAAGATAAGCCAGAGGCAGGCATCACTATTAGAAAGAGCATCATTTTTGGAAATTTGAATATATTAGACAAGTCAGGGCAGGCAAAGAAAGCATAGAAAGCTAGAAAGTGGAGGGTTTCAGATGAAGGCTAGCATGGGAGATGGTTTGGGAAATATTCAAGGTAAGTGAATGGTAGGACTTTTTCACAGCTATAAGCAAGCTTCTATCTTCTTGTATTAACCATTCAGATTCTAGTAGGAATCTGATCTTTTTGACCGAGGTTGCTTTATTTTCAGATGTCTCCTTATCGTCACTTGTTTTGTTATTACCAATCCCTTTTCATGCTCAACCTTTCTACAAACCACCTGCCTTCTGGGAGACCCAAACCACTGTTTCTAGGGGTACAGAACAGGCTAGAGAGATCACTTGTTGGTTTTGATATAGTTAACAATCATCATGATGAGTAAATGAGTAGTATGCTAGATTTGGTGTACAAAAGGAGTAGAGCTTGACAAATACCACACCAGCATCTGCTTGACTTTCCATCTCCACAGCAGAAGAGACGGCTCAGAAACAATGAGACAGAATGGTGGCCCATTCCACGTGATGGGAGAAGATCCCCTCCTCCCCACCCCTGCCCCATGACCTTTTTGACCATGAATTTCTTTGTGCCTATGAATTTCAACAAATACCATTATCCCAGCTCCCTGCTCATACCCTGCCCTCTTTGACCACTGGCACTTTTAAAAAATGTAGCAACTTAAACAATAGCATATCTTTATGTTGAACCCTCCTTTTCTCACCCTGCCAACCATAACATTTAGTTTCAGTCTCTACCTCAAAATATATATATATTTTTAGAAAAATCTAATAATCTCCCATAATAAATATTTATTTTCAAGGCAACTGGATGAGTTGCATTGATAAAGCAGGCCTCAATTCTTTGACCAAGAAAAGGGTGTGGGGGGAGAAAGGAAAGGAGAATAAAATAAGTGCCAAGCAGTAGTTAACCTTGTATCACTTTTTGATTATCATTAGGCCAGTATGTGATTAACTATGAGCGACATGATAGCTTTTTTAATAGATGCATTTTTTGATCTACACCAAACATAGCTCTTCATTATGCAAATTTGCACTGTGGGTCTTTTTTGTTGTTCTTGTTTCTGTTTGTTTATATTCCAGCTAAATTAAAGAATATTTTGGCCGGAACTACATGTCTTCCAGCTCTCATATGCTCTTGATTAATCACGCATAATAGGCAGACAGCATGTGGGGTAAAGTAATTTCATAGCAATCACTACCCATTATTTAAGACCACTTTGACACACTGCCTTGTCTGTCTCATCTGAGACCCCAGGGTGAGGGAGAGAAAGATCATTCTAATGTACGTTACGGGAACCTGCCAGCAATCAACAGCAATTGCAAGAGCAGAACTAGAGGTTGTATTGGCATAGAACTTTACATTTGTTCCTCACTGAAAGCCAGGGAAAATGCTAAGGTTATAATAGAAACACATTCAGATTTTTACCAATATACATCTAAAGGATGGTAAAGTAGGAGGCTCATGTCCTCTACAGATCAGGCACTGAACCACACCTATCATTCATACTCATCTGTGGGTCAAAGGACACTGATCCAGGCACCTGAGGCTGACAGTATCAAACTGTAGATGAGCCCTCCCTGATATAACGGCAGAACACCAGGGCTTGAACCAAGGACTTGCAGATGAAAGCATAAGCCTGTAGGGTTTTCATAGGTTCAATGATCAAGCATGCAGGGTCATTGGGATAAAAAAAAACCCAAAAACAAACAAAAAAAAAACTTACTTATCACTGCCGAATAAGAGATCTGAGTTTCATTGTGTTGTACAAATGTTAGGGTTGTTCAAAGTCCAGGGTGGAGGGTAGGAAAGGGAAGGAATTGTGCAAAAAATATTTGACCACATATTTTCTTCTGGCAGTGAGAAACTAGCTTCTGTCCTGAATGTCTTGCAGACTAATGGGTTTCAAAGGGGATTTAGGTGGTGATCTTCCCCTTCAATGGGCATATGTGAGATTACTGCACAGTAAATATGGCAACTTACTCTGACTTGAGCAGAAATTTAGCTTCTTGAGCTTCATGCAGGTATCAAATTTATGCCCAATTAGTTACTGCACAGTAATCCACATGTAGGCACCTTACTGTACAGTAACACTGTCTGTGTGGACTGACTTGGGACTAAAGTTAATGTGCTTTAATGCCTGCATGTGTAGATGCCCGCCTATTCCCACTTACTGTGCAGTAACTTCCTGCACAGTAAATTTAAGCTGAAGTAAATTTATGTGTAGACACACCCAATGGGAGATTCATTTCCTTTGAAAATAAATGGCAGTAAAAGTGTAGATGTAGGGCACAGTAGAAGCAGTGGTAAGAAGAGGAAGATAAGAGTGATAGAGAAGGACATGATTGCAGAGATCCAGAAGACCTCTATATGCATAATTTGAATGAATCTCCCCTTTTTATCTCTCTCTATGCTGGATATGGTGGCATGTCTATGAATTCACACTGTCCCTGTGAGCAGTATCTTTTAAGTTGGACTTAAAACAATACCCTAGTGGTATATATGCACTGGTAAAATGCCCTGGAAGAGCCACTACAATGAGCACTGTGCACTCTGCTCTCACCCTACTGGAGCAGGTGGGTAGTCTTGTTAGGGGTTTGGATTAAGCCTTTACTCTACACCCCACCCCCTTCTGCTAGACAGCACAACTAAGTGGATGCGAGGGTGTCCCTGAGAGGTCAGCCACTTGCTTCTACTTAGCTTTCAGGTACAACAGGGCTGTAGGTTGAGAAATGTATGTGAAACGCATGCCCTGTAGGGATACTTCTGGGCCTGGACAGTTTATGCACTTACTTGGGATAACCCTAAAAGCACACTAGTTCTGAATAGTCATCCTGTACATTAGTCTACCTTGCCTGCAGATGTAAGAGAAGACAAGTTTTAGGGTTTTTTTCCCCCTTTTATACATTAATTTACTTCGTGTACGTCAACAGGCCGAATGCAAGAACAGTTTATTCCTCCACACCATTACAGATCTTAATGAAAAGTTGTTTTGTTGCCATTGATACTTTTTGCATCCACTCCTAATTGAACTGTTAACCTCCCAGGAGATGCTAGAATCCACAGAATCTGCTTTGCCAGCCGCAGATCACAAATAATTTGTATCAAAAGGAGAGCATATTTAAGGAGAGCCTGAATGGAACTAGTAATGATGTGTCTGGCATTTTGTGATCCTGCCATTGGCTAAATTTCTTCTGACAGTGTATCACAAGTGCAATCACACTGATGGAAAAAAAAGCCAAAAATGTCAGAAAATTATGTAAATGCTTAGGTGAAGAATGGTAAGGAGCTGGGGATGTGGAAGGGGGAATGCTTGGACCGAAGACATATATTTGTGTGTGTTTTAAGAGCAACTTTGCAGTGGTTTGTCACTGATGTAAGAACAAGGAGTTCCCACAATTTTTTTTTTATTTGCTACTTGTGATAAACTTGTACCAGGAAAATGCACTGCAGGCAGGATCGATTTGAGCTGGGGATTCTGAACATCTCATAATTTCTTTCTCTGCTTGAACAAAATCCCCTTCTCTCAAATCAAAACCAAAGACAGAGGCAGCAGCCATTAGCTTGAGAACTAACTTTCATCACATTTTCTGATAAACTGCAGTCACTTCCTGAAAACTAACCAACCAGCTACCACACAGATACTCAATTAGGACTCAGAGGTCAAAACTTGATAGAGGACTTGAAGATGTCTCCCAGAGAAGTTCATTTTTAAAATACCTGTTTTTTTGATCCAATCTGATGCATTATAAAGGCAATATTTTTTTGCTGTTTCAGGGTAAAGGTATGAACCCTCATGTGTGTGTCTGTATGCCGGTAAGCTAATTTATCTTTGACAGTGAAGAGATTAGGCATTTAGGAAATGTCATATTCAGTCAGACTCAGGCATGCAAGTCATATCTTGTCTTCAGCCTTGGTAGTGCCGCATGCTTCCAAAAGAGGTGCAAAATATAAGTTTGGTTTATAAAAGTAACTGTATTGGCATACTAGTTTTGTCTTTTTGGAGAATGTTTGACTTAATCCTGTATGACAGTTTGATAAAGCTATTAGTACTACCTAAAATCACTGTAGTCCTGTTAAATGCATTTAAATCTGTGGGCCTTTTCTTCATCTGTTTAGGGTTTTAATTTGGTAATTGCATATAGGGAGTCATTGTTTTAAGTGGGTTTTTTGAGTGAAGCCTTGATGAGATGTAGTCTTAATTTTATTTAACATCTTTACCACTAATTTGAAGAAAAGATTACGTATGTAACTTGTAAAATTTGCCAGTGAAACCACAATTGCTTGAGGAGTAAATGATGATGGTACAGATCAATTATACACTTGATCTGCATCATTTGGTAAGGTAAGCTCACCTGAAGAACATGTGTTTTAACAAGGCAATATGAACAGTTACATATCTAGGAATACAGAGTCCAGGCTTCATTTGCAAGACAAGGGACTGACTTCTGGAATTTAGTAATACAGAAAAAGGAGTTTGGGGTCATGGTGAATAGCCAATTAAACATGACTTTCCAGTGTGGTGATGCTGGAGTGAAGGGGCAAATGTGATCCTTGGATTTTTAAAACAAGGAAATATCAAGCAGGAACTGGGATTTGGTAGCAGTATCATTACTGGATTACTGTGTGCAGTTCTGGTGTCTGCACTTCAAAAAGGATCTTGACAAATTGGAAAGTGTTCAGAAAATAGCTACAAGAATTATTTGAAGTCTGGAAAACCTGCCTTACAGTAAGAGACTTAAGAATCTCAAACTGTTGCTCCTCCAAGAGAAGGTTAAAAGGTGATGAACAAATACCCACAAGGGGAAAAAGTTGCCTGATAGTACACAGCTGAGAAGAATAACAAATAATGAGATCCAATATATGGAAGCTGAAGCTAGGTAAACTCAGAATGGAAATAACTCATCCTTTTCTTTTAAAAAGGTAAGTAACCATTATAAGAATGTACCTAAGGCTAGAAATAGATGTTGCCCATAAAGTAGATCAGCTGATAGGCAGTCCCAGCCCTGGGACTGCCTTGGAGTATCTATGGAACCTCGGGTATCCAAATGGAGGAATCCAGGCAGACACTCACAGGACTTCAGGGTCCCAATCCTGCATGCCTCAGGCATGGCAATTCCCAGGGCATATAGGATCAGTTCCCTGAAGCTCTGTCTTGCTCAGCTGGAGAGAGCAGGCATTTCTGGGCTGATTGTGCTCTACCACCATAAAACTAACAGATGCCTGCTGCAATAAAGCAGCACAAATGGATACCATCTATGCCATAGTCACACATTTTGGACACTTTTGGCATGACAAGAGTTACGGACATCTGTTTGCTTGGCTATTGTGCCACTAAGAAAAATGTTATGCTGGGAAAAAGGCAAGGTCTTTTTCCAGCCTAAAAGCATAACACATTCTCTATCAGTTTAAGAGGACCGAAAGTTCTTTTAAAAGACGTGGATTAAACAGATGCCATTGACCCTTGATAAGGAAACTACCGTACGAGCTTCTCTGGCCTGCGTTATACAAGAATTGTTAGTGTAGCAGGCTTACCTTTTCAGAGCTTGGGTTGAGTCCCAGGATTGAGGGTCTGCTGTTTGATTGGTGGAGTCCACCCACCAATATGGAGGCAGCACAAGGGAAGCAATGCCCCGCCCTTTTCCAAAGGGAGGGGGCAAGTAGTAGTTGGACCTGAATTGGAACTGCACCAGCCAGGTCCAGAGAACTTCAGGGGTGGAGCCCTGAAGGGTATAAAAGGGGAACGTGCTCAGCAGGCTGGGGAGATGCAGCAAGGAGAGAGGAGCTCCAGAGATGGCCATCCTCGGGACCCTGCTTGAGCTTCAGTGTTGCGCCAGTTGGCACATGGGGTTCAGACTCTACGAGCCGCTCGAGGCGGCTAAGCATGCCAACCCAGCAAGTGGCTGGACAGTTGCTGTGCAGATTGGCACATGGAGAGCTGGCCCTGGCAGCAGCTCACAGCTGCTTGGGACTCATCCATTGCACAAGTTGGTGCATGGAGAACCGTCTTGGAAGCAGCTCGCAGCTGTTCACATAAGCCTCATCCCTAGGCCGAGTGACTGGAGCCCCTCAGTGCAGCTCCACTTTTAACTAAAAGACCCCCAGTGCCCAGAGCAGGGCCCAGGATAGGGGAGAACCCCTAGTGTGAGACTGGGGAGTCAGAGCCTGCAAGAGCTTGGCTACCATGAGAGAAAGAGAGCCCTGGGTTCCCAGTGCAGGTTGCCAGGCTGTCGAGGAGAGCCAAAGGCAATGCTGGGGAGAGGCTGTTGCAGGATCGGCCTCCAGGGGACAAGCCTTGACTTCTCCAGAGATGAAGTGTGAGTTGCTGGGGAAGCGGGCCTCACAGGGGAGGCTGACATGGGTGAAGAGGGTCTGCTGCCTCCACCATGCATTTGCAGGAGGGGCGTGTTCACATCCCAGGGCCCTAAAGGGGAGGGGCTTCAGGGAAACCCCTTGGGGAGGTGCTGACTGCACTCCCTATTTTGAGGTAGTTGTGTTAAGGGCTATATAGCTAGGGGTATTTTTTTAAGGGGGTTTGGTTTGTGTTTTAACATTTCAATGTGTATATTGTTATTGTTATTTGTGAAAGTTTAAAGAAATATTATGGTTAAGTTACTATCCCTATGTGTTAATTGTGTTTTATAGGTTGTAAGTTATTTGGTTCAAATTTGGTATTATATGTGAATTGTAGAATATTATATATAGTGTTATATGTTAAGCCTTGAAAATATTCTGTTTTATATTGAGCATCTGTATTTATTCTTGTAATAAATTGTACATAGTTAAGTATTTGGTTTTGGCCTAGCTCTATAGAGAGGGGAGGAAGCTGCTCTAGTAGCTGACCTTTTCCTCGGCACCCTGCCTGACCACCACCACTGTCATTGGAGGACAGGGCACCCCCCACTTCCCCCGGTGTACCCAGGCTACATTAGTAAAAGATCATAAGGGTCTGATTTTAAAGAATGGTGCATTTCACTCCACAGTTGGAAGTTGGTTTATACCTTGACTCATGAGGCATTATTTATCTATCAAATGACTAACTTTATTCTGTCTCCATTTCTTTGGCATCCATGATATGTGGTGGCAATGAGTTCCACAGGTTAATTAGGCAGTGCATAAAAATGTATTCCTATTGATCAGCTGTAAATCTGTTTTAAATTAATCAATCCAATGTAATAGGATGCACCTTTGTATACTGTGGAAAAAAGGGGAAATGTAGAAGTGTTCGATGTACTTTCCTTCTAGCACATATTCACTTATAGACCCCTATCATGTCCACTCTTGGTCTCTCAGAAAAAAGCTTGAGTCTTAACCGTCTTTCTCTATACAGTCTCTCTCTCCAGGTCCAGTCATTCCCCATGTTAGACCTTTTTAGTATCCACTAATTCTTACAAATGGGGTGATGAGGATTGAAAAAATGATACCAAATAAGGGCATAACACCGATTTATATAATAGCTGTTAAGACCTTCAGCATTATTTTCTATCTTTCTTACTTTATATACATCCTAACACCTAGTTTGCACAGTTGTATGTTGATTAAAGATTTTCACTGAGCTATCTAGAATAGTACCTAGGATTTGCTCTTCGTTCTTCCCCTGTGTGGTGGTAGTGAAGTTAGATCTCAGTAATGTGTATGATTAGCACAGCTGGGTAGAGAAAAGTAATTCAGCCACATGGACAATTTCAATATTTCAAAATGAGGATTTATTCCAAGAAGGAAAAATGAGAGGGAGAGGGTGGGAGGAGCAGAAATCAATTTTTTCCCACAAAAAACTGAAGCTTTGACTCCAGGGCAATGCATGTATTTTCTGTTTGGGCACTCAAGTCAGTGGTGTTTGCTGAATTTCAAGAGGGACCCCCAGATAGTTGAATCTTTCTTGTTTGATGCTGATGACACCTGGCATGAGGGTCACAGGTGCATGGTTTTTGTTAGTGGCTCAGCCATTTCATTTTTGCATTTCAGCACAACTCTTGCATGAATACTGTTAGGTGACCTTGTGATCTTCTTATTGGTGGACTAGAACAACCGTGCAGCATCCTGAGAATAAGGGCACTGTCACTAGCTCATTTTAACAGCAGAACAGTGTCTTTTCATTATTGGAAAAGGGCACAAGGGCAGCTCCCTTCCTGCTATTGGAACTGCCAGTACAAACAGGTTCATTTTCTCCCCGAGGCAGCTAATACACATTCAGTGACTCACAGTTCCTCTCAGTCACTTCTTTAGACAGATGTCCTTCCCAGCTTGGAGAAACCGCACTTGTCTGCAGATGTGCCAAGAAACACCCCCTCACCCAGCTGGCGCACAGTCCCGTTTGAACACCCGGACTCATTGCTGTATAGTCTATCAGGCTGTTTGGGCTCCCCCTTCTTTGACACCTTCATTTCTGACAATGCCTCATCTGTATTTCCTCTTCTGTATTTCTGAATGAGAATAGTGGTGCAGGGTGGTTTAGCCACAGAGGCAAGGAAACCACCTCAGCTCTCTATGAACATGGCAGTAACATCTGAATATTAATATTTGCACTGAGCACCTTCTCTAGTACCATCCCCGGGCATTTGTACCTCGTGCAGTTGCTGCAACAGTACTTCTGTGGTAAGAAGTCTATCTAGGCAAGAGGGAAAAGCATTTTCACTCCAAAATGAGGGAACAGTGCAGGGTCTGGTATTCGATCATGCAAGAAGACGGCCCCAGGATTTTTTTTCTTTTAGTCCCACAGCTGACTCACAGTATGATCATGGCTAAAGCATTTAGGGTACATTTACTCCAGTTCCCCCTCTCCAAAGTAAAATTAAATTTGTGACTCCTGTTTTGTTTTTCTTTTGTATTCATTATGAAATGTCTTTAATATAGAAAATAGCAGTCAGGTGATTTCAGTCCTTGTCCTCGGTGCTCAAGAAGGTCCCAGAGATCCTAGGAAGAGCAGAATCAGTGCTGTTCCACTGTCTGGAAGGGATAGACATTACACATTAATGAGTTTAAATGCTGCCCTGCCCCCTGCTGCATGGGGGCTCTTCCACAAGTTCCCCGAAGCCCCGAGGCTGCTGCAGGAGCTGGTGAGTGTGGGTTTTTTTTCATTTTTTTTCTTAAAGGGCCAGAGCTGGGGCAGGCAGGACAGCCATGGGGGATGGGGGAGGGCTGGGACTGCAGGGGGGGATTGGGGGGCTCAGGCAGAGTCTCCTATGCAGCAGGGACCACCAGAAGCTGGGGTGGGCAGGGAAGCCATGGGGGGCCTGGGGGAGCATGCAATGGGCTGGGGGCTGGCAGGGGTCCTTCTAAGGTCCCTTCCCCCCTCCCCTGCCCCCTACTTACCTGCATGAAATCCAGCTCCAGCTTCCTGCTGTAGTGGGTGGCAACTTCCTAAATCATTGAAGCTCTCCAAATCTTTTCTGAAAATTTGGAGAGCCTTGAATCTATTTGGACCTTTTTATTGGTCCCCTGATTCGATTCAAATTTGGACATTCAGCCACCAAATTGGGTTGAAGCTCCTCTGAATCAAATCGGCACCCGAAGCTTTGCAAAACCCCAGTAGAAACCTACCATATATAGAGGACTGCGGTGTGGAGGTGGCATTTCTTTCCTCTGCTACACACTCCCAAATGAATCTAACTAGTGGGAATGGGTAGAGAGAGACTTGCATACATTCAGCTCCCTAAGAGGGCCCTAGAGGCAGGGTGATAAAAGATGCCTTCCACTTTTGACTCCTGTAGCTGGAAACAAGAGAAAGAAGAATGAAAGGATAGTAAGAAATACTTTCCTGTGAAGTGAGAGAAGATTTTGGTCTGGGTTCTGTTCCTTCTTCCCATGCCTAACATGTCTTCTGCTTGCATGATGCTAGGATGCTGAGCCCTTCTCTTCAGAGAGGAGACAAGTCTTCCCCAAGTGCTGTGCCAGCAACAGATTGCCTGATGATCACCTGAAGCAAGAAGTTCTAGCTCACTGAAATCTACTTATTATATGTGGTTGAATGGTTCCTGGAATAGCAGAGAGCTATGTGCATGAATGTTTTGGCGAGGATAAGATTAGTAAGGCAGATGTTAGCCTCACACCTTCATCTATTTGAATAATATATATTGCAATCTATCCAATTTGGCTATCCTGACTCTCTCATTTCAGCTACTGCTGCTGCTAACTCTGAGACAGCCAGTCAGTGCTATTGACACATCTTTAAATCAGAGGCTGCTTCTTTAAAAAGGAATGTGTCTGCACTAGTGCCCCTTTGGGGAATGTATCTTATGTGAATTTGGAAGCCAAATCTTCTTTTGTAACGCATGTGAAGATGCAGAAGCAGGCCTTGATCCTGGCACCAGAGAATTTGATGCATGTTTCTTCATTAACTTGAAGGAGGAAATCTCTGGGTGTTTCATATTTATTATTCCTAACTATCTGATGGTAGGAAAGGCAAGAAGCTGTTTCCTGTGTCTGGTTCTGGAGTCAGATATCACAGTGGATTTTAAATGATAACTTTGAATACATTTATATCCCCTATTCTTGCCTTCTTCCAAGGAAGAAAGATCCTGTGAAGCCTTCTAGGAGGGTAGAAAGCTGAATTTTTGAATTACCTTGTTCAGACTGAGAAGTCGTATATGCATCTTGGACCTCCACTAAACTCGAGCTATTCAACAGGACATGTATGACTCCACATGAGTGAAAGTATCAGGTTAGCCCAAGGACAGCAACTGATTGAAACTGTTCACCATCCCCAAGTCTGAGTCCCATGTAGCAGGAAGACGTGGCCCATTAGCTGACTGTTTTACAGACCCAGCCACTGGTGTGTGGCTTTCGTTTTTCAGCTGCTGTTTCTAATGGAAGCAGATCCCAAAATGGGAAATACAAGCAGCATTGTAACAGGTGACATGGCATCACTAGAAGGTCTAAATGTAATAGTAAAGTCCTTTCTGTCTGAAAGGACCTCATTTGCTTTTCAGCTATTCTTGTAATGGTTGCTTGTTATCCAGGACACACACACTAAAGAAAATTAAAAAAAAAGAGAGCTCTTGTGTTACAGAGGTAGCACTATAGGAACAAGATGCAATTTGTACATCTTCTAAATACAGTAAAATTAGATTGATCCTGCCCTCTACTGGTATATACTCACAGGAAGTATGAGGCCCCCTCTACAAGTTACAGGCATTGCACAATTAACTGGTTTAATTTTGCAATTATCTTAAGACCATCTATACATACAAAGTACTTATAACATAATAAAAAGCTCCAACCAGCTATAAAGTTAGACTTAAAAATATGTACTTACTATGTACATACATGTAGCTATTGAGCTTCAAATTGCATGTGTAGCAGAGGCTGGGAGGCCATCACTGACAGGGCTCTTAGCCACAGGAGTGCACCATGCCCACTGTGAAATCCCCAAGCCCTGGGGATCCTAGCTGCCTCAATTCCCCAGGGGTTTCATAGATTTCATAGACATTAGGGCTGGAAGGGACCAAATCCCTTAGTCTTTCCTCATAAGGTTTGTCCTCCAGGCCCTTAATCATTCTTGTGGCCCTTCTCTGGACTCTTTTAAGATTCTCCATGTCTCTTTTGAGGTGTGGTGCCCAGAACTGGACATGGTACTCCCGCTGGGGTCTCACGAGCACTAAGTAAAGAGGAAGTATCACTTCCTTAGCCCTGCTCGCGATGCATTGGCTAATGCATCCCTCTATGCTATTAGCTCTGTTTACTACAACATCGAGCTGGTGGCTCATGTTCATCCTGTGATCAACCATAAACCCAAGATCCCTTTCAGCTATTGTATAGGCCAGGACATTTCTTCCTAACCTATAGTCATGTCACTGGTTACTTCTCCAGATGAAATACTCTACATTTATCCTTATTGAACTGCATCTGGTTCCACTACACTCACCTTTCCAGCTTGTTCAGATCCACTTGGATCCACATCCTATCCCCTAACATGACCATTTTCCCCCAATACTTAGTATTATCCACAAACTTAACCAGAATGCTTTCCACACCCTCATCTAAATTGTTGATAAAGATGTTGAACAGCACAGGGCCAAGAACCAAACCCTGTGAGCCGCCACTGACCACCTCCCACAAAGACATTACAAACCCATCCACTAACACTCTCTGGATTCGACCCCTTAGCCAGTTCCCAACCCACCTGACTGTGGACTCTGCCAGTCCACAATACCCAAATCTTTTTTATAAAAGAACCAGAGGTAACAATATCAAAGACCTTTTTTAAATCCAAGTATATGACATCAACTGCATCTCCCACATCTAAGTAGTTCATTACTTGATTATAGGAAGCAAAGTTGGTCAGACACAACCTGCCCGCAATAAAACATGTTGGCTATCCTTCAGTGTATGTGAATGATCCAACAAATTTCTTATGAAAGCAACCACTAAGAGGTATTCCTTTAGAGAAGACTGTTTGGCACAGGGATGGAGACTAGATGTAACTGGGGAAACAGTTAAGTCACTTAAATTTCTGTATGGTGCCTACATACCAGAGTGAAAGTACATTAAGCATAGAGGCTAAGTGTAGACATTTGAGGGAGATTAGCAGGAAGTCAGATTGAGTTCAAAATGGCCACCCAATGTAATGTAAGTTGGGATGCGGGGGTAGAGGGAGCATTGGTGGATGAGGGGAAAGGAGGTCTGTTGGGGAATGGGGGGCAGGCCAGGATCTGCAGGAGTGATCAGGGGTGAGGCAGGTGGAGTCTGTAGGGGGTTAGTAGGGTCCAGGATATTTAGCAGGATAGGGGAACTTGCAGGGGCCCTTGGGGAGGACCAGGAGCCCAACCTCCTGGTGAACCTACACCCCTCATGCCCACATTCCTCCCACTTGGACTCATGTTCTTGGCTCTGGCAGCAGCGAATGATGATAAAACTGGCAACACACAGAGTGGTGAGTGGGATGTGGGCTGGGAGGAGGGGGCGGAGGTGGGTCCACAGTAGAAGGGCCTACAATGGGAGGGGGGCAAAAAGTGTCTGGGGGGCTAAAAATAGCCTGGTGCTAGGCATCAGGGTGTGAAAAGTCCAGCACTGGGGCTGCTCAGGTAACTGTACAGAAGTTCCATGATCCTTTCTAACGTAGATTAAGTCCAATACTACATTGATCCAGGTCTATCTTACATTGGGTTCTGCCATTTTTAGATTGAGCTGTGTGCATGGAACTTCTGCACTGTTACAGGTTTAGATTGATTTCTGATCCCTGAGACTGGCTCCGAGTGTAAGGTCCACACCCAGGCTGAACTGAATTACACTGGGTGGCCGTTCTAAACCCTTAACCCCCCCC
>NW_005841857.1:4500890-4510542 GCF_000455745.1 Alligator sinensis
CCATGCCTGCACTTAGCTAATGACACACAAAATGATCCAGAAGAATTATGGGCTAAAGCTCCAGTTGGTGTAAAGCAAAGGACATCTATTCAAGTCAGAGAAAAGATGCTGATAGTCTCAGCACCTGAGGCTCTAATCCGTACTTTCATTCTGATATAAATTTCCATCTTGAATACTCTTTCCATGTCATATTGACAGGCTCCTTATAAATAGTGTGGTATGGATATCAAATACCTGACCAAAATATTTGTAGTAAATATTTCAGTGAGTAATCCATCAGGAGCAGGTTATGGATACTTTAGCTTCTGCCAGTGTGGAATCTCTCTTATTGGAGGGGAAGAGTTAAAAAGAAGAAGAAAGTACTTTGCTCTATAAAAATTACACATTTCATACAGCAGACAGTAAACTATTAGGATTCAGGCTTTTAAATGAGGTATTAGGAATGTCTTTAACAAAACAATATTATTTTATAGCTTCGTTGTGAGTTTCATTTGTGTCTAGCTTCAGCATGTCTATATATCCTTTTTTCAGTGTTTCTAAATTTCTGTTGTGCTGGTTTCCCCGCCCCTCCCCCACCTATAACACAACACTGACATTTATTGGCCAATACATACAATGTGAACTGACTCTGTTAACAGCTATGAATAAATTTAGGCTGAAAATTAAAAGGAAGTTTCTAGTCATTGAAGGAAGGAGGTTTAGGAACAGGTTTGTAGTAGTAGTTTTGTAGCATTATCAGTTTAGAAGCAAATAATATTATGCAACTGCCTGTGCTAGCAGGAGACTGAAGTCAATAAATTCCAAGAAGTTCTTTGCAATTCACCTACTAGGGTTTTATAAACTCCAAACACTTCCATCAACAATTTTTGAGAGAGTTGCATTTCTGACAAAACAATTTTTTTTTAACAAGGAAAGCACCTGCTTTCCTCAAATTACTTTTGATTTTATTTTTTAATTAAAAAAACATATTTTAGTTATTCACAATTTGGGGCTGAGAGTGGTTTAGTTTTCAGTTACCAAAAATGAGGAATAATTGTTCCTACATTAAAAATAAAAGTGATTACAGGTTGTTTATTTGGGGGGGGAGGGTATTTTTTTTCTGAAAATGGTAAATTAAAATATGTTCACTTTCTTTTGGGGGGGGCGGGGGGGGGGAGCAGCATTCTGACCAGGGCTTTAACCAAGGCAGGCAGAAGCCTCTGTTGGCCCAGGCCAAAACGTGGGGAGTGCTCAAGCATGCCTCCCAGCCTCCTGGCCAATGCTGAGCCCAGCTAAGTGGGGGGCATCTCTCATTGGCTGCCTGGCACATCCCCAACTATTTCTTGCCCCACTGCAGGTGGTCAGGGGAAAGAGCTCTTGTCCTGGTGTCAAGCTTGGGTCTGTCCACGTGGGGGGAACCCTGTGTCTTGGAAGGGAGTGGGGGATGTTCCCCTGACTTGGCCCAGGCTCCTTCCAAGCCAGGGTCTGGACAGCTGCAGGGAGCCCCATACAAAAACTGATTTCTCTTGTGTGGTTGTTCTGGCTATTCACCGCCCACCCCCCTTTGTCACCCTCTAACCCACAGGGGGAAGAGGGGAATGAGTCTCCCATCCTGGTGCTAAGCTGGTGTTTGCTGCCTTCCTTGCCAGCATGGCTCAAGACCACTGCTCTCCCCTGCTGCCCCCACCATCCCCAGCAACCCAGGTCCTCATTCACTTTCCTCTGCCCCCTGATTTCCTGTGGCTTCTCATGCTGCCCGCTCCCTGGGACAGCATGGCTAGCAACAGGTAATTGGGGTGGGGGGGAAACGAGTGGAGATCTGGGGTGCTGGGGAAGGTGTGGGTGGCAATGGGCTTGATCTGGGCCAGCAGGGGAGGTTGGTAGACCCTGGCTTGGCATTGGGATGGGGAGGGAGTGGCAGGGGTGGTGCTGAGCAGTCAACCCAGCCATGCAGTGGGAATCAGCCTTAGACTGGTTTCCAGTTCCTTATACCAGTTTATATGTAATGTCTGTCCCTAGCCTGATATTGCTAAGAAAGATGCATCTTACCAAGCTTTTATTCAAGCACATAAATGTAAATTTAGTAAATATCTCTACTCAAATGTAGAAGTGTTACTTATATCCCTTCTATTTTAATATATCTACCGTATTAGTTATGACAAGCTAAATACAATATGACAGCTATAAAGCGCCCTGTGATAAGATATAAGTGTCAATATCTATTTTCATTTTTTTTGTATATTTTCTTGGAAACTTTCTAACAGCCTTGTTCCACCTTATGCTGAAAACCAGAAAAAAAATGTTAATTGGCTTGGTGTTGATCTGCTTAGTGGAGTAGTCACACCTTAAGGTGAAAAACCTTCTCTGACTGTCCCACTGTGCCCCTTGTTCCCCACTTGCCCTGACTCAGGATGCTGGAGGTCTTCAGTTGGGGTGGAATAGCTGTGTGGAGTGGCCACACCTTAATGGAACAGGAGCAAAATTAGGCTGATTAGAGATAATCCTGCACTGGAATGGTATAACTCTAAGCTGAATAATGAGTATTTTAAGCCACTTAAAAGGTGCTGATGTGCAGCAAAATCCAGGGGTTAAGAACTCCGGAAGCTACCTAAAATTACCATCTAACAAGGCCCTAATGCTGGCTTTCCATTGTTTTGGGGATTATCTGAGATTTCCTCTCTGTGACAGACACCCGGTACAACTGCAATCACTCAAGCCAAATCAGGATTTTTGCAGGTGGTTTAAGAAATTGTTTATTCTGTTGATGTGAGTTCAAGCTTTTTGAGTCAAATCCTGCATGAGGCTGAGCATCTCTTGAAGGGACCTGAGCCACTTTAAGTCAATGAACATCACAGGGAGTTAATGCTCAGGGTTTTACGGTAGCTACTTTATCACTTCAAGATCATCTTCTGAATATAGCAACCTCTTTCAAGTGCTTAATCATTTGTGCTGCCTAAACTCATTAGGAAAAAGATCAACCCAGCCCTGTGGCATGCATAGTATGTACAATACGTCTTACAATTTCTTTTCTTTAGGCTGAACCTTACATTTTATATTCACCTTAAGTTCTCTTGGTTGTTTTGACCATTTTGTGTTCATTGTTGCAAGCAACATCAACAGGAGACATGCACGGTATTCCAGTGCATGCATTTTTTTCCTCTTATTGTTACATCCTTCCTACTGAAGGAGAAGCAATTTTAGTTGGAAGCTCAGTATATATCTGCTGTCTGTTTAAACAGAATAAATTATATGCCCCAAACTGAATGTGAAGCAGTGGTAAACCATATGTATGTTTTGGATTGCTTTACACTAAGGCAAAAAACATGTAGATTAATTCACTTCTTCAGCCTAGATCTGACTATCATTCCAAAAAAGCAAACCTTCCTAAGAAAAACTGATTCCAAATGGGTTCCTACTTCTAATTCCCGATGAAGCAGCTCTTGCACTCTTGCAATTTTAGCTACGTTTGGATATGAAATGCAGAAAGGAATTGGACACTGTGGCAAGTATATACAAACCTTTCAGGATCTCAGCAACTGGAACATACGGACACTCCACCGTGTCACTGAATAGAGTTACCGAGAATCACAAAAGCATTAAAATGACCTAGGAGTACAAAAATGCATTCAACAAGTTTATTATAAAGTAATCCTGAATACATTCATGTATTCAGCTGTATATTTTAGTGGTATTTTTAGAGCATGATCAGCAAGCTAGTATTCAAAGTCTGTCTCCAGTTCTGAGACATGATTCTGCCATTGTCACTGCCACCCACACGTTCCTCACTGTGTTTTTGTATTAAATTGTCATTTTTTCCCCAGGGCAACTGTTACATGAACACAGGACATGGCAGAATGGCTTAACTTAAGCCCAGGAACTTGTTGGCAGGAAGGAAAGCTGCTTGCAGCTGAGGAGGCAACACTTCCAAATGACTGTTTTGCACATATGCTAGAGATGGAAGAAACTTTGTTCTTACACTTAAGTTCAAGTAGTTTTCCCGATGCTTTAAAAATTATTTTCTTTTGATTTAGAACAAATAAAAAAAAATCTTCTACCAAGTCTGAACATCTTCCCTAGGTCTTTAAAATGAGAAAGTCAATACAAACTTCAGTCAAGTCACTGTTCCACCAAGAAACAGACCTCAATACAAATATTATCAGTGCATAAATAGATCGATAATTCTCCTCACAAACCAGTACATCACACAGACCCTTCAATTTGCTATGAAAGTTTGCAAATCTGGGTTATTTCAGACCTGAACAGCAGGAAGAAACCAAGGCCCTTCTGGAAAATACCTTGCTAAGAGCCATCTATTTATATCAAGGATGATCTAATGGGAAACGTATACTGATATGCAATAGTTGCAGTTTGCTATGGGAATAAAGACCATCAGTTCCTAGGGGCCGACAACCTTTTAGGAGTAGCAGGCCAAGTTAATGGAGCTAAGTTTGAAGGTGGGCCACTGCTTCTCTTTCTGTCAAACATACCTGCCCACCTGTCACTGTTGTGCATCCATTGCCAGTGACCCCCATCCCAGCTGAATCACTGCTGATGCTCTGGTTTCATGGGCAAGATAATCCCTTTGTGGGCTGGATCCAGCCCATGAGTTATAGGCCCCTTACCCCTGAGAGGAGCCAGTCCAACACAGCAGGGTGGGGAAGAGTTTTCTTGTCCTGTGACAGGTTTTGAGATTTCAAAATCGTTTCCCCTCCTAAAACGAGAAGAAAAGCCAAAATCTTGACATTTTTCACAAATTGATATTCTAAAAAAAATGTTGGATTCTTATACCAACAACACAGATTTTGCAAATGAAATGATTTCAGGGCCAGAAAAGAATCCAGACAGATCACTTCCCAGGGCTGCACACCCTGTTGGGTTGAATGGCGCTAAGACACTTGATTTGGTCAGAAAAGCCAGCAGATTTGGCTGGAATATACTTAGAAGAAGCAGATGGGATGAACAGGAAGGTGCTTTTTACAGTCACTTTACTGATCAGAGCTAGTTAATTTTTCTGGGTAAGGGATGTTATAGACTCTGCTGCCAAACACAATGAAGCTTGAAATTCATAGATTTCATAGATTTCATAGATGTTAGGGCTAGAAGGGACCTCGGAAGATCATCGAGTCCAGCCCCCTGCCCCAGGGGCAGGAAGTCAACTGGGGTCATAGGATCTCAGCAAGAAAAACATCCAAGTTTCTCTTGAAAGCGTTCAATGTAGGTGCTTGAACCTCCTCCGGTGGCAGGCCATTCCAGACCTTGGGGGCTCGGACAGTAAAGAAGTTCTTCCTTATGTACAGCCTGAAACGGTCTTGCAGAAGTTTGTGACCATTGGACCTCATCATCCCCTGGGGCACTCTGGTGAACAGACATTCCCCCAGATCCTGGTGAACATCCCTTATAAACTTATAGGTGGCCATCAGATCACCCCTGAGCCTACACTTTTCCAGGCTGAAGAGTCCCATGGCTTTCAGCCTCTCATTATAAGGTCTGTTTTCCTGACCTCTGATCATGCACGTGGCTCTCCTCTGCACTCTCTCAAGCTTCTCCACATCCTTTTTGAATTGTGGAGCCCAAAACTGGATGCAGTACTTCAGCTGCGGCCTCACCAAGGCTGAGTACAAGGGGAGAATGACATCCTGGGAATTGCTTGAGAAGCATCTATGGATGCAAGCCAAAGTTTTTCTCGCTTTACTGGCTGCAGTATCACATTGAAGGCTCATGTTCATCTTGTGGTCAATCCTGACCAAGTCCCTCTCGTCCGTACTGCTAGCCAGTGTAACACTACCAAACCTATAGACATGCTGCTGGTTTTTCCTCCCAAGGTGGAGAACCTTGCATTTTTTGGTGTTAAACACCATCAGGTTCTCATCCGCCCATTTACTGAGCCTGTCAAGGTCAGCCTGGATTACCCTCCTGTCCTCAGGTGTGGATGCTTTACCCCAAAGTTTGGTATCATTGGCAAACTTGGCCAGTCCTCTTCTGACTCCAGTGTCCACATCATTAATGAAGATGTTGAATAATACAGGCCCAAGAACAGCGCCTTGGGGGACCCCACTGGTCACAGGACACCATGACGATTAACTTCCATCAACCACCACCCTCTGGGTCTGACCACAGAGCCAAAAGCCAAAGCCAAATTCCCCAAAGCCAAAAGATTGTTTAAGAAATTGGCAAGTTTAGGGCATATTTGAGATTGAGCCTTTCTTTGTCCTTATACAGTCACCTTATTTTTCAACCTTTTTTTCTTTAGCACTGTACGTACCTGTATCTATTAAGGTAGAGATACCATCATCCATACGTATCACTATTCATGTGTACACTAGGAGATGCAGAAGTTATGTCATATCGATTAATTCATATCCTGCAACATCTTGTCAAGTCCTGAAGTAAACCAATAAAACTCCAATGGGACAGTGCTTATATATGCCATAGGAGGATCTGACTCCTTGCTCTTCAGGGCAGGGAGTCTGCTTTTACATTTTAGTGTATTCTGACTTTCAGAATGTGTGATCTATCAGTCTTTATGATGCTCATTTCTGTTTCTTTCCTAACTGATAAATATGGGTTCTGTCATCACATATATGTGTATACATCTCCCCATCTGAACTACACTTGATAGGTAGATATTTAGCACATCTCTGTGTGTTTGTGCAGAGCTGCAGACTTAGCTAGCAGAAGGGTTGAAATGCAGCTCGATTCAAAAGATGGCACACATAATGGGAGCAATGTGATATGTTCAGTTTATGTGTAATCATGAGGGAGATGCCTGGCATAACAGATTATTTCCACTGAATGCAGTAATATGGATGTGCTTGAACACCTCACACACAGCCAAGGAATAAAAAATTGGCTTTCATTTTTCCAGCAATGATGCGGGCTCTCGTTCCCCTATTTTTCACGTTACCAGGATATCTCCATGTCTCATAGCCCAATTTTGTGGGAGTGAAGCTGTAGTTGTCAGTGAAAAGTTTGGGAACATCAGGTAAGTGCTTACAAACAAGGGATCCAGTTTTCTACTGGTGTAATGTTACTCTTGTCAATGAAGTGGTGCCAGCAGGAGAACAGAGTGCAAAGAAAACTAATTTGGGGTAAAAGGCACACCTGTGCAGCAAGCTCATATCAGCCATGTCAGACACTTGTGTTACTCTGAACTAAACAGCTAATTTTGCCATGCTAACTTCATAACATCATTAACCTGCATAGTGAATGCAAAATAATGTATCTGTTTTAAGGGGACAGAGAAAAAAAATCATGAAAACATTTGCCTTAAGGATGAAATTCATCACACAGAGGGTCAGCCTAAGGGCACCGCTGAAGTCTCACTTAGGCATGCAAAACAGTACGTAAATAGGACTGGAGTGGCACACAGGCTTTGTGCTAACTTTCTGTATAGAGGTGAATGTCACCTTAAGATACCAGTTGAGAAATAATCATGCTGCACAGCCTGAAGTTGGAACTTGCATGCAGGGGGAAAAAAAAATGCTTTCAAATACATCAGAATGAAAAACTACCAATGGCTCCATAGTTTTTAATATTTCAGAGGTGCCTTTAGGCAGCATTGTTTTATGCATGTAACAATTATTCCTCTGTGAATAATTGTTTATTTGTTTGTTTTGGTTTCATTTTGCTGGCCAAAACTAGGGAAAAAAAAAGGTTTCAGGTAGATGCAACATTATTTCTTGTTTGTTTTCTCCTTTTTGAAACAAAACAAGCGGGGCGGAGGGGTAACCTGATAATGGCCTGATCAAAATACTTGCTCGGGCCATTTTCAGGGTTTTTGTTTGCTTGTGTTTCACCCTTTCAAAAAACTGGCAAGTTATAAAATGAAAATATCGTTTTTTAAGGGAGGGGAAAAAAAAGTGAAATGTTTTATTTTGAAAATCTGGAAAGTAAACATTTTAACTTTTTGAATTTTTTTCTATTTTTTTCAGCTGAAACTATTAATGGAATTCAAGCCAAATCCACACATTCACACACATTTGGTCACTGCAAATCCATTCTTCATGAAATAGTTGTTTCTGAAGACAGATTTGCACAGCTCTGATAACAAGCCCGGAGACAACAGGTTGGTACAATGCTATTTGGAACACAATGTGACACTGCAACACGACTGATGAACACAGCAAATAACAGCCCCAACAACCAGTTATGAAGCCACGGATCGGTTTTGTAGGCATCTCGACAGAGGTGGGGCTTGGGGCATGGGGGAGTTGGTTGATAAAGGCCAATGAATGAATTGTTTGTGTTTTTAAGGAGAGCTTCTCCCTTGCATCACTTATGAAAGTTGTAGATGAAGAACTGGACAAAGGGGCAATCAACACTGGCTTTATGGTTGAAGGCAATGACAATATCTCAGGATTGTAGAGGTGATAGAACATAAATCTCTGACATTCCCAGCTGTTTCATAGCTCTGCTCCCCCGCTCCCCCCACCCCCCAGGTTTTTTCAAGGATTAAAACTGTGCTGTTTAAAACTTAAGTTGATGCAGGTCTTTTAATTTCAAACAAGACTGAGGAAGAAATGGACATTCTCCATACAATATTTATTTTACACTGGACAGTTGTTTTTCCCCCCGCACAATTCCTATTTCTTTTTTCTTTTCTTTTTTTTTATTACAATGCTGAATTGGTTAAACAAAATGGATAAGAATTGATGGAATTTTTGGATATTTTGACAAAGAAAAAGGGAAAAATCTTGTGATTCCCCTTCACGTCCACTCACTGGATTTAGCTATTTGTAGTTTCAAGGTGAAAAATCTATCATGTAAATGCATAAAAAAAAATTTTTTTTGTAGTCCTAAACCTGACTAATCTGGCTGGAGAACAGATTTGTGCAAAGATGGCCTGTTGCAATCTGAACTACTAGCGTTCATAGAATCATAGAATCATAATCATAGAAGTAGGGTCGGAAGGGACTTTGTAGATCTTCAAGTCCGACCCCCTGTCTGGGCAGGAGGAAAACTGGGCTCAAATGACCCCAGCCAGGTAGGCATCAAGCCTCCTCTTAAAGACCCCCAGGGTAGGAGCCGGCACCACTTCCCTTGGAAGTTGGTTCCAGATCCTAGCTGCCCTGACTTTGAAGTAGTTCCTACGGATGTCTAATCTAAACCTACTCTCCAACAACTTGTGACCGTTATTCCTCATTATCCCGGGGGGCGCTAGGGGAAACAAGGTCTCCCCCAAACCCTTCTGGTCCCCCCTCGTGAGTTTATAGATGGTCACAAGGTCCCCCCTCAGCCTTCTCTTGTGGAGGCTGAACAGGTTCAGGTCCCATAGCCTCTCATTGTAGGGTCTGCCCTGCTGTCCCCGGATCATGCGGGTGGCCCTCCTCTGGACCCTCTCAATGTTGTCCACATCCCGCTTGAAGTGGGGTGCCCAGAACTGGAGACAGTACTCCAGCTGTGGCCTGACCAGTGTCGCATAGAGGGGGAGGATCACCTCCTTGGCCCTACTTGAGATGCACCTGTGGATGCACGATAAGGTCCGGTTATGCCTGCCGACCGTGACGTCGCATTGGCGGCTCACATTCATCTTGGAGTCAGTAATGACTCCAAGATCCCTTTCAGCCTCCGTGCTCGCAAGAAGGGAGTTTCCCATCTTATAAGTGTGCTGCCGGTTACTATTGCCCAAGTGCAGCACCCTGCACTTGTCCGTATTGAAACACATCCTGTTTTT
>NW_005841857.1:4511289-4511518 GCF_000455745.1 Alligator sinensis
CAACCACCAGATTGCCCAGCGTATCTTGCAGGGGCCCCACATTTCCTGGTGCCTTCTTCATCCTCCCTATATATTTGAAAAAGGACTTTTTATTATCTTTGATCTTGGACGCTAGTCCTAGCTCTATGTCCACCCTAGCTTTCCTAACAATTCCCCTACAGGCCCAAGCAGTGGAGGTATACTTCGCTTTGGAGATAGCCCCCCCCCCCCACTTCCACCAGGTGTATGC